>NC_079891.1:9328480-9641352 GCF_024868665.1 Triplophysa rosa
CCCCTGTCTTCTCCACTTCCTTGCTTCCCCCTGTCTTCCTCCCCTGCCCTTCTTCCCCCCTTCCCTTCTTCCCCCCTTCTTCCTTCTCCCCTGCAGGGTTGTCCCGTATGTTGAATTCCTCACTCTTGGTTCCCCTGTCGGTGAACCGGTTACCACCCCTCCGGTGGGTTACCCCACCTGGGTTCTGTCCCCCCTACTCGGGCTAGCGCATTTTTTTGCATTTGTGTTCTGCCCACCGGTGAGACCATTTTGGTGTCTCCACATGTAACCTCCCCTTGCGGTAGGACGTGGCCTCCGTAACACACTCTTCAACGAGGAGAGCACTGTTTCCCCAGTGTTCCTTATGGCACTGGGCAGCATCTCGTTAATAGAGACGAACACCACCGTCCGTGACGGCCGTCGGTACGAGCCTCTCAGGGTATGCAACAAAGTACTGATCCCACTGGAAGATTACGTCTCGCAGTAGCGCTCACTCGTGACTCGCTAGTCTAGTCAGTGTCGCTCCGCTTGAGGTCGTGATACGGCTCAGCGCCATGGCGTGTAAAGATAGGTCCCCAGTCTGTCTCTCAACACAATGTCGAGAGACCGACTGAAGGGGAACGTCTCTGTTATGACTGTAACCTCCGTTCTGTGATGGAGGGAACGAGACGTTGTGTCTTCATGCCACAACACTTCGCCGACCCGCTGCAGTGACCGGGATATGTCGCTCAGGTTCCTCAGCCCAAAGGGTGAGTGAATGGCCGACGCCACCTCCCTTTTATACCCGTATGCACAGGGTGGGGACTGGCGTGCGTGTGCCATTCGCCAAAGCCCATTGGCGTTTTAATTTCCTCTCGGAGATGATAGGTTTTCAAGATCAAACCCCAGTCTGTCTCTCAACACAACGTCTCATTCCCTCCATCAGGGAAAGGAGGTTACAGTCATAACCGAGACGTTTTTATAGCAAATTTGTAGCGGTTAAAGTACCATGTACATAATAATTATGAGTTTTAATAACTATAACTTGAACATAACTACTGCTTTTGCTAGAATATTGTAAGAGTGTTGGGGGACAAAAAGTAGTTTGTAATATTTTGTTCCTGGTCTGTCTGAACTAAAATGATAATGCCTCCTCAGAGTGGTCTGACTCCACTTCATCTTGCGGCTCAGGAGGGGCATGTTGGCATTGCTGACTTACTAGTGAAGCATGGAGCATCTGTCTATGCTGCCACAAGGGTAATAACTCAAATCTTTAAAAAATACAATATAAAACACTGAGCCGTTGCTAGAATTAATGAAGCTGATTTTCCATACAATTCCCGTATTCAGAAATTATCCATATAAATATCATTAATTGTCTTATTGTATTCTCTTTAGATGGGTTACACTCCACTTCATGTGGCTTGTCATTACGGCAATGTCAAGATGGTTAAGTTTCTCTTACAGCAACAGGCCAATGTGAACAGCAAAACCAGGGTAAACAGTTTCATCCAGTTTTGTAAGAACTATTTGTAATGAATATATCACTTTGCATATATGTTATGGCTCAGTTCATGTTGAATCGTTACATTCCAAAATAAAGTTGACATTTTTTCTTTAGTAGAACAAAATAATTCACAGATATATAAAAAACCGAAAGCACATTTATTTCAGTCTATTTAAATGAATAGAATAGATGTTTTATTGTCATTGTTTGAACAACAAAAGACTGTTTAGCAGCTCACAAGGTTTTGGCATAATGGACAAACATAAATAGATAACGACCACTGGTTTTGACCCAAAAGCCGATTAACTTTAACTTTAAGAACTCAGGCTAGCCTTACGCTACATGTACCTTATGCATCTGTTCCATCTGCTTTTTATTCCTCCTTTGTTTTATATTATATAATAAATAGTGCTGTCAATCGATTAAAAACATTAATCGGATTAATCACACATTTTCTGTGATTAATCACGATTAATCGCACATAACAATAATATTTTAAAATATACTTTTACATTTTAATAATTTCACATTCAATCTTCAAATTGATGTAGAAACAACATATTTCTTTAACAGCGTCATTTTATGAATGAAAGAAAACATTTTGATATTAGTACTGTAACTGATGTCTCTATTAAATTGATTATTTTAACATTAATTATAGCCATTCAACAATATAATTGAGAGCTATCATGAAATATACAGAAAAATACAGTCTTTAATGCTAAATTATAAATTAAATGCAGAATAATTCTCATTAAAGCTACAAAATCACATTAACTTCTTCTTTTATTTTGTTCTTTGATTAACATTAGTGACAGGAGTCACAGCAGCAGGTTTAAGAACGTGGCCCCTTTAAGAGCTGTCTCAGTACGCAGATCTGACGTCACCGTACTCCCATTTTCACAACTCTTTGCATTCATTTAAGATTTTATTTTACACTTTGAAGTCTTGCTTAAGAAAATGCTAGACAAAACGGGCTTTCTGACATAATCTTGTATGGTTTTATCCATTCAAGCACGAAAGAGAACTTAACACGGATGCGCTGTATGACAGAGATTCACCGACGCAGCCTTCAGCCCATGACTGTTTACACCAGACCTGTTTACAAACGCAACCTCGCGTTGCGTTTTGCCGCGTCCCACAGTTTAGAAGCTGTCTATCTTCATTGAATGCATCAAAGCAACTGTTTAAAATTGCGCTTAACTGATTTAAAAGCCTGTACACGAATAAGAGCGTGATTACATAATGTAACGCTAGACAAAGAATGTCAAAACAAACGGATGCTGCGTTAATTGCGTTAAATATTTTTCACTCGTTAATTTGAATAAATTAATCGCATGCGTTAACGCGTTAACGTTGACAGCCCTAATAATAAACAAATTGAGCTGAAGCCAGAGGCCAGGGCGGAACTGAATGCAGAGCTGGCAGAGCAAGAGGCGGAGGCCAGGGCGGAGCTGGAGGCAGAGCAGGAGGCGGAGGCCAGGGCGAAGCTGGAGGCAGAGCCAGAGGCGGAGCTGATGGAACTGGAGGTGGAGGCCAGAGTGGAGTCAGCAGAGTTGAAGGGGGACTGCCATGGTTGTGGAGGCAAAGCAGAGGATGGCGACCAGAGCAAAGGCAGAGCAGGCTGAGTTAGTGGAGTAGACTGTCCAGCAGGTGGTGCAGATGGATCAGATGGTGGTCTAGGTAAACTCGGTGGAGCCCCTGGTGGCTTAGGTGGGTACGGCTGGATCGGTGGCCAGAGTGGGGGCTGGATTTGGTTCAGGAATGAGTCCATGGCGTGGACGGAGTTCATGGGCTCTTGAACTTGACTAGACACAGGAACAGACTTTTGGACTTGACTGGGCTGAGAAACGGACTCTTGGGCTTGACTGGGCTGAGGAGTGGACTTTTGGCCTTGACTGGGCTGAGGAACAGACTCTTGGGCTTGACTGGGCTGAGGAACAGACTCTTGGGCTTGGCCTTGGCTGAGGAACGGACTCTTGGGCTTGACTCGGCTGAGGAACGGACTCTTGGGCTTGACTGGGCTAAGGAACCGGACTCTTGGGCTTGACTGGGCTCAGGAACGGACTCTTGGGCTTGACTGGGCTCAGGAACAGACTCTTGAGCTTGACTGGGCTCAGGAACGGAGTCTTGGGTTGGATTTGGCTCAGGGACGGATTCGTGGACAGGACTTGATTCAGTAGCGGAGTCATGGACTGGATTTAGCTTAAGTTCGTGGGCTGCAGCAAACTCTGGGGAGACTGAGGAACAGAGAGTAGACCAGACACACCACTGAGCTGTAGCCATCACAGGAAGCGCAGTAGATAGAGGACATAGCTCTGGGACCACCTGATTTGGGACCACCAGACTTGGGACCACCAGTGTGGCAGCCATCTTGCGAGCAAGCTCTGGACTGGCGGGCATCTTGCGAGCAAGCTCTGGGTTGGCAGCCATCTTGCGAGCAAGCTCTGGATTGGCGGCCATCTTGCGAGCGGGCTATGGACTGGCGGACATCTTGCGAGCTGGCTATGGACTGGCGGCCATCTTGCGAGCGGTCTATGGACTGGCGGGCCATCTTGCGAACGGGCTATGGACTGGCGGCCATCTTGTCAACAGACTCTGGGAAGGAGGCCATCTTGGCAGGAGGCTCAGGTGTGATGGTTGTGATGACCGGGCTGGCCACTATTTGCGTGGTGTGAGCAGGTTTCTATTGCCGGACTGGCTCCATGGTCAGTGGAGCCTGATACTCAGTACTACCACTCAATAATCAACAGCTCGTCCGAATCTCATACCCTCTTTAAAACCTTCTCTGCGCGCCTGCCCACCCCCCCCACCTTCATCGGACTTAACAGCAAATGATTTTGCAGCTTTCTTTGTAGAGAAAACTACATTGCCAGCCCGCCAAGCCCACCTCCTATTACAACGTGCGGCTGGCAGTGGAGACGGACTTTAGTGAGGTAGAGCTTAAGCTCATTTTTAACTGCTGCCTCACCGAGCCTCTCAAGCCCCCGGGGACTGAGATGCTGAGGCCCCTCACCTTTGCCGGCCACCGAGACGGCTGCAGCCCCTCACCTTTGCCGGCCACCGAGACGGCTGCAGCCTCACCTGTGCCAGCCGCCGAGACAGATGCAGCCTCACCTGTGCCAGCCGTCGAGACGGCTGCAGCCTCACCTGTGCCAGCCGCCGAGACGGCTGCAGCCTCACCTGTGCCAGCCGTCGAGACTGCTGCAGCCTCACCTTTGTCTGTCGCCGAGTCGGCTTCGGCCTCACCCATGCTGGCCGCAGAGACAGCTACGGCCTTCCCTGTGCCGTCGTCGCCCGTGTCCTCAGTTGGGTCCCCTACTGTTGGCCCCTATTATGGGCTCCATGCTTTCCCTGGACTCCATCCCTCACCCCGGAAGCCCTGTTACCTCTCCTAATCCAGGCCTGCCCCCATTGAACCCATACCTGTTCCCTCCAGGCCCTCTGTCCTGCCTGGCCTCACCTCTCCTGTCCCTCATCAACCTTGGAAGCCAGCCCCTCACCTGTCTAGTTCCCCAGTCACCCCCGGACCCTTCACTCCTCAAGTGGTTCCCCCTGCCTCGCCCTGGTTCTAAGGGACCATAATAAGTTCTAATAAGTCCCCTGGACCTATTCTCCTAGGACATCCCCTGTCAAGCCCCCCGGACTCCCCGCTCTCCCCCCTTTCGTGCACCCTCCCGGACTAAGCTTCCTGCCAGTGTCATTCCCCACACCTGCCTAGTGTAATTATCTCTTGTTAGTTCCCCTAATTAATGCCCTTGTGTTTGCTGTCCTGTGCTGTTTCGTTTTGCTTTTGTTGCTTTGTTTGGTTACTTTGCCTTGCTTAGTTTGACCATACTTACCTCGTGTCCAGATTCATGTTTATCCTGTTTTTCTCCTGGTTTTGCCATTTTCTGTTCAGTTCTCGTTTTACACCATCGTGGGTTCTTTTGTTTTGTTAAATAAAGTTTAAGTGTTGTTCCTGCTGCCTGCTCATGTGTTCTCCTTCTTGACGATCATGACATACATATATTTCATGGAATATATTTTGGGGCCCACAGTGTGCATAAAGAATATCTAGTTTTTGTTGTTCCGTGAAGTTTTCTTTGTATGACAGCGTCAGTGTGTTCTTTTTTGTTTGTCACAATTGCCAGATTTGATAGACACAGAAAGGTGGTCATTGATTTTTCAAACCTTTTCTTCTAGATAAAAAATGTCTTATTGGAATGACAGTATTTTTATTGTCTATGAAATGTTCCATGAGATGCTCTCTTTATGATTATATAGCATTAATGTGTTCTGTCCTAATGAAAATATAGCATATTGAGTTATTTTTAAGATATCTTTGGTTGGCGGGTCATTCTGAACCGTGAACACCACAAGTGTGATTCTGTGCCATAGTAGCCTACGAATAATCAGTTCAAAAAATAAACACAAAACCAGTCCTAAATTAAACAAAACAAGTTGACAAAAAGATAGAATCCGATATTTGGCGATAATATAGCATATCATGTTATTTATAAGCTATCTTTGGTAGGCAGGTAATTTTTACCCGTGAACACCACAACTGTGATTCTGTGCCATATTGTATGAAATAAATGCATTTCAAAACAAACTTTGTGGATAAACATTCAAGTAGGCTAGTGTGAACAACACTGCAAATTTTGGTGATATTTTATTTAATAATGCCAAATTTATTCACAAAAAATGCTTTTTTTTCAGTCAAAGACTAAAGGTGCCTAAAATCAGATTAACTAGGCCTACGATTAATCTGTTTGAAAAAGATACACAAAACCAGTCCTAAATGAAAGGAAACAATTTGACAAAAAGATGGAATCCAATATTTGGTGATAATATTGCAGAGATTTATAAGCTATCTTCGGTAGCCGGGGAACACCACAAGTGTTATAGGGGTTTGAACATAGCACAAGGGTTAAGTAATGATGTAAATCACAAATATTAATATATAATACAATTTAAATAGTGAATTAAGAATAACTTCGACGGAGCTCCGACTCAAACCACGCGGCGCTTAGCAAACAGGAAGTTTTACTCATTAAACACATTCGAGCTGATTTTGAGTGTGTGTGTCTTTAATGTACTTGAGGGGCTTTGTGAGCTTGTGCTTTACCTTCATATTGCTTTCTAAGAGTTAACGAACATTGGACAAAAACATAGCGTACGATTTACAGTATTTAGAACACTTCATTCCCTACATTGCACATTAATTTTGAATGTACATTTGATGCAAATTCATCATTCAACACCATTGCGGAGTATTTTTTCTATACTGCAGTTTACCAAAGACACATTTTTATCATTATATGGCAGTTGTCTACATATACTGCAGAGACCTCTTTAAGATCAGCTTTTTCTCATAATTTACTCTGAAACTCAATGTCATCATTGTCTAACAATGATAATGTCATTTTTGTCTTGTATCATATTTTGTGAAACTGTTAGATGGGGTATACACCGCTACATCAAGCTGCTCAGCAGGGACATACAGATATTGTGACACTTCTTCTAAAACATGGTGCACAACCAAATGAAACCACATCTGTAAGAGATCATGTTTTTTTTAATTGATTTCTCTCCTTGACATAAAATATCCTGGATATTGACTATATATTTTGACAATACATTTTCTCTCCCCTGCAGAGTGGCACTTCTGCTCTTGCTATTGCAAAGCGCCTCGGATACATCTCAGTCATTGATGTTCTCAAACTGGTCACTGAAGAAACAGTTACCATGGTAAGTTACATTGCTCACATGTCCAATATACATTGGTGTTTCTGCAATTATGGACACTTTTGAATCTCCTAAATTAAAACAACAACCCCTATGGATTTTAACTTCAACCATCATAAACTGTCTGTAATACATATAAAGGTAAACAAAATTGCAAGTATTCATTAAGATTATAATTTGCTCTAATAAATGCTCTTCTTGATGGTTTTCCTACATGAATAATCAAACCACTCCAATTGATTTTGAACGCAGGAGCTCAACTTGTTTTCCTGGAGCCCAAAAAGAGCTCATGTGACACCACTGGCTACTGGTTGCAGCCCATATCCGGTTTAAGTCACCAATGCTTACTTACAAAGCAGTCACTGGCTCTGCACCGGCATAATCTTACTCCTCCCTACACTTCTACACCCCATTTGTGGATGGGTCAATTTTTCGAAATTGAGTTTTTTACATAATCTGAAAGATGAATAAATAAACTTTCTATAGATATATGAGTTGTTAAAATAGGACAATATCTGGCTGAGATACAACCGTTTAAAACTCTGGAATCTGAGAGCGCAAAAAAAACAAAATATTGAGAAAATTGCCTTTGAAGTTCACAAAATAAAGTTTTTATATATTTAAGGTAGGAAATTTACAAAATATCTTCATGGAACATGATCTTTACTTGATATCCTAATGATTTTTGGCATGAAAAAAAATCGATAATTTTGACCCACACAATGTATTTTTGTCTTTTACTAAAAATGTTCCCGTGCTACTTAAGACTGGTTTTGTGATCCAGGGTCACATTTGGTCTCATTTAGGGTTACAAAAATGGCATGTTTACATACACTCAAAGGGGACATAATTTGACATCATTACAAAATGTAAAATAAATCTTAAGGATCCACAGAATGAATTTTAGCTTAAAATAAACCACAGATCACGCCTCAGTGCCTTCACACCCTCAACCCTTGGTCAGACTTGACCTTCCTCCGAGCAGGGGTTCCGCTTGGGCAGGTCTTGAGGCACGATGACAGTGCCGGGTGAGGTGCCATGTGCAACGGGCACGCAGTGTCGGGGTGCTGGACGGGCCCCCCTCTGCGGTGGCACATCAACTGCCTAGAGTTGCTGGCTGTCCTTGGCACTGATGAGGTTCAACCTCTCGTCCAGGACAAACACGTGCTGGTCCGGTCTGACAGCTCGACTGCCGCGGCGTACATCAATCATCAAGAGGCATACACTCACGACATCACACAGACGGTCACAACTCGCCTGTCGCCTCCTCTTCTGGAGTCAGCAGGTGATGAAGTCCCTGCGAGCCACCTTCATCCCGGGCAAACTGAACCAGACAGCCCATTGCGCTTTCTCGTCAGGGGACGCTCCGTGGAGAGTGGCGACTCCATTCCTGCGCAGTCCGGCTAATATGGGAGCGGTTTGACCAGGCGCAGGTGGACCTGTTGCCTCCCTGGACTCCACCCATTGCCCGCTTTGGTACTCCCTGTACGAGGGTTCACTCGACACGGATGCCTTAACCTACAGCTGGCTGTGGGACAAGCGGAAGTATGCC
This sequence comes from Triplophysa rosa, assembly GCF_024868665.1. Lineage (NCBI taxonomy): Eukaryota > Metazoa > Chordata > Actinopteri > Cypriniformes > Nemacheilidae > Triplophysa > Triplophysa rosa. The sequence continues at coordinate 9,337,228 of NC_079891.1, forward strand.
TCTCCCCCCAGTGAGCCTCCTTGCACAGGTCCTGTGCAAGGTCAGGGAAGAGGGACATCAAGTGCTGTTAGTTGTGCCTTACTGGCCCAACTAGACTTGGTTCTCAGACCTGGTGGCTCTGATGACAATCCCCCTGGCCGATTCCCCTGACGGAGGACCTTCTGTCGCAGGGGAAGGGCATGGTGTAGCACCCCAACCTCTGGCACCTCCATGTCTGGCCCCTAGACGGGGTGAGCAGAGTCTGAGCGGCTTGCTGCCGGTGGTCGTTGAGACCGTCCTGCAGGCTAGAGCCCCCACCACTAGGAGTTTATACGCCTTTAAGTGGTGCCTCTTCTCATCCTGGTGTTCTTCCCGAGGTGAAGACCCACGGAGATGCCCGATCGGGTTAGTGTTGACCTTCCTTAGAAAGACTCAAGAGCAGCCTTTTCCCGTCCACTCTGAAAGTGTATGTAGCTGCTATTGCCGCTAATCACGATCTTGTGGACAGTAAGTCTCTGGAGCAACAAGACCACCAGGTTCCTCAGGGGAGCGAGGAGGATGAAACCACCTCGATCGCGCTCCGTACCCTCTTGGGCGCTTAATGTGGTCCTACATGGCCTTTGTTGGCCCCTTTCGAGCCCCTGAGAGATGCCAGTCATCGTCATTTAACGATGAAGCTCTGAGCTCTGAGCAGCTCTTTGTCTGTTTTGGGGACAGCACAAGGGAGGGCTGTCTCCAAACAGAGATTGCCGCACTGGATCGCGAATGCCATTACTTGGCATACTGGTCCAAGATTGCCCATGCCTGCTTGCAGTAAGAGCCCACTCCACTTGGGGTATGGCCTCCTCGTGGACACTGGCCCAAGGCGCCCTCTGGCAGACATATGTAGTGCTGCAGGTTGGGCTACGCCCAATACCTTTGTGAGGTTTTTGCAATCTCTATGTAGAACCAGTGTTAGCCTGTGTTTTACGCAGGTGAGACTGGCGACTGGGTGGGTGTATAACTGCGAAAAAAACCTTCTCCCCCCTCGGTGAGTCAGTGCGCTATTGAGCCTCCCTCCTCCCCCCACAGGGCGAAGTGTAGGCATTCCATCCATCACTAGCATTGGCAATATTGGTAGCAGACTGGGCAGAACGGTCTGTAATAACGAGTCCGGTAGTGGCAGAGTCACCCCTATTCAGATGGACCCCTATACTTGGACTATTGCCCCATACGTAGTGACTCCCCTGCAGGGTCGTCCCGTATGTTGACTTCCTCACTCTCGGTTCCCCTATAGGTGAACCTGTGACCTCCCTCCTGGTGGGTCATGTGCTTCCTACTCGGGCTCGCGCATCATATCCCATGTAGTTCTCCCTGCTGGTGTCTCCGCATGTAACCTCCCCTTGCGGTAGGATGTGGTCTCCGTAGCACACTATTTCAGTAGAGAGAGCAGTGCTTCCCAGTGATCCCTTAAGGTACCAGGTGGCTAGCTTGCTAAAATAGAGAACAGAGGCACCGCCCTTGACGGCCTCTCAAAGTATGCTACTAGTTACCGATCCCACTGGAAGATTACGTCTCACGGTAGCACTCACTTGTGACTCGCTAATCCAGTCAGTGTCGCTCCTCTTGAGCTTGTGATACGGCTCAGCGCCATGGCGTGTCGTATAGGACCCCAGTCTACAAAGGGAAAAGGGAATGTCTTCCTGCCACAACGCTTCGCCGGAGCGCTGCTGCGACCAGGAGATGTCTCCCAGGTTCCTCAGCCCAAAAGATGAATGAATGGGCGCCGCCATCTCCTTTTATACCCGTATGCACGGGGCAGAGACTGGCGTGCGCGTGCCATTCGCCAAGTTCATTGGCGTTTTTAAATTCCTCTCGGAGATAAAAGGTTCAAAGATCAAACCCCAGTCTGTCTCTCAACACAACGTCTCGTTCCCTCCATCAGGGAACAAAGGTAACAGTCGTAACTGAGACGTTAGCATTTCAGCACTTCCGGTTCCATCACCCCAAAGTATATGGGTTTTTGGTGGATGGGGATTTATTCACAGAGTAATTCCTTAACAGGGAACACGTTTTTAATAAAGATTGAAAAGTTGTCGGAGGCTTGGTGGTGGTGATGTTGATATCCGACAACTGTAGTGTAGTCTGTTTATAGCCTCATATTTTTACTCCTGCCGATTGTATTTAGGCTACAAATGTAACAAATTTTGTGTTCATTTGTAAGGATAATCTTGATAGACAAAACGTGTAAAAATCATGAACTTTTGTTAACTACAGAGCTTATTTTTTGTGATCTTCCAAACGTCTATGGGAAAAATGCATAGTCGAGGGAAGCAGTGCGGCACTAACTTCCAGTTTAGCCTACAAAAATCTGTCATCCCTGGACCACTGCATAAATACTTGATCTTGAAATGATCTTTACCTTAATTTTCTGGATCTTATGAGTGAGGGTGGAGGGTTCTGTAACAAGTGGGGCTGCTAGGCACTCAGCCCCCCAACAGAAGGAGCCCACTGCCAAATACTAGCTGGGACTCTTATGCCACACCCACACCAAAATTTGCCAGATGCCAGGGCTTCCTCGATGTAGGTTTCTATAGCTATGGTTTCTGGGCATGACAATGGATAGGCTTTAGTTCTGGAAGGTGCAATGTTGGGCAGTAACTTGAAAACACAGTCCCATGTACGATGAGGGTTAACTAAGTTGCCTTAACTTTGCTGAATACATCAGATAATTCAGTGTATTCCTCTGGTGTCTTGACTGTCACCTGGATTTTTTGACGTTCAATTCTGCTGGTCAAACATGGCATGGAGACTGTGACATGAAGACAGTTAAATAGGCAGTAATCAGACCATTGTGTGAGCTAACCCTATTTCCAGGAGCTGGTGGGATCGTGAGTAGCTAATCAGGGTTGGCCCAGGATGATTTAAATAGAGATGACCTCTGTGTGAAAGAGTCCAGTTTGCAGGGTGACTGGAACAGTGTGGTGTGTGATTCCAGAATTAATGGGGTGATTATTGACAGCTGTGACAGTGATGGCAGGTATATATGGTGTTGTCGGTATTATGAGTTCGTCTATAAGGGCTTGGTCAATTAAGTTGAGTGCTGACCCTGAATTGATGAGCGCTGAAAAACATTTAAGTTGATCATCAAAATAAATCTTGAGAGGAAGTGCGTTTGAGGAGACGTCTGAACTCACTTCCCTTTCTCTTGTTAGGGCATGCAGACTGCTGATGACCACGTTTACCACAGTAGAAGCACAGTCCCTCATTATAACGGCCTTGGCACTCCTTAGTAGAAACTCTACCGTAGTGAATCTGCAAGGGCTTTGTGATGTTCTTGAACTTGACTAGCAGCCGCTGACATGAATCTTGATTCAGACTTAGAGCATGGTCAGTTACAAAGTAAATTATCAATTTTAACAGCCAGTAAGATGAAATCAGATAACATGGCATCCTCACCCTTACATACTAATTCAACCTGTAGATTCAGATTGAATCCATCTCAAAACACCGTGTTCAGAGCAATCTCATCCCATCCACTTTGAGAAGCTAATATTCTGAACTGGATAGCAAATTTGGCCACTGAATGTGAAACCTGGCGTAAATGCAGCAATATTCAACAGACACATCTTTAACTCTCTCTGGGTAAACAAATACTTCACAGATCTGGGTAACAAAGTCATAAAAATAGGTTTGTAATTGTTGATCATCTTCCCAAACATCAGAGTCCCAATCTAAAGCTTTTCCAGAAAGCAGCAGTATCATAAAAGCACATTTCTTTCTGTCCTGACTGAATGACTCTGGTTGATTGGAGAAAAATATTTTGCTCTGACAAATAAACCCCCGGCCCTTCTCAGGTGAATCATAAAGTTTATAATGAAGTGGAAATCTTACTAGAGATGTTGTTGAAGAAGTGAGAGATTGGATGTATTGGGTGAGAGTCTCATTGGCCGCTCTTAAGTTGTTGAATTGTTCCTGGTAGCCCTTTAACACTTTGCCCTTATAAGTGTAGGCTGCTTGGAGCTGGGAAACTTTCGCTGGATTCAATGTAGGCAAAGTGTTGTGTAAGGGACTCGACATGGAGGTGGAGGTAGAATCCAAGTGCATAAGTTTAATAAACACAGCAATAATCCAATACAGCAAACCAAGACGTAGTTGTAGAGACAGGTGAGAATCAGTAACCATAAATTAGTCCAACCAGGCAAACAAGGCAAAAACAGTAATCCAAATAAATGTAAATCAAAAAAAACAAGCACACTGGTCATAACAGGTAAACAGATATAAGTAAACGATCGGTAAGGCAGTGAGAATACACCTTCAATACCTCGCAAAGTATGGTTGGGCATGACATGGTTAAATAGGGCTGAAAACAGGAAATGTGGGTGTGGCATAAATGTCCCGGCTAGTATTCGCGAAGGGGCTCACTCTTGAGTGGCTAGCAGCCCCACTTGTTACATACATGCTTTATTTTGCATTAAATCATATTAATCAGTAATTACAGTTTCTGATGAGGTTTGTAATGGCATTGTGTTTATATTTGATGTGTATCATATATCAAAATTTAACATAAATCCAAAATTTCACTGCTGAGATTTAAAAATGAGTAATTGCAGAAACAACCTCATACTCTCAATAACAAAAAGATTTATGGTAATAATATGTAAAGCTAAATAAAGACTATATATACTTATGTTTCAAAATAAATGTTTTTAAGACCACCACAGAAAAACATCGCATGAGTTTTCCAGAGACCGTTGATGAGATCTTAGATGTTTCTGAAGATGAAGGTAAAAGACTGATTCATTAAATCATCTGTTTTTAGATTTGTTACAGTACATGTAATTTTGTGTTTTGTATTCAAACGCTTTCAACATGACATAATTATGAAAAAAACTGATTGGGCATTCTTAAGTGCACTACTTTTGGTTTACTAGGAATTGCACAGCTAGTGTTAGGTATAAATTTCTCTCTTCTTTCTGCAAAAGTTATTAGGTGATTAATTTTATATGCACACACACGCACACACACACAATGGATGTGCCTTAAGCATGTGTGCTGATGTTATTAAGATTGCTTTTATTCCTAGACCTTTTTTTGCTCAACGGCTATGTTTTGCTTTGCATTTATTTATTTATTTACCTACTTTGGAGTGGCACAGCAGTGATTTTATTGAATTATCTTTTCGGTTCTTAATTTTAGCCACTGTACATACAGTACAATTCTTGAAATACATGCAAATAAAAAGCAGTGGATACAAATAGTGCTTGTGGTCAGTTTTGGAAACTCTCTTGTGTAACATTTTAAACAGAGCAAAATTTAAAGACATCAAAACATAAAACAAATTAGCATGTGTCGATATTTAAAGTGATCTTTAACTTTTTTGGTTAGAAATGAACAAAAATCACTGACCAAGTACATTGAAAACAAAATCAGTGTTCAAAACTGTTCCCTTACTACTGAGCCCTGGAGGTGTAACGTGATACTGGTATACATGAGCGCACGACAACGGCGTATAATCCAAAAGGTATTTTAATAATAAATCCACAAAGAAAACATAGGAAACCATGCAGGAGCAAAACACAAGTTGATATTAAACAATATCTGACAATGAACTAAAGGAACAGACAGGCTTAAATACACAGGGGGAACATAATCAGGTTAAACAGAATCAGGTGAGGGACTAATTAACTAATAATGAGCACAGGTAATGGTAATCAGAATAGAAATACAAACAGACTAAAACTGTGACGAGGGAAAATATATGAGAAAGGAGAGAAAAATATATTTCACATCTTTTGTGGTGCGCTGATAACACCTTCACTTTTAGCAGCTTCTGGAACGGCTGACTTCAATTGAGTGGAGGCGGAGCTAATTTGCATATACGTGTATATACGTATACTTAAAAAGGTGTGGAGTTACATTCGAAATATTTTAAGGCAGGAAAAGTTATTTTCACAGGAAAAATTGAAAATTAAATGTTTAAATGTATAATTTTGATGGTCAGTGTGCTCTTACCACAACTTATTAAAAATAGAGGAATCGACCCCTCCAGGTGGCGGCGGTCTGCTAGCACAGATGTACCGCGATGGCACGCTCGACCTGGGGTACGTAGATGTATCCCTTAGCTGCCCCCATGTCGAGGGAAGTTAGGGCGATGGAGCTTGTTTGACGTTTGAACTTGCAGAGAATGGGGCATTCCAGGTCTTGGCGAGTCCCCAGATCACCATCGCCACTCGCCGCTGCATACGGCTTGGCAGCCACAGCGGAATGGGAAGCAGACGATGTTGTGGCTGCGTCCAAAGAGAACACAGCCACCCATGACCGCAACACCTTGATCGACATATGCTCGCAGTGCGGGCATGCCATATCAACGAATGATACTTCAGCATGCTGCCCAGCATGTGATGCAGGTATCGTGCCCATCGGGTTCGAGGACGAGGTGGCCGCATCCAAGATTACAGCGGCGAGACATGCCTGGCAACATGTGCACGCTGTTCAAAAAAATTTCAGCTCTTTTAGGAAATTTGCTCTAATAGACACCTAGATCTGCTACCGAAACGCCCAGGGCAAGTCGCTCACAAGAGGACGAGTCCGCTGCTCTGTGTCGTAGAAAGTCCAGTAGGGCGATCAGAGAGATAATGCTCAGCATTTAATGCCTCGCAGGTTCTGAAGAAGAAAAGGTGAATGAATGGGCATGCCATCTTCCTTTTATACCCGCATGCACGGGGTGGAGACTGGCATGCCATGCCAGTCGCCAAGTTCATTGGCCTTTTAAAAGAACAATCAGAGATGATAGGTTCTCAAGTTCAAACCCCATTCTATCTCGACACAAAGTCGAGAGAGCGACAGAAAGGGAACTATAACTGTAAAAACAAAGTAACAAAAAACTTTCGCCCACACTTAATTTCAATGTCCAATTCTCCCTATTAACAAACCATTAACTACAACTTTTTCCTCAATAAACTCATTATTTGGTGCTTATTAAGAGATAGTATAATAGTTATTAGGTTTAGGTATTGGGTAGGAGTAGGAATGTAGAATATGGTCATGCAGAATATGTGCTTTATAAGTACTAATAAACAGCCAGTGTTTTAATAATATGCATGCTAATAAGCAACTTGTTAATAGTGAGAATTGGTCCCTATACTAAAGTGTTTTGAAACTTTCTTTAACAGGATAGCAGGGTTCACACCACAACTCTAATGATAAAAAAACAGAAGGATATAATTGGGATTGTTTTCAGAACGATTTCTTTCAGCTGATGAATGATAAACTCGTCACATATTGACGTTTGGTCAGCGCCCCTCTGAGTCGCCTTTTCAGGCGCAGGGTACCCCTTTGGTGTCGTTTTTCGATGAGCGGGGTATTCCATTGCTTTAGCTTTCTCGCTATACACTCCACACAGAGACTCGTTTAATTCATTGCATTTGTAAAAATATAATTGGTTTCATAAATATTAATAGTTTCAAAGATATTTGGAGCACCTAACCCTTGTCACATTCAAAGCTGACGTAATGACCCAATCGGTCACAAGACACACGAAAGCCAATGCTATTGCACAAACGAAACTGACTTCAGAAGTGCCTGCAACACTCACACTATCAAACCCCCCATTTGTTGAACTGACTGACATATTGCTCAAAGACACAGCAGATGATAACTGATCATTGTTCAGGCAACCCTGGAACCCAGTCAGGTATTCTGTCACAACTGTCAGTAGTAGCACATGAAAAATTAGTGTGGCAAGGGGGGGGGGGGGCGTGGTTCAGCGAGGTCTACAGTGAGAGAGAGAGCTGGGAGACGAGCGGTGAGTAAATGGGGCAGGTTCAAATGACAAACACCTGTGTCTCACTCCAGTAAGTGGCATGGGGAGCATAAAGCCTGCGGAGAAGCAGAGCCAAGAGAGAGAGAGAGAAGGACTACTACTGGCTACCAAAGAACACTGGACAAAGAGAGAGATTCCTACCCCGAGACTGTGGAATATATTTTGTTGTTTTGCAACGTTGTGTGTGACGCAAGTATTCTAAATAAAGAGCCAGTAGTAGTCAAGCCAACCTCGTCCTCTTCCTTCCTTGCCTTGAACTTGTTACAATTAGCATTAAGAGACAACCCATCACCGGATCTTACAGACACTGAATCATCTCGGGCCTTTACCAACGCATAATCCCTGACGCTCAGCCCAGGCTTCGAATTGTCAACACCTATACTTACCATAGACTCAGATCCATTAAACTTTGTCAAGCGAATCAGTCACAGACAAAGATAAAGCTGGTTCAGAAACCACACACTCTCCTTTGTCCAATGGCAAAAAGTTTACAGGTAATAAAAGATTGCAATGCACCACTTTTTCCTGACCAGTGACTATCAACCACAACAAAGACAGTGGACATCCACCTGTCCGCTAACTTTCGCTTGCCTCTACCAGCCTTGTTTGCCAGATGCACACGTTCACCAACATCAATGTCTTGACCTTTGACTCTTCTGTTGTAGAGCACTGAATGTCTTCATTGCTCCTTTGAAGCATGCATCTGCACTTTTGACATGGCCCCCGAATCTTCCAAAAGAGAAGCCACATACTTGTCATAGCAAGTCATGGCGTGGTCCTCCAGAACTGAATGGAAAATAATGTCTACTGGAAGGCGAGGAACTCTACCGAACATGATATAAAATTGTGCATAGCTCGTAGTCTCATGAACGTGTAGCGGTTTTAGCTAGTTAAAATAATGATGAGCTAAGGTCACCAAATATGGTTCTCCACCAGATCTATCAAGATCACATCCATGAAATGAGTTATTTAAAACATCAATTTCAGTCAAGGAATTAGTTTAGCTCAAAGGAAAATACGAATAATAATCGTGATCAAATATACATATTTTACGGTCTCTGATTGGTAATATAAAGCATAACAATACTTGTATGCATTCGTCCAGCGAATGCATCAATGATAGTATATACTTTACATTATCTCGTGGCCATAAGTAAAGTGACTTTACCAAACAGGATTTAGAGCAAAAGTAGCGTAAATCTACTCTACATGGTAAAAAATATTGACGATCGCATAAACAATACATGAAACACGAAACACAAATGCGCTAGGGAGCATGGAGAGAGAAAGAGTGAGGAGCGAGAGAGAGCATGGCAGCGATTTCTGAACACCAATAAAAATCATCTTTAACAAAGAGGTACAAACTTAACGCAGCTATTCTATATATAGAATCAGATACTTGCAAGCTCTGTGCTGGACCAATATCTGTATGCGCGTGTAGAGATGGAATTGTTCAAAAGGTTTCAGAATGCAGTCCAGCTGGAAAGTTCCGGGCCTCGTGATCGGCCGCGTGGCTTAGCAGGTGTGCATGGCAGCAGAAGTCCATTGTTCCATCTTTACCCCCAGTGGGGGGAAAAGGGCAGTCTCCGAAGAGACGCCACGAAAAAGTTTCTGAGGCAGGTATAGAGCAGAAAGCCAAGCTTTTCAGAGCAGGCTCGATATTTAACTTCATGAGAGGGCATGCCCACCTGAGTTTGAATCGACCAATCAGAGTTGAACAGGGAAAAGAGGTTCTTTGTCCACTCAACAGCTAATTTGCATCTTTATGACCTCCTGGCAACTTTACAAAATACCAGTCCAAATTATAACATAATGAAAAGAAAACGTTCTATAGTCACACAATATATATAAACAAGGAGGAATTGTAAAGACAAACATTTATATATCAAATATGCTAAGGTTTGAATTGCATCAAGTCATGATTCATTCGACGGTACGAATACAAATAAAGCCTGAATTAAACTTGCCTATTTAACAATTACAGATTATTTAAAAATGGCAAGAGCGACAACATATAACCTGGATATTTAGATATATTTATAGAAAAGGACAGTTTAATCACACAAGTTCCTATTTGTGAGAGAAGTTTCTCTAGGTAGCCTCAGATGTTAAGCAGATGAGACAGAGAAACTTCTCACCTCTGCTTTGAAGCTTAAGAGTGGTCAATATCCCACAGAGAAACAAAAGGTTATCAAAACTCTCAGTGAGAGTTCAAAAGCTAAAATCAGACTCCTGGAGCTAGGTTTTGACTCTGGTCTTTTGATGATGGTATCAAGAAACCAGAACAAAAGGGAGTGGGGGGGTTATGGCTCTTCTTTAAATGACTCCGACCATATGGCTTATGCTAAATTCTCTACAAAGGGTACAGTTATACAAGAATGTCAAAGACTGCAGCTGTCTTGGCCGATTACGCTTTGCATTGGAAGCCAATGCGTAGATCATACTCCCCAAGGTCTGATTGAATCGTTCCACGCTACCATTCCCCATAGGATGGTAGGGAATTGTATGCGATTTCTGTATACCAGACATGCGAAGCAACTCACTAATTTGCTGGCCCTCGAAACTCGCCCCTTGATCACTATGTATGCGTTCAGGAAACCCAAACACAAAAGTATTTGTCCCACAAGATACGTGCCACCTGTTTAGCAGACTGATCTTTGCATGGGAATGCTTGTGCCAATCTGGTAAAGTTATCGGTGATGACTAAAACATGAAAAGACTTGTTATTGTGATCTTCAACACTCCAAAAATCAATATTACACACCAATTGCAAATGTCTACTGGTCACAATATTTTAGCAATAGTTAGCAATAGTTCAGATACTTGCATTGGCTTCTTTGTTTCTCGGGACACGTGCTGGCACGCGTATCAAAGGGTCCTGATGTGTTCGGAGCAAGCTGTGAGTCCGTCGGATTTAGCTGAAGCAAACTGCCGGAAGAAGCTGTCTCCGAGGAGAGACAGGTCTCAAGAGGTTGAAAGAAGACGAGCAAGCGAACACGCATGAGCGCGAACACACAAAAGCGAACGAACATACACAAAGAGCAAGCTTTCCTGCGTGTTCAGATGTTTTAAAACAGAGGGCGTCACACCCCTCCAAGGTGGGCGATCCAATGTGATGAGATAGTTTTGGGAGCGAAAACATGTTTCTTTGTCCGGCACACTAACTCATTTGCATTTATGGTCGCCTGGGAGTTTGGAGCAGGAACTCTACACCATATTCTAAGAAATGAAAAGGGAAACACGTAGATATGAAACATGAAAGGGTTACAATTACATTGACCTGTAGTTTGGACAAGAATGTAAATATACACAGAATACCACTAAGCACATATGCCTTTGAGGTTATAGGTGAAGGAGAATAACATAGAGACAAGCATACAATGTGGAGATTCATGTGTATACACTTTAAACCAGTCTTTTGTGGCTAAGGAAAGAGAAAGAGACATTCTTTTGGAAGAATTTGAGGCTCTCAGTCCCTGAGGGCCACGTGGCTTTTCTCATTTTGGTGAACAGTCCTGTCCTCCCCCAAGAACCTCCTTTGAAGTCCAGGGGAGAGTATACGAATCTGTCCTGGTCAGCGATGAAGGTGTTGAGAATAGGACAGTTGGCCAGACTTGTTGGTGCCTGGTCGTAGTCCTGCTGAGAGGTTACTGTGTTTTACGATCACAGATGGTAAACTTTGATCCGACCATACCCTACAACAGTGTCGCACGTATTCCTTAACATGTTTGTCAAGGCTCAGCCAAAAAAACCGGCGTCTCGCCAGGCCCCAAGTCCTGGACTGGCCCTGATGGCCAGCGTGATCATGAATACCCCTCAACACCTCCAACTGAAGTGACTCGTGGACTACATACTGGGAACACCTACCCTTAGACAAATGATCATGGGAGAGCCGATAAAAAATCCCATTTCTCACAACACATTTCTCCCAATGCTTAAGATATCTAAGGACCCTGAAAGATTCAGTTGCTCTTTCACGCCTGCTTGGTCTGCGATACCTCTCCACATAATAAATGACCCTTGAAAGCACACTATCAGAGAGCTTTCACACAGGTCACGTTCAGAATATGTCAACTGTGTCTCTAGCTAAGAAAAAATCTGAGGAAAATAATCCAAAACAAAGCACGAAGTCTTTGCACCGTCTACCCATGTTCTATACCAATCTTGTATGGCCATTACCTCCTCCTCATCCAAGGACACCCGCAAAACACTCACTCAATTACTGTGCAGAAGGCCGCTATCAGAAATACTATGCTTTCCTTCAGACCCACAAGACCACCGAAAAGCATTTTGTACAGAGCAAGCAGAAACCTCCTACACTTCAAACAAAAGTTTGTCATATAATTCTCTTAACAGTCTAGAGCCGATGTTAGATCTCGCAAACGGAATCTTACTCAAAGCATTAGCCACAACATTCTGTGTTCCTGGTACAGTACATACTTGATGTCAAAACCGTACACCGTAATTTTGGCAACCCAGCGCTGCTCACAACAATCAAGCTTAGGTTTAGACAGAATGTGAGTGAGAGGGTTGTTATCAGTCCACACTGTAAATACATGACCTTTCAGCCAATGGCTGCATTTTTCACAAACCGCCCATTTCAACAATAAAAACTCTAAGCGATGTGCTGGGTAATTACGCTGAGATGGAGAGAGCGCCTTACTGGCAAACGCTATCGGTCTAGCTCTACTGTCACCAGCCTGAACTTGAGACAGAACAGGTCTGATTCCATCTGAAGTCGAAAGGACAAATGGGCGGCTGAAATCAGGATGAGCTAACACAACAACTTCCACCATGGATGTTTTAAGATTTTTGAATGCCAGCTCCGCCTAAGGTGTCAAATCAGCTACTGTCAATTGCCTTAATGCACATTTCCTTTTTTTCACAATCACTTTTGCTTTTCTTTGTCTGACCTTCCAGTAAATCAAAAAAGGTTGTGTAATTAGGTACAAAATGCTGATAATAGTTGATCATCCCAAGAAAGGATCTTATGCACCTCTGGGATGGTGTAACTCCATCAGCCTCCATCAGATCCAAGCTGGTCATTGTGGATATACTCGCAACCTTAATCATCAATCACATATCCAAGAAATCACACAGAATTTCGAAGAAAATTACATGTGTTCTCTTGTTTGACCACCTAAAATCTATACAAACGTGCAAATCACTGTTCTTTTTCCAAAAAAATAACTAAAGGAGATGCGAACTCGCTAGTTGATTTACGAATGATCTCGTTTTCCTCCAACTCACTGAGACTACGATGCAGCATCTGATACTCACTGGGAGCCACACGTAGGAAGGGAAGACGGAAGGGTTTTGTGTCTGTAAAATGGATCCTATGGACAAATCCAGTAGCATTGCCACAGTCTCAATGAAGCCATGAAAAGATATCACTGTACTGCACAATTACATCAGCCAATTTCTGTCTACAATGCTCAGACACATCACAGGAATCTAGATCGAGCCCTTCTAGACCAATCAACCTCAACTTCTCAGCAACAGACCGTTGACCAGTGAAACTACTACCCACTGGTTGAGTCTGTTGTGTCTGAGAAAGCAGGTTCCCGTCATCCATGTCTTCGAGTGCATGACAAGGAATTAAATCTGCTATCTTGGCATTACGTCTCAACATAACAGGTTTGCTCCAAGTATTAATTAACTTCAACGGAACCCACCTGTCCCCCCAAAGGTGTTTGACAAATCAAGCCACAAGAATGCCTCTAGGTGCTGAATGCAAACTTGTAGGCTGTGGCAACACAGCACTGCCTGGAGACACCACTGTGTGTTTAGGTAACCTAACCCATACAAAATACTCACGACCAGGCTCCAGACAAATTGCTGGAGGTGCCGATTTTATCTGGCACCTCGTAACCCCTCCAGCGATTCAAGCCTGCAAGCATAGACGGATACGTTTCAGACGTTGGATCATCACAAGTATGAGGTATCGAAACCATCTGCCAAAACTGGTCACACTGCTTAGAACATCTTATGTGTTTGATGACATTTGTGCAAACAATCAATTTGTCATGCTGCCCAGTGACAACCAAGGTAGGTAACAACATTTTACATCCATATATCTCCAGCTCAAGTGTAACAATGCATTTCGGTTTTACCTGGTTATCCCCGCATCCAATTAGCGTAACATTTGAGCTGCCTCTACATTGATCGGTAATTATACCAGCTTCTAACACTCTTTTCTGCGCTTTCACTCATAGTACATGCCATGGATCCACTGTCAAGCATGCCATCCAGGACCACTTTATCAGCCACAAAGACAGGAGCAAAGAATAAACTGTCACTACTACAGTCCTGCTCCAACATACCCATCAATTCGGTTCAGGATATTTTCATCCGATTTACCCATATCATGAGACCTAGGAGCAACTTGATCTGGACCACAACTATTGTGTGACCAGTTCTGCATGCCATCAGGTAAAGGTGAGGAATTCGCATAGTTTGCACAGCCAGCACGTTTCCTGAAAATAAGACATTGGTAATTGCTTATCACTGTATACGACATCAACATTTCTCACGTCAAGAGAGCTGTCAGAAGGCAGAGAAGAGCATTGCCCTCTCTGATATTCATCCAACCTCCCCTTCATCCAACTTCTTTTGCAGTCCATGCACTGTTTGGCTAGTGCTTAAAGAGATCAGATAGTACAGGATCAGGGCAGTATTTTACGAACATGTGGGCCACCTCTTCATTGAAAATGTCCAATGTGCTACAGTAGATCTGCCGCCTTATTGATTCTGATCCAGTAATCTACTTTAGATTCACCATGCATAGGCAGAGTTGAATAAAAGTCTGCCAAAGGAAGACACGATGGTGCAACACTAAAATATTTTAGGAGAATAGAGTAGATTACATCAGGGTCATTCCTAAAATCAAGAGAAGTGTCCCTTTTTAGACTAATTCTTACAATGTCTCTCGCTTTACCCATCAATCGTGACATTATCTCATCTGCTTGATTTTCAACAGCACACTTCTGTTTTGACAGAAGGGTTTTGGTCATCTCAATGCATTCATGTACTGGAAATTAATCACTACCATCTCTGAAAATCACAGGTTCTCTGTCAGTAGTGACATGTGCAATGCCCAAACATATTGCTTAGGAAAAATATCTGAATTTGGCTCCGTTGAAATGTTTCTCTGTTTCCCATTAATTTTGTAGCAACAGCATCGATAATTTGTACACCAAGACACTCAAACATATCAGTTAGACGATCTAAGATCTGACTATCACTATTTGCATTAAATGAAGGAAGTGTATTTATAACACGACGCTCCACAGGCGTGTCTTGAAAAAACATGCCACGAGCAAAGCTCTGTGTATTATCAAATGCCATGCAAGAAGGACTTCCTCCACTAACAGTAGACATGGATTCTCCACTACGAGGGCTGTTGGTCATGACGCCTCTTCCCTGTGGGATAAAAGGGCTTATCAAATCGTTTAACAAATTTTTCACCCATGAATGAAAATTACTGAAACAATTAATTTAAAAGTAAATCAGTATTAATCCGTAATAGTGCCAAAACAATTAATTATCAGTACAAAATGTCCGTATTCAAAAGTCCATTAGAATCAAACCCTGTCATCCAGAGATATGACCAGCAACCTCCCAGCGATCTTCATCAAGATGATCAGGTAATCCAACAGGTCACGGCCCCATTGTCACGGATCTGTTCTTCCCTCTTATATTCTGCGTTGTGGATTTAACTTTGTTCACTTGAACACCGACAGGTCAGTGGCCAAACTCGTGATTCCCCAAAGAATGCACAACCACAACTTCTAGCTGGTGTAAATCTGTTAACTGGAAAATGAAATAGAGCATCCTTTGTGGTTGTGTGTCTCTGCAGACATAACAAATCCACAGCGTGGACTACACATTACTATACTTTTACATGAAACATGAACATCATATTAATTAACACAAAAATATGCAGAGACATACCTGGAAAATGAAATAAAGCATCCTTAGTGGTTGTGTTTCTCTGCAGACATAAAAAATCTAAATGGAATGTGGAGTAAAATTAACCACCTCGTGGCCTTGCTATTTGAGTGCTATCCTACGAGAGTTCACCCAAAAAATATTTTACAAATACAATATACTCTACAACCCAGATTAATTTATCAAAGATTTAGCTAAACTAAATAATAAACATAAAATAGTCAAAACCACTACTTATTTTACATTATAATCAAACGATTTTACCAATATTAGATGGTGGATGAATATACACACCCACAGCATGCACAACACATTGCAACTGCTGTGTTGCGTCATCCTCCATCAGAGCGCACAACACATTGCAACTGCTGTGTTGCGTCATCCTCCATCAGAGCAACCATTTTTGTCTGCAATCCTAACACAAACCACATGAGGGCACCATTACAACATGAAGTCAACAGCTGGTGCTGCTGCTGCATTCAGGGGAATTTCACAATACAACTATATACAATTCTAACTTTGTTACACAATCTTAGAAAGAACATGACGTTAGGCTCGATTCAGATTTCGCGTCTAAAACCACGTGCAAAACACAAGATGCGCTGCTTTCTCCTTTTTTACAAAGCACTCCGGCAGTTGCGCACGCAGAGCGTCTGCCGTTGCTAAGCAACCATGGGCCACGATAGCCGTTGAGACGAGGAGGTATAAACAAAGGATATATGGATTACAGTATATGCACTGAAAATACCTTTCAATAACTCTGCTACTAGATTTAGTTATGCTGTGTTCATCTGTGTCTGCATCTTCATTGCGCTTGTCTATATTGGCTGGTTGGTTGTTGTCACACGACTTGCGATGCGCTTGCGCCTTTCTGAAAAGTTGAGATTTTTTTCATCTCAATGCGGCACGACGCACCTGAAAAAAAGAGTGCGTCGCACCGCATGCACGTCGCGACCGCGTCGCCCCCTATTTCCGCACGGCTGCAGCGCTTCTACATTTAAAATAACGAATATGCTCTCGGGACACGAAATGTGAATCCGGCCTTAAACTGTCACAAAAAATCACCCTTGGCTCCTTTGCGGTAAAAATGCTCGACATAGGAACTGAACGGGGAATATGAAAAAAAAGAATGTTTTGGTGGTACAAACTACAAATCAGCCACTGTGCAGAAAAAAGTAAACAGAAATCAAGGGGTGTCACTCTAAATATCAAGACTGCAAAATAGTCACACACACACACACACACACACACAGACAGAGAGAAATTAAGTGGTAAGGCTTCTACATAGCAAATTTTGAGAAAACGTTAAATAAATTCATTAAGGATAAAAACACACACGTGCGCGCGCACACACACACACACACGCACGCACGCACGCACGCACGCACGCACGCACGCACGCACGCACGCACGCACGCACGCACGCACGCACACACACACACACACACACACACACACACACACACTCACCAGACCTGCAAACTTGGAAGAGGTGAAATGAGACTGATGTAAGAGAGATAAAGTGCAGGACCTGATTGATGCGAGTTATTAAGAGCTTTCATAAAAAAGAAAGGTCAAAAAGAAGATACCAGCAATACAAAAGTAATCCGCGTAGCTCCTGACGACATATTAATGTATTATGAAGCGAATTGATCGGTCTCTAAAATAATAATTAAATATCATCTGTAAACTACAGCATCTGCGACTGAAACTTCGGACGAAAATCAATTGTACCCAAGTGCCTTAACTCACTTAGAAGGGCAGAGCTCTAGAAGTGGAAATTCGAAAGGGAGACTGGCAACTGTCTCTCATAACATAGCCGTTTCGATCACACGGGCGAACTGAATAATAAATATGAACTCTATTTTCTCTTTGACAGACACTTTGTGCTCGTCCCTTTCAGCAATGCTTTTCACGGGCGCAAACATGACCTTTAGAAAGCGTGATTCTGGTTGTCCAAGGACAAAAAAAATATGACTCTGTTAGCTGTTATCTTGATTCTGGTTGGCCAAATGAATAAGTGCTGGACCAAAGACTCGAGAGAGTAGACGCCTAAGACCCCCCCACGGAAAATCCTCTTTGGATTTACAAGATTCACATAAATGACCTATTTTTGATTCAAAACTGTTAATTGTGCCAAAAAGCGACTAGTTTACAGGTATGACACACACCCCGCCAAAGAAGCCAAGTGTGACCCCTAAACGAAGAGTCCCAGTAAATTGAATGAAATACCAATTAATTGCAAAATGTTTGTATAAAGTGTTTGAATCACTATCCGTTCCTTATTTTGTAAGGTTTTTTAATGATCAAATACTGAGTAACAAAAAGGCTTTCCATGTGTTACATTTCTAACAAAATTTTTGTAATTGTAAATTATAATGCATCATTTGGTACTTATCTAACCAAATATATGTAAAAGTTGACAAAAAAGTGGAGATTGTCTAAATATATATACAAATCCACAAATCCTAAATCACATTTGAACAACTAGGGAATTCACAACCTACTCTTTGGAAAGCTAAACTGGAACCTAGTGGTTACTCCATTACAGTGCCATGTCACATGTTTTTACTTTTTTACAACCAGATGGCACTGATCAAAAATAAAAAAAATGGATTTTAACAGCCTAGTTTCTGTTTAGTATAAATATATTATATATACAGTAATTATATTCCAGAAAATTACCACACAGGAAAGTACCACCGCGTGGCAACAGCTGGAGGTTGGCATAATGGCAGGTTGCACAATTTCATCACTGGCTTTCACAATGGCAATGGAAACAATAATCCGGGCTTTGCGTTGGGTTGTTGGAGGAGAGCGTTTGAAAAATGGGTTGCGCCTACCTCCAATCAGGGCATACATGGATGACATGACAACCATCACAACAACTAAAGCATGTACAAAAAGGCTGCTGGATAAGCTACAGGAGAGCATTAGTTGAGCAAAATGGAGGTCAAATCCAGCAGAATTTATATTGTCAAGGGCTTACTAATGGCAGGTTCTGTATAAAGGGTGAGCCCATACCAACGGTCATGGAAAAGCCCATCAAAAACCTTCGACGGTGGTACACCACAGACCTTAAAGACGCCGAACAGGTGGAACAACTCAGGCAAGAGACAGCCAGTGGACTCAAGAAAATCAATATTACAGCTCTTGAAACACTGAAACTCTGGTGCTTCCAATTTGGCTTGTTGCCAGGCCTGATGTGGCCAATTTCAATGTATGAGCTCAGTGTCTCACGCCAATAACCTGGAGAGATTGGTGAGTACACAAGTGGGACTGGGGTCACTGAGCATGCATTAACGTGCCAGTAGGGCTAGAACAGCCTTAGCCAATGGGGTGGGATGTATGGTTGCGACGAGGTTATCGTAATGTGTTGTAATGTTATGCCATACAGGACCGGGGGCACTGAGCTTGCATTAAGAGAGCCAGTGGGGCTATAACAGCCTTAGCCAATGGGTCGGTGCATATGGTTGCGTTGATTTTGGTAATGTGTTTTAGTGGTAGGCCATACGGGACCGGGGGCACTGACCGCGCATTAACGGTGTGGGTAGTCGTGGCCTTATGGTTAGAGAGTCGGACTCGTGATCAGAAGGTTGAGGGTTCGATTCTCAGGGCCGGCGGGTAACGTCTGAGGTGCCTTTGAGCTGCAGTGACAGCTGTCCACTACTTCTAGTGTATATGTGTTCATGACTTGCAGTGCGTAAGTGCACTACACACTGGACGGATTAAATGCAAAGGTCACCATAGCTGACAAATAAGTCACTCTCAGAGGACAGGTCCAGTGGAGGATAATCAAGAACTGGCCAGTGGTGCAGAAAGAAGAAGCCAATGGCTGTGGTTTAGTCGGATGGACACAGCATGGGCTGCCAGATGACCTTGTAATAATGCGACACACACCCAGGTCTGATCAACCTGCGGTGGGCCTCCCTTGGCTGAGGGTGTCTTGTGATAAAGGGCCAAAACACCCAATGAGGCTGAGGTGCACAACTGACGATGTGTCACATTGATGGGAACCATACAAAAAGGGCATTATCAGCAGAACCTCACCAAAAGGCATCTTTCACCCTGGATAATGGATGTCATTAAAGTGGGACACACAACTCATGAGATGTCTCTCTGATAATGGCAAGGAAAGGTAAGTATGCTATGTATTTCTATAATCCTTAATCCCCCAAATACAGAGGATGCCTACCCGACGAACCCAGTGAAACCTCAGACCTCCTTTCCTCTATTCATATTCTTGACTGCTTCCCCCGTCATGCATAAGGGGTGGGAAATGTACTATTGGGCAATTCAACTGTGCTGAAATAGTGGGATTATAACACCTAGTCCTATTAAGCGAATCTATATAAATAAAATAATGTATTACATTAATTTTCCTGAAAAGAGGCTTTGGTCACTTTTGACCGTAAAGAAGCCAAGTGTGACCCCTAATGAAGAGGCCCAAAGGGTTAAAAGTTCACATGTAATACAAACAATGGCATAAAAATAACTAGGTAATAATTTACAGTGTAGTTGTAATTGCTTACATTAATGTATTATCTGCCATAAAGCAATAATAAACAATATTTCTACAGCATTTATAACTCTTAGTTCATGTTAATTTCAGCATTTACTAACTGTCACAAATGGTGCAAGGTAAACACAGGGGCAAGAAACATAAGTTACTGCACAGTATTTGTTTTAACTAACCAGAGCAATGGTTAATACATGCTGAAAACTATATTGCTCATTGTTAGTTTATTTTAGCAAATGTATTTACTAATGTTAACAATTTAACTTTATTGTAAATAGTTACCAATAATTTGAAATGGTGTTACTGAAAATAGAGCATCCTACATTACGTAAGAATGTAAAGTCATCTGATTACAGTGATACTTTAATTTTCAAATATTTTGGTAATACCATGGTACTTAGGGTAGTACTTTACAGTACTGTTCTACAGGTTACTGTGTAATTACTAGGCACTAGCCCTGAAACCTTACTCTAATACACATTAAGTCCATGTAGTTACCAGTATTTTATTTAGTAAGTATGCTGTATGTGTATAATACTGTACAATATAGGGAAACTGTATTATTATATACCTTGGTACTAAATGGATGTCATATGTTCTTTATGTTCCGTGCTGATTACATGGTACTTCAGAAAGAACCATGGTAGAACATGTGTATCATATCAAATGCTGCACTATCAGAACACTTATCTCAGTGTCTATATTCTATAAATATCAATCAATTTTCTATTTTTCTCTGCCATTTTATTCTTACATTAGGTGAAGAGCTGCTGGGGAATGAGAGGACCAGGTATATGAAGGTGGAGGACAGAAAGGACCATGATGAGGATTTTCTCTCCCCCAAAAAAGTTCTTGAGTACGAAGGAGGGCTGGGGTGATAATGTCAAATATGATTAAAATGAATAGACAAATTAATATATCAGAAGATGGCTAAATCCAAAAGATTTGTGGACAACCTCATGTAGGATTAATTGCATTTATTATGATGGGGCTAAAATGTCCTTTTCTAGTTACGATTACTTTGTCTCAGAGTTGATTATTCTTGCATTTTTACCCTTAGGAATCAATCCCCTGTTATTCCAAGGATCCCACGTGTGTCCCCTGAAACAGTCATGCTGAAAGAACAGGAAATGGATCTGGTAAACATAATGCAAACTTCACAGTTAGAGAAAAAAAACACATATCCTCATGGCAATACAATGTTTTTTGGACATTTATCATGGCAACACCTATTTTTTGGATGTACATTTAGGGTCAAGTTTTCCTTGCAGAATATGTTAATAATAAAAAAGAGCTGGAGATGGTTGACAGTCCTCATCCATAAATGGGCGTTGTAACATGGGCGTCGGAAGCACAAAAATGTGGGTACTCCCCCCCCCAAAATATTTTGAGTATAAAAACGACGAGTCTTGCAGTAGCCTCAGTGGTGTAGTGAGAAAGACACGTGATGCATAGTTTTGACACTATCGGCGCAGGTTCGAAGGTACCTTTTGCCGAACTCGGTCTTCTACATTTTCAAGTCACATATCAGATCATACAAGAATTTATTTTCAACAAAATGCAGAAAATATGTGAAAATGGCTAACAGGTCTTTAATAATAAAGTGTATGGTAAGGTTAGGGGTAGTAGGTAGGTCTTTATTGTTCCAATTAGTATGTATTTTAATAAACGGAATAGAGTTTAATTTATATGAACTCTGAATGAGGCAGGTGAAATGGATTTGAGGAAGCAGCAGCGTGGAAGTCAGTATAGAGTCTACACCACATGATTGCAACAATGCTTTCCTAAACCCGTAGCAACAATGTTAAGACATTTCCCAGCATTCGCAGCACACACTCTACCTCACCTCTACCTATTCATTAAGTTCTATTTTCTACAATTCACACACGAACATGCCAGATTTACAAAACTGTTCTCAAGAGAAAATATAAGAACTTTCATTAAGATTAATTGTAGGAAGTTCTTAAGAATATTCCCAGGTGCAATTCTCAAATATTTTCAGGGCAGTCTTTGTCAATGATTGTGCTATAGTATAGTAATTTGTCCATTTGTTAAACTTTATTTGTGTAACAAGCATCTCGCGACTCATGTTTTTATGTAAGCAATTAATGTTCAGTGGAAATTTTCCCACTGAATGAAAGCTAAGGTTTCCACAAGAAGTTACTAGAATTGTCGCTATGCGCTTTCATCTAAACAAAAGCCGCAAGATGTCTTGTAAAAGTTTGGCTTGTGACAGACCCATGGGAGATATACTGTATATATATAAAATATGTCAGGGATTACTCAGGAGTCAAGTGCAGGGTACACATACAGGTTTATTAATGCCTCCGACAAACCCCAAACAACCCGCCGGAGCGGAGAATCATCAGAAACGTATCCGCCAGAGCGGAAAACTAGAGTACTGTCCAGAGGAGAATGAGGGGGAAGATGGCTCGAGCGTTCGGCCAGTGGTGGAAGATGGTCTAGGGGGAGAGCAAGCAGAGTCTGTTGGCCCGCGAGAGGCCAGAACCCCGAGGTGATAAACAGGGAACAATCCACAGTCTTAAGAGTCCATGAACAGCCTGTACTGAGAGCTGGCAAACGGCACGGACAATCGGCGGATCGAAAACACAGTCCGTGGGGCAGATAGTTGTACCCTGAGCAAAAGGGTAATCCAAAAGGCAAAGAGCCACACGAAACAGGGGTAAATCCACAAGGCAGAGAAGTCACTCAAAACTGGAATAAATCCACACGGCAGATGAAATCACTCGAAACTGGAATAAATCCACAGGACAGGTGAAACCACTTGAACTACCAGGAATTTGCCTGGTGAATTCCTTCCACCCACAACTGAAAGCAGACTCGGTAGCGTGCGTTGCCAGCAGTAGATGGATCGAAGCCGGCAGCCGGGAGGTCGCTGGGTAGACAATGGTAAAAGAGAGGCAGACACCCGGGAGTGTTCTAAACTCTGGAGCCAAGACAGGACAAGACTTGTGAGCAAACACAACAAGGTTACTTTAAGCAAGACAAGACTAGGCAAGAATCTAACGTTCGAACAGTCAAAAGGGTATAAACTCTAAAGGTCTTGACACGGGACAAGTGAAAACACACGGAATATAAAGGGCAGAAACAGGGAACCAGCCGGGAAAGGGGAAGACAGTAAGGAGAACCAGGTGAAAAGAGGAAACCCAAATGAATGAATTAATAAGGTAACAAGAGGAGCGGGGTAGAGCACGTGGCGAGCTGTCAAAACAGAGCCACGTGCTCGACACTACAATGACATAGGACAGGACAGACAAAATGGAGAGTGCTAGACCCGAGACATGACACTATATATATATATATATGAAGAGTTTAATTCCAAAATGAGATAACTTCGTTTAAAAAAATCAAAAATCATGTTTTTTTTAATGAAGTCATGCACTCCATTTAATTCAATTCAATTTTATTTATATAGCGCTTTTCACAATGTGCATTGTTCCAAAGGTCAAACACAGCACAGTGCATGGTGTTTATAGAACAATCAAAATTATTCTAGTAAATAATATCTAATAAATGCAGTCTCCCGGTGGTTTATTTAGCATATTTAGCATTACGTGAATGCTTGGCTGAAAAGATGTCTCTTCAATCTAGATTTAAATTGGGAGAGTGTGTCTGACCCTCGAATAGTATCGGGAAGGCTATTCCAGAGTTTAGGTGCTACGTATGAGAATCCATTCCGGTATATGTAAAAGGAGGGGAGGGGTTTACTTTTTCTGGAGGAAGATCTGCCATTTTCTGTTCTTCAACAGGTCTTCTATACTTCCTACAGAGAACACAGTCTTTTATATAAGATGTCACAACTTTATTAATCCCTGGGATCCAAAACCCATTAGATCTGATTTTATTTATTTTATTTTATTTATTTAAACCCTTTTCCTTGGTGAGTGACTTCCTCATGACAATAAGTAACAACCATTTTTGTAATTTGGTGTTTTTTTTTAATAATCACCGGGTGTTTTACAGAATCAGTGTAAGACGAGTGACGAAGTCTACCTCCCACCCTGAGCACACCATCTTCATTCATGAAAGCATCAAGGGGATACAGTACACTGTGTAGGGGAACATTCCTTCCAGCCCTCAACTCCTTTATTTCATTTTGATAAACACTGTTTTGCAGACATTTGATTATATAAAGTTCTGCCTTTCGTCTTTCCAATACAGTGCTGAGGTGGTTGGATTTATCTTTACTGGCTCTTCTTTTGAGATGGGCTACAGCTCTAATTGCTTTTGACCATGAAGAGAATCTTGAAAGACAGTTCGTTAAGTCAAAGCTTTCTACACATTGCATGCCCAAAGTACCTGAGATTTTTATCTCTGGATCCTCTATAAGAGTTCAGGAACAGCTTCTTTCACTAAAGGGATCTCCCTTTCCCACAAAAATTTTGGGCCAGTATACCAATTTGAAGCGAGAAGTTCTTTTACTGATAACCCTCTAGACACATGATCAGCAGGATTTTCTTCCGTTGGAACATATTTCCATTGTTGAGTGGTTGTGCTAAGGTGTATTCTTTGCACTCTGTTAGCAACGAAGGTGTGAAATCTGCGTGCCTCATTATTTATATACCCCAGTACTACTTTAGAATCAGTCCAAAACGTCTCATTAACAGAGTAATCCAATTCTCTTTTGAGAATATTGCTCACTTGAACAGAGACAACTGCAGCGGTTAACTCCAAACGAGGCACAGTTGCAAGTTTAAGAGGTGCGACTCTTGACTTTGCCATCACCAATGAACAGTGAGTATTACCATCCTTATTGCAGAGTCTTAAATATGAACACTGACCATAGCCATGGGTGCTTGCGTCAGAAAAGTGATGTAATTCGGCTTCGATGGCTTTTCCAAAGCTGAGAGATGTGTATGTTCGTGGTATATTTACCCTTTGCAGTTCATTGAAGTCTCCTTTCCATTGTTCCCACCTTATATTGAATTCATGGGATAAAGGATCATCCCAGCCACTGCCATGTTTACACACTTTCTGCAGAATCCTTTTTCCATTCAACAGCCCAAAGTCCCAATGGGTCATAGATTGAAGCAACAGTGGACAATATGCCACGTCGAGTAGCAGGTAGATTTTTTAAGTGAGTTTTGAATCTAAAGTAGTCAGATTCCCTTTCCCATTGTAGGCCGAGGGTTCTTTCTAAGGGCAGCTCATCAAATGAAAGATTAATCCTTTCAATGTCAGAAGTTTTTTTCTGATGCAGGAATTCTAGCTAACACAGCTTTGCTATTTGACACGAATTTGTGCAGTCGCAGGCCACCTAGAGCACAGAACCTTCGTGCTTCTTCCACGACCTTGATGCCTTCTTCACTCTGTACACTAATTATCCATCATCCACATAAAAATTTTTGATTACAAATTGTGACCCTGATGGATATAACTCGCTGTTTTCAATTGCAAGATGTTTTAGACCATAATTTGCACATCCTGAGGATGAAGCTGCGCCAAAGAGTTGAACCTTCATGCGAAACTCATTAGGTGGTTGTTTAAGGTCTCCACCGCTCCACCAAAGAAAGCGTAGGAAATCTCTGTCAGATTCAGCAACATGAAACTGATGGTACATCTTCTCTGTATCGCACATGATTGCGATTGGGTATTGTCGGAATCTAATTAAAACACCGTTCAAGCTATTTATCAAACCAGGGCCTTGGAGCAGATGATCGTTTAAAGAATGACCTTCATATCTAGCAGAGCAATCAAAAACAACTCGCAATTTATCTCTTTTCTTCGGATGAAAAACACCATGGTGAGGTAGATACCATATTTCCCCTTCTCTGCCGTTATTAGGTACTTTTTCAGCATCCCCTCTTCACAAGACTTCACTCATGAAATCATCATAGAGCTTCTTATACGACTCATCCTTTACAAACTTTCTCTTAAGATGATTAAGTCTAATGATGGCGCATTGCTTGTTGTTTGGTAAAGTAGGCCTTGATTTAAAAGGTAAGGGCATTTGATAATGGCCCTTATCATTTTTTCAATGCCTTCCTTCAACTTCTTAAGAAAGAGAATGTCATTCTGGGACACCTTTGTGTTCTCTTCTTCAATCACCTTAAAATCATACTCAAGAACACGTATTGCATCACTCGGCATAACATAGGGAAACTCTTTGACTGCAACACGGTGACACAATCTACTCACTTTAAATGACTCAGAATGCGGTGAAGTGCAGCCTACTATACTCCATCCAAGATCCGTACGAATGGCATAGGGTTCATCATCCTTTCCAATTATTACCTCTCTGGGGCCATAGACCTTGAACAATTGTACCCTATTAGTAAACCAACGTCACAATCCTGTAATGGAGGTATCCTATCAGCAATAATTGCAAGATGGTTCCAGTTCCTGGCAACTTCACAAGTGGGAATGTGACTGCGATTGACTGGAATGCAATCTTGGGTATAGGCACTATGTAACTCGATGTAATCATCAGATTTATAAGCTCTCACTTGAAGTCCTGACACTCTTTTCACTCTGCACGATCGTGTCTTTCCCAAGCATAGTGGTAAGCTTCAACTTTACTGGAAACATTTTGGCATGCAAGCTTTCACTCACTCCCTTGTCAACAAACGTGGTATCACTCTGGGAATCAAGCAGTGCATATACCAACCTTTCACACATAGGATTTTGCTTAGTAGTTACCCAAACGGGTACAATCATTGAAGTACACGTGCATTGTTCTTGCCCTGCTACACTCAGAGTTACTGCCCTCATTAAATCATTAGAGTCAGGTTGATTCTGAGGGGAAGATACTGAGGAAGGCGAAATCTTTTCCCCTTTTGCAAAATGATCATCATGCAAACTAGATGGACGTTTCCTTTCACAATTCTTGCAGGTTAAACGACAACGGCATTCCTTTGCATTATGTCCTGGCTTTAAACATCCATAGCAAAGTCTGTTTTCCTGTACAAATCTCCGACGCTCCTCTAATGATTTGCTGAGAAACATGAAACAACTATTAAGTACACGATTGTCCTTCCGGCATCTTAGGCAGTAAGTTTTGTTAGCATATTTAATTGATTTCTGATTGTCTACATTTACTCGAGTGCTTAGAACTCTGACTCTGCTTCTCTTAGTCTCTTTCAGGTTTGTTTTTTCAATGGCGGGCTCTGAAACATGAAGAGAACTAAAAGACGTGATTGGGTTACAGGCGATTTCTGCCTCCGTTAACACAGACTTAGCAAATTTTTCAAAGGTTGGGTATTGATGCTTATCAGTAAGAGACTGAGTGACTTGCCGATTCCATCTACTAGCTGCCTAATCAGGCAACTTTTGCACAAGTTTCTGGTTTTCTTGGTAGTCATTTAAAATTTTGAGACCTTTGACATGTGGTATGGCTCCTTGACATGCACTTAAGAAATCAGAAAATGCTTGAAGTCCCATGGCGTCATTTGGATGGATTTTGGGCCACTCTGCCAGTCTTTCTCTAAATGCCTTTTGCACTGTAAACGGTTGACCATAACGATTGCTTAATTTATTCCAAGCATCCTGATAAGCTGCACTGTCTGTTCTAAAGAAAATGCCTTCCAACACATTTTTTGCAGGGCCACTGACATATTTCTTCAGGAAGAATAATTTAGCTGTAAAGGATTGTTTGAACTCAAAGAAATTAATAGGATTGCCCGTGAACACAGGAGGTTCTGGGGCTGGTAATTTACTTATGGACATATTATCCTGGAAAGCTTGAACTAGTAAACGTATATCCATTGCTGCAGATGAATGGGTTGTACTCTTAATGTCGTTGCACGCTTGAGACAAGTTTGGGTCCTTTTTTGGACTGAGTTGATGACTATCCAACTCTTCCTTTACACTACCACAGACTTCCGATACACTAGATTTATCTTTAGCAACCTCCTGATTGTACACATCCAGCTTAGCTTGGGCTGCTTTTAAGTTCTTTTGTGCTTTAATACGTTCCAGCTCCTTTAATTCAGTTTCAAGAATCATTTTATGCTGTTCTTCTAATTGCTGTATCCTTTCCTTTTGCCTTGTCTCTTCTATAAGAGCTTCATATTCAACTTGCTTGGCTGCCACCTCTGCTGCAGCATTCACACGTTTAACTTCTAGACTTGATATGGTTGAATGATGGCTAAAATAGCTACCACTTTCTTTACTAATGTGCGAGGCAGTTGAACCAAATATTGAATGGGCACAGTCATTGTTTAATAAAGAACGAAGGCGTTTTTTCTCTCTTACACAGTCAAATTCTCCATCTACACCTGCCATCCGTTCGTTAACAACTTTAATGATGTCGGCTGTGACCGCTTCACATGCATCTACCTTTCGCCTCATTTCAATAGTTGGCGACACTCGTTGCCGGACTTCATCATAAGCACTGAAAACTTTATTCTTCACCGCCTCTAAAGCCTCGGCTAAAATAGCTAAATGAGTCTCTGAAATGTCTGTTTTAAGTTGCTCACGTATAGTACGAGCTTCCATTTTCCATTGGTTATAAGAAGTAACAAACCTTTTCTCCTATTTCTGTAACTCTTCTTCCTGATAAGCTAACATTTTTTGAGTCGGAACAAGCGCCCGTTTTGAACGGCGCAGACTTTCTTCTTGAGTTTCTACTAAAGTACTACACTCGTCCTGTGACACTCGTCCTTGCAACAGCTTCGCAACAAGAAAGATCATCCCTTTAAACCATGCCTTCATTTACCGTACTCACTGTTACACGTAAGCATCAAGTCCAATCTGATCAACTGCTGCTCGTAAATCCATGAGGTCATGCATCATGCGTAGGTTTGTTGTAAAGGTTTTCATCCAAGAAGTACACTATGACAGTCCTTGAGAATTTGACACCATCATTGAAGATAAGCGTTGAAATCAGAATACCTTTGTAGCCACTCAGCAAACCGAAGGGCAAGTTCTTACTGTAGCTCTCTGATTCGAAAGAAAGATAGATTCTTCTACTGATGGTTCACACGCCTTTATTCATACACCCGTCTTCATCACAACGCGATTAAAATCGTTATGAAGTGTGAAATCCACCATAAGAACTGACATGTGTCGACAAAAACAGAAAAACAAACATAACAATGAATGAGCAATAATAAAAAAAATCATCAAATACAAATAAACCCATAATACCCAAAAATATACAATAAATAAATAACATTTACCTTGGTCTCCATTCAAAACCAGGAGCTAGAAAACCTTTAATACGCTATTAGCCTTAGCGCAAGCTAACCATGTGCGTTTGAGCTTGACGCAACTCCACTTGCTCTTGAAGCGCTATGAGACACACACGCTTCATATCCATTCCATGAACAGCCTTATCAAAATAAAAGTCCTTGGTTAACACACATAATGACTCAACGGTAAATGTAAACAAAAAATATATACTCAATTTCGTAAGCTTTAACTGAAATAAATAATTACAATTTAAACAAATATTCCAAACGTAACAATGTATGTTCGTTTGTTTCTAGTTAGATGTTGTACGCTTACCATGTACTGTAGAATAGTTTAATAAATGCCATGTATTCACTCATGATTGTTTCTTTGCTTTCTTACAAAACTGAGGTCACTTAAATTGTGTAAAAAATTAACGACATATGTGTTAAATTAGAGACGTAAAAGTGAGTAGGTTCAATTTTCTGAGGAGGCTGAAGTATAAACATAGATTGATCACTATATAACTTCTTATTTTTCTAAATATGCTCCTGTACGTAGATAAAGACTAGACAACATCGTATATTTCCGACACGACTGCATGTCAAAGTGGGAAATTAATAGAACAGACCACGCGGTGTCATCTAGAGAATGACCAAAACAATACAATAATTGATAAATGTATGAATGGGAGGGGCCCATTCGATCTAACATCTCTACTCACTTATTTGTAGATTAACTCAATACTTCGATCCCTTATTGTCACAAATGTATACAGTCCTGTCATACATACGTGGCATATACACACATGCGTGCGCTATTGGCGGAGCAGGGGGATGGCTTTTGGGGCTCAAGCCACAAATGTTTTTTTCCAAAGCCCCGAATCTTTTCAGGTTTCTAAAATTAATTCATAAAGTACGCTAGGTGGCAGCATTTAGCTTTAAACTCTTTAGTCCTCCACTCTAGTTTATGTTAATTAGATAATCTGTTTCACCTGTGTTTCATTCATTATCTCATTAGTTCCTTTGTTTCCTCTATTATCTCTATTAGTTCCTTTGTTTCCTGTGTTTTCCTCAGGGACTTTTTTTTTCAATGTCCGGTTTTATCTTGTTACATTGTGTTTGCTCCTGTCTTTCGTGTGGAATTATTAAACCCTATTGGATTATATTTCTTTGTCGTGCGCTTGGTTAATATACTCACATTCTGTGACTGGCCGGCCCACTGTTAGGATATAAATAAATAATAACAGTAATCATTTTTTGCCCACTTGTTACTAGTTGTTCTGGTGATTTATGTGCCCTACTGTATGCAGCTGCGGTAACAGCGGCTAGTGCTCATCATTGTCATAAACAGACACGGATTAACGCACATGCTTGCCCACCTGTTTAGGGGCCTCTGATTGGCAAGATTTTTTATTTTTAACAAAAAATAGACCCTCATTGACCCATAAGGAATATAACAAAAAAATAAGATGGTGATTGGATAGATGTGACATTTTGGTCACATCTGTCCAATCAGCTGCAGGTGAAATCATGTCAACATTTGGGTCACATCTCTCCAATCAGCTGCAGGTGAAATCATGTCAATAATTTACATCACTACTATTGCTAGAATGTCCGAAAGAAAGTACAATAGTGGAACACAAAAACGGAAAATACAAAGGTTAAAAGAACTACGTGACTAAGATACCAATGCACCTAACACTCGGCTGCTTTTCAAGACATTTAACTCTCTTCTTTGCCCCCATCCTCCCCCGCCCACTTCATCTTTGACTGCAGAGGACTTTGCTGTATTTTTCACTGAGAAAACATCATCCATCAGTAAACAATTCTCAGCACCTCAGACCTCGGTACACACTACCCTCACTTCAAATATTGAACTATCCTCTTTCGCCCCACTGACTGACATTGAAGTCACCAGACTTCTCTCCAGCCACCCCACCACCTGTCCCCTTGACCCAATCCCCTCCCATCTCCTTCAGGTCATATCCAGCACACTCACACCTGCACTCACACACATCATTAACACCTCCCTGCTCACCGGCACTTCAAATATTGAACTATCCTCTTTCGCCCCACTGACTGACATTGAAGTCACCAGACTTCTCTCTAGCCACCCCACCCCACCACCTGTCCCCTTGACCCAATCCCCTCCCATCTCCTTCAGGCCATATCCAGCACACTCACACCTGCACTCACACACATCATCAACACCTCCCTGCTCACCGGCACTTTTCCATCCACATTCAAACAGGCCCAGGTCACGCCCCTACTTAAGAAACCTACATTGGACCCCTCTACTACCGACAGTTACAGACCTGTCTCCCTCCTCCCATTTATTGCAAAAACACTTGAAAGGGCAGTTTTCAACCAGATGTCTTCCTACCTATCCCAGAATAAACTACTGGATGACAAGCAGACTGGCTTCAAAACAAACCACTTCACTGAGACTGCACTGCTATCGGTCACAGAAGCATTGCAGCTAGCCAAGGCGGAATCTAAATCCTCAGTCCTGATTCTGCTAGACCTATCTGCAGCGTTTGACACTATCAATCACCAGATACTGCTAGCAACCCTGTCATCTCTAGGAATCTCAGGCCCTCCTCTCCGCTGGTTCAAATCCTACCTCTCCGGCAGATCCTTCAGGGTGTCATGGAGGGGCTCGCTGTCCACTGCTCACCACATGATCACTGGGGTCCCTCAGGGATCGGTGCTTGGACCGCTACTTTTTTCCATCTACACGACATCCTTGGGACCCATCATACAGGCACACGGCTTCTCGTATAACTGTTATGCTGACGACACCCAGATCTACAGCTCATTTCACCAAGATGATACCACTGTAGCAGCTCGCATTACAGCCTGTATGAAAGAGCATCACCTCCAGCTGAACCCTGCCAAGACAGAACTACTCGTGTTTCTGGCACACCCCATGGTGCAACACGATATCACCATCCAACTTGGCAATACCACAATCACTCCTTCCAAAGCAGCTAGGAACCTCAGAGTCATATTTGATGAACAGCTGTCCTTCAATGATCACATTGCAAAGACAACGCTGTGATGCCGATATGCCTTATTCAACATTAGAGAGGTTAGACCCTATCTCACTAAGCATGCGGCACAACTCCTTGTCCAGGCCCTGGTAATCTCAAGGTTGGACAACTGCAATGCTTTCCTTGCTGGTCTTCCTGCAAAAGCTATCAAACCACTCCAGCTGGTTCAGAACGCAGCAGCACGCCTAGTCTTCCAACAGCCCAAAAGGGCTCATGTGACACCCCTTTTCATCTCTCTCCACTGGCTACCGGTTGAAGATTCAAGTCACTAATGCTTGCCTACAGGACTATCACTGGATCTACTTTAAAGAAAAATGAAAAAAAAAACCTGTCTCTCTCTCTCAACAGGTATTGGTCTAGCTTTTGTTGAAACTAGTAACTTTGTATTAGCACCTATGATATTATTGCTCCTGTATGACATATCGCTTATTGCTCCCTGAACTCTGTAAGTCGCTTTGGATAAAAGCGTCTGCTAAATGACTAAATGTAAATGTAAATAGCAGCAGGAGGACTGGAAGCTCGCATTGGCTAACATCGGTGCTGCGGGATCCTTAGCTGTTACAGCAGTTAGCTCATCATGTCATCTGTAATATTTCAGGGAGTTATTCCACAGTGACAATCATATCATACAAGTTGTTTTTTAATTATGGCTTTGTTTTATACACAGTTTATGTAATGCACAGTGGTTTGTGTCTCAGTAAAGATCCACCGAGGCATTTTTAGAGCCGGTTCATATTTCGTGTATACTTCTATAAAACTGGTACTTGCGCTCTCGTGGTGTTTGCCATTGCAAAGTAACCAGGAATGTAGAGGGAACACTGTAGTATTTGATGTGTGTGTATCAGAGTGCAATTGTTCTGACGTCCCTCGCAGTGTTGGTTTGTGTCTCCGGTCGATTCTATCGAACCCTGGCGTGTTTGCATTCATCTTACGTCATCATGAAAGTGCATGACACATGATAGTAAACAGAACACAGGTCAAAATATTGTGTTTATTATTCACTTGATGCTATTATGGGCAATGCAGCGTAAACAACACTTCGTCTTACTGTATGTTCACTTTGGGGCTGTGTCCACCGAGGTGCTTTTACGCGGCTGTAAACACCAGGAGCTCTGCTGAAAATGCTCGCTGCACGTGCAGCGTTCTGCCCCAAGTTGAGCATTTTTCAACTCTGGGCGCCTGGTCGAACGCCAGCTCTGAGCATGGGAAAAAGACTGAACCCCGGCACTGAACGTGTAAAAAAAACCCAGCTGCTCGCGTCTTCAAAAAACGTGGTGTTTCCATTGGAAACAATTGAAAAAAACATGCCGTATGCCGGCAGAAACGCCTCGGCAGCCCCTTACAGAGCTTTCTGCTGCTTGCAAACAGACTATTTATAATTTATTTTTAAATCAATTTAAATTAATTTGCCGCTCTGATTCCACTCACAATGCACAAAACAATGCAGGCTCACTCTTGCTCAAATCCAAGGTAAATTACAAATGCTATCATCTCTTACATGTGTTGTATTGAAGTAAATACATTGTAATCGGCTAAAGGGCATGCGTAGGGTTCGGTATCCTGGTGCGCACCAGAGTTTGCCTGACAGCTTTTACTTTAACGATTTTTCATGCAAACCGTGCTCCATTCTGAACTAAACTGAGCTAAACTGCAAACTGCACCTAAAGAGCAGCCAAGGGGCCCCTGACCCCCATAATCCGCCCCGGTCATAAAGTTGACCAATCAAATGAGAAATTACAGGGTTTACGGAATTCCGTCTTCCTAATCTACCTTTTTTATGTAACTTCATAGTTACAGGCTTACAGCAGACATAGTTTGCCTATTTTTAGGTAAGAGACGAGAAAATGTCATTCTCAACATTTGTTATGTTATGGTTTCAAAATGATAATACAAAGAACACTTAGAAAATAGTAATATAGCTGCCATAAATAGGGAAAAATCTCCGTGGGGGACCATGCCCACAGATTTGGGCTAAGTCCCCAATGTCTACAACGTCTGGCTCCGCCCCTGGTGCGCGCTAGCTTTGAGGTCCTTAATAATTTTCATTCAGTTGATACTTATGCCAAACATGAGATTTTCTCTTCAGTTGTTGTGTTTCTTAAATCTTTGTTTTCAATCTTTTGTAATGATCTACATTCGCGCTTAGTCATGTTGGCTAAAGTCACAATCAATGGCAGGCTTGCTTTACTGTAATAATGAAAGCTCAACGGGTTTCGGAATGACATATCAATGCATACGATTATAATTGCTTATTTCTGTCAGGACCACTGTCATCAAATATTTAACAATAGCATATATTTAAGGTTGGTGATTAAAATGATTAAAATTAATGCTGATTTGAAAGATCTTCTGTGAGTACAACAACTGAATTTTTCAAAAATAATTAATGAAAATATATTAATAATTTGTAGGGGTTTGCGTTAATTATGTGCACTTGAACATGAAAAAAGTACTGTTAACCATAGTAATTTTGTTTCTGGATACTATAGTATTTTTGAACCTTAAGATAGTAAATAAAAAAGCACACTACAATTGATCAATTTACTTTAGTTAATACCACAGAGTACTATAGTATACTATAATAATTATATTACAGTATAATAAGTATACTATGCTACCCTATGCTACAATTTACAACCATCTACAATAGTAAATGTATTGAGTACCACAGTTTTTTATGTTGACTACCACAAAATGATATTCAGTTGCGGTAAGATGATAATCATTTAAACTGCATACTACTTAAAAATGACATCTAAGTGTGCAAAAGAAGGTAGATAGTCAAATCTATTTTTGAAAAGGCACCGCTGGTATGTCTATCCTCATTTAAAACAATGTGTTCGATTTATAAAATTGACATGGCCCTGCGTTTTTGTCTGGTGTGCAGCTTAGGGCTGAAACGATTCCTCGAGTAACTCGAGTAATTCGAATACAAAAAATCATCGAGGCAAATTTTGTTGCCTCGAAGCCTCATTTAATCCATTTAACTACAGTACACACAGAGCACTGCGTTTCCCCATGGAACGTTATTACTGACGCACAGCCCGCTAAACTCTATTCATGTTACAGGGCTCTCAAGTCTCACGCATTCACCGTGAGACACACGCATTTTAGTCTGCTCACACGTGTTTCTCATGCTGATAAATAACTGATAGCTTATTGAAATGGTGAACTGCTATTTTACCTAGTTTTAGTCTATTTTGCGAGTGAAACTTGTTTTCCGGCTGCATTGAGTCCATCAAACTAGATGCAGACTAACGTTAGTGGATGCCGAATCATGTTATTTACACATGCCATCTGTCTGTTCTGCGTGTCTGAGTGAATGAACTGCACAGTTTAACGTGCTACATGTGTGATGCTCATGAATTTGTCTGCGTCTGCGCTTTATGAGGACATGAACACAAGAACTTCATCTCCAGAGTTGCTCTGAGAGTTTATTTCAGAACATTTTACTGAGTGAAGCTAACACACTAAAAAATAAGTGTCTTCCGACGACCTGCCAAAATAAAAGTCCGGTTAACTCGGTATTTTTTTGTGGACGAATATATTACTATTTAATAGTAAACAATATTGCATTTTGAATGTAATATGGCAATGGAATGTACTAAATGGGTTTAGTTTTCACATATGTTAATGTATGCAATTTCAGCAATAAATGTTAATTTTTCTAAAAGGAAACAAATTAGTTGTTCATTTTAAGAGACCTGTCTTATTTTCTCTTGTATATTTAGAGTTGCTCTTTAATAAATAAAATGGACTTATTATCCAAATACCCAATTAATCGATGGAAAAATCAGTAGAATACTCGATTACTAAAATAATCAATAGCTGCAGCCCTATCCTTAATGCTGTAATGCATTCCAAGAAACATACTTAAATATGCCAGTGAGTGTTTAACATGCTAGCATCATGCTAGAAACATATTAATCTATTTTACATTTGTGACATAACTCTAACTTCTTTTTAAAAAATCTCTCTTTTCGGAGTGTAGTAGACCATGTATAACATAAATTAAATAAGCTTGTGGCAACCATTAAAAGATAGGGTCTGGGCATTCTCATAAGTTGTTTTCCAATCCCTATTTTCTTAGTAAAAATATAATGCTGAATTTGTAGAAACTCAAAGTGCTTAGAGGGTAACAAAAATTTCGACTTCAGTTGGCTAAAAGATGAGTATAGATGGTTTCACAGCGACAACACAAACATTACTGCGCATGTACGCGTTTGTGGACTGGCCTTAACTTCCGGTACACATTCACAAATAGAGTGCCTGTAGATTATCTGTTGAGCAAATGAAACCGAGAAGAGCGATCTCCAATATTTCGAATTTAGACTGCGATACCAAGGGTGTAACAGAACCACTAAGATGCAATAAACAGGTAAGATCAACAGGTAAGTAACATGGTGCCATCTTCTAATTCCAGGGACAGAGTAGGGGGTTCATCCGATGGACCAGGCTCTGTGGAGAGATCAGATGGGGGTGATTGATAAGGCTTGAGAAGTGAGACTTCTCACTTTTTGACAGGTATGTGACCTGGAAAATGGAAAAAGGGGCCAATAAATTTGGAACTTAGCTTTTTTGATGGTAGTCTCAGCCGGATGTCGCTCATAGAGAGCCAAAACCATCTGACCCGGCCAGTACTGTGGGGTTTCCCTGCGCCAGGTATCTGCTTGGATCTTGTGTCGGCGGATGGCTCTATGGAGTGGTGATGTGCTGAGTCCCAGACCCTCTCGCTCTCCTGGAACCAGTGGTTGATGGTGGGTACCTCAGACAGTTCCCCCGTCCAGGGCAACAGGGGTGGTTGGTATCTGAGTTCACATTGAAAGGGTGTGAGTCCAGTGGCGGGTTGACGGAAAGAGTTCTGGGCGTACTCGGCCCAACTGAGGTATTGGCTCCAGGTCTCCTGGTGGTCATGACAGAAAGAGCGCAGGAATCTGCCTACTTCCTGGATCTTGTGTTCTGTTTGCCAATTGGATTGAGGGTGATACCCCGTTGACAGACTGAAGGTCACACCAAGGAGAGTGAAGAAAGCCTTCCACACTCTAGAAATGAACTGTTGCCCCAGGTCTGATACGACGTCCTCCGGAATGCCGAAATAGCAGAACACGTGCTGGAAAAGGAGTTCCGCTGTTTCCAGCACAGCGGGCAAACCTTTTAGGGTAACCAGATGACAGTGAGACGGTTTGTCCAAAGTTGTAGGGAGTGTGCCATCTCGAAGAATGTACCCAAAGGGAAACTTCTACCGCTTACTATACTTACTTACTATTACTCACACCTCAAAGTGGACTTTGTCACAGACCTTCTCCCTTCATCTGGTAACACATGCATATTTGTGGAAATAGATAGATTCTCTAGACTATCCGCTGCCATGCCAGACCACCAGAGGTGTTGTCTCACAAGCGAGATGGTTACGTTGGCCCCTGGGTGGCCAGTGCCCAGCGAACAGAACGTTGAGGGAGAGGTACATACGTGAGTGAGAGAGGTCAAGCGTTTGGTCTCACGGAGGTACTGGAGATTTTTATGGTCTTTATAAATGTGAAAGGGGTGATTTTCACCTTACAACCAGTGTCTCCACCTTTCTAGGGCGAGTTTGATGGCCAACAACTCAGTCACCGATGTTATAATTCCGTTCCGCTGCGGTGAGTTTGTGAGAATAGAAGGCACATGGATGGAGCACTGCGTGCGTCCCCTGCCGCTGTGATAGCACTGCTCTAACTCCAGTGGAGGAGGTGTCCACTTCCACGAATAAGAATTGAGCAGGATCTGGATGATGTAAGAGCGGTGCTGAGGATAACTTCTTCAGGATTAGTTCAGGTTTAATGCTTTGGTTGCCAAGGGGGACCAGGACAGGGATTTTGGCTTGCCTTTTAACAGATTGGTAAGGGAAGCAACTGTGATGCTGAAGTCCTTTATAAATCTACGATAAAAGTTTGCGAAGCCGAGGAAATGTTGGCGCTCTTTATTGGTCTTGGGGATGGGCCAGGTACATACTGCAGCTACCTTCCCCTCGTCCATGGTAATTCCTTCTTGGGAGATGTTATACCCGAGGAATTGTATCAAGGTTTGGTGGATGCTGCATGTCTTGGCTTTTAGGAAAAACTGATGCTCTCGTAGACGTTGGAGGACCTCCGCAACGTGATGGTGTTCCTGGGGTCCCTCGGAGTAGATGAGTATGTCATCTATGTACACGAGTACAAACTGTGGAGGAAATCTCAAAGGACATTGTGCATGAAATCTTGGAAAACTGAGGGGGCATTTACAAGTCCATACGCCATTCCCCGGTACTCATAGTGGGAGTCACAATGCAGTTTTCCCCTCATCTCCTCTTCAGATCCGCATCAGATTCTAAACGCTATGCGGAGGTCCAGTTTGGTGAACATTTTGGCTCCTCTCAGCTGTTCCAGGGCAGATGGGATGAGGAGATGTGGGTAGCGGAACTTTATGCGGTTGAGAGCTCGGTAAACTATGCAATGCCGTAAACCCCCGTCCTTCTTGGTCAAGAAGAAGAAGCTCAAAGCAGCAGGAGAGCAAGAAGGGTAGATGTAGCCTTGCTTCAGGGCTTGCTTCTTTTCGGGGAGCGAAAGTGAATAGCACTGGCTCACCCTCCTTTAGGTTGATCACACAGTCCCATGGCCAATAAGGGCCGATGATAGTTGGGTTGCCCGGGCTGGAGAGAAGACATCTCGGAATTGGTAATAATGTCTAGGAACCTTTACTGATAGTTTTTCCAGAGGGCTTTCGATGGCGGTGGCGCCAACTTCGACAGGTGTTGTTAAGGTGGGTCGAAGGGCGGCCAGGGTCGGGAAACATGATGGAAAACATTGATATTCCCATTTGAGAATTTCTCCAGATTCCCAGCGGATTTCGGGTTGGTGCTTGATAAGCCACGGGCGGTGGTGGCCTGCTTCGGGACAAGAAGATGGATCTCATCTTCATGGCAAGCACCGACTTCTAACTGGACTGGACCTGCTTGGAACATCACAGTCCCTTTGCTCAACGGTCTTCCTAGAATGGATTGAACTTGGTAGTGTATGGGGATGTTCTTTTTCTGGAGTTTGAGCTGGCGGCAGAGGGCGCTGGAGATGAACTTGCTGGCTGACCCAGAGTCGATGAGGGCTGTGAGAACAAGCACAGAATCAGACGTGGACAGACAAATTTCTATGAGAAGTG
This sequence comes from Triplophysa rosa, assembly GCF_024868665.1. NCBI lineage: Eukaryota > Metazoa > Chordata > Actinopteri > Cypriniformes > Nemacheilidae > Triplophysa > Triplophysa rosa. Next base: position 9,376,837 of record NC_079891.1, read on the forward strand.
GTGCTTGGGAAACGGAAGCATTCTGAATGCTACTCACCAAGGTATGTGGTGGGTGAATGGGGCATGCTGCCAGCATATGCCCCGATGCACCATAGTACAGGCTCAGACCTTGGGTCATCCTCTATGCCGCTCAGCGGATAGTAGTCGACACCTCCCATTTCCATATGTTTGCCATAAGTCTCTGGAGCAGGCAGATGAGGGAACTCTGGCTGGCGGGATTGGTTCTGCCGGAGGGGGCTACACATTTGGAGCTGTTCGGAGAGTTGTATGGAGAGTTTGCTGGAGTTGGAGCTGCGGTTGTAAACCATGGCAGTAGGTGGCCAGTAAAGCCAGCTCGTTCCATCCACTTGCGGCTTCCAAAGTGCTAAACCTGATGGCAAAATCATAAACAGACATGTTTCCTTGCCGCAGAGAGTACAACTAAGCACTTACAGATGAGTCTCAAGTGCACTGTCCGAAAATATTTCAGAAATTGCGATAGAGACTGTACTGGAGGGCCGGCTTGAGCCCAAATGGAATCTGCCCATTGAAGAGCCTTCCCACTGAGCAGAGACATGACAAACGATATTTGTGCTGCCTCTATGGGGAAACAATGAAAGGTATTTAGTAGGTAGAGGGTGTACTGTAAAATAAAACTTGCAATCCTCTGCCAGACCAGAGAAGGGAGCTGGAGCAACAATGGGACTGGCGGTGACAGACTGGGTGCCGGTGTTAAAACCCGTTTGAGTGCGTCCACGATCTCCTCAAATGGGTCGTGAGCACTCATCTTGAAGCGGTCTGGTCTTCTGTAACAGAACCACTAAGACGGCGAGAGGTAAACACTTTACAATGTTTATTGCACAAACAGGAGATCAGCAGGTAAGTAACAAGCATATGAATTACACTGATGGGTAGGTTACTGAATAAAACTGTCCTTGTGTTGCAGGAGATCGTGGATGGTGGGCTGTAGAATCCGGCGGAGTGCAGGTGAGGAAGTGTAGCGTGAAGGGGATGATGATGACGAGGTGGAGTACTTGGAAGATTTGGAAGACGTGGTGAACTTGCAAGACGAGGAGAATTTGGAAGACGAGACTATGAGAACTTGGACTACGACACAGGAGATCAGGTAAGTTATACAGGTAGGTATCCATTTTTGAGTCTGTTTCTACGTGAGACCAGACACTGACTGAGTGAAAGAGTGAGTCTTTTGTAGTGGGGCTGATGAGGGTGATGATTGAGTGCAGGTGGCGTTGATCAGAACTCTGGTGAGCGTAAGAAAGGTGTGGGGGTGGTGAGAGAGCCTGGGGTGTATTCCAGAAATCAGGGTTAACTTACCGTCAGCTAAACCCTGAACTCTCGGTTGATTAACCCAAACCTTGCTTACGGTATGTCAGTTCCAAATCACCTGAGAAGAGTTAGTTTAATCAACCTCCTGAAAGATAACCATAGTTAACGCGCGCTCACAGAAACAACATAAAGACATTATCAATGGATCACAGAAGAGTCACCATGAAACTGCCAGGAAGCTTAAAGTTTTTGACTGTAAAACAATATAAATCAGAGTTTTTTTCACAGACTTAAATCTGCATCAGTGTATAAAGTGTGAGATAAAAATCATAAAATTAAATTATTTAGTTTATGTGTTTATAAAACTATAAACGCTATAAATTAATTATGTAATTAAATATATAAATATTTTAAATATATGCACTATTTTTATACTATAATATTTAAAATATATACTCATCATGGCTATCTTTGTTACATAAACTGTAGATCTTTTGAAATGTCTGTAACTGTAATTTTAACGTGTTTACCATTTTATTTTACCAAAATTGTTTTGTGTATCACATTGGTAATTTTGAAAGCAGTATTAATCCTCTTTTTTGTTCCTTCTCTGTATGTTCCTTAAAAAAAATCGATCTTTATTTGGTTTTCTGAAAACTGACTTTGCATTGTATCAGCTTTATTTGCAACAGTTGCTGATGTAGTCATATTAATAGAGACTCTTTTAATTCGAGAAACTACTACATTGGTCATAATTTTGGAAAACAAAATGTGCAATGCTTTTCAGTACACTACACTATGTATGATAATTAATTTACAGCAGAGAATGAAGGTCTGCTGTGACATGAGGTAGAGGTTTAAAATGTTATGCCCAGTCATATATGCATAATAATCATGTAGCCTTTATATATCTCTTTCAAATACACATACATTTTGTTTTTTTGTTTGTTTCTTTTGACATTGTTAGTTAAAAGGCCATGGCTTTCCAAATGTTAAAAGAGGTGGAAACGGCCTATCCTGAAAGGCTAATTGTAATTTGGAGAAAGGCCTTTCAATGCTAAACTGTAGGAGGAGGCTGATGATCAGAAAGACATTTTTATGGAATACAGTCAGTATGAAAAACCTTAAGTCTTAAGTTTTTTATGTATTTTCTTATGTAAACGGATTTAAAATTATAATAAGAATTTAAATATGTGAACAATATGCCACGGTAATCCCATTGGGGGGTCACCTAATAAAGCCTTGGCAACCTGCCTGAGAATCGAACTTGCAACCTTTGCAGTTTTAAATCTGTCTCTCTGACCTTTAGGCCACAACTATCTTTGACCCAATGCATCAAATATTGCCTAATAAGTGAACAAGAGTAATGATATGCAATCCTTTGGAGTTAAAATACTTCACTATTAACATCCTTTAACTGTAGGAAATTGTAAAATGTGTATGTTTATCCAGTGATATTTGGAGATGTTTTAATAAACCTAATTAACATACAACAAAATTCAACAAATTGTTTTTTTAATACAATTATTATGCAATATAAAATAATACTATTAATTAATATTAACATAAATTATTAAATAAAATATAAATAGTTATATTATTACACACTAGCCAGACAGATAAACAAACACAGACAGGTAGTTAACTGCAGTCCAGGCGCTCGCGTCCAATGAAATGGTCTATATCTCATTTATACCACTCTTGTACCAAAGGGATTCAGTAAACTATTCTTTAGGGAACAAGCAACATCTAACTAGCAAAAACACAATATAAAAAAAACATATATCTACAAGAGCTGTAGAAACAACTTACAAGTACTTTTGAAAACATTTGAAAACATTTCATTTAAATATTTAAATTAAAATTAAATTAAAAATGTCTAGTTTTGTTTTGGTGCAGAAATTATGTGCTGCAGATATATAATCACTGATTATATCTATATACACTGGGTTACAGCATTGAAAAAAATCACAATGAAATGGCTTTTAAAGATGTCAATTAAATTGCTTATATGTGACCCTGGACGTCTTAAGGGTCAATTTTTCGAAATTGAGATTTTTACATCATCTGAAAGCTGAAGAAATAAGCTTTCGATTGATATATGGTTTGTTATGATAGGACAATATCTGGCGGAACAACAACTATTTACAAAGCTGGAATCTGAGGGTGCAAAAAAATCTAAATATTGAGAAAATCGCCTTTGAAGTTGTTAATCTGAGGCACTGTAGCAGGCCATCCACTCACAAAAATAAAGTTTTTATACATATACAGTAGGAAATTTATAAAATATCTTCATGGAACATGATCTTTACTTAATATCCTAATGATTTTTGGCAAAAAGAAAAATCGTTAATTTTTTCCCATACCATGTATTTTTGCCGATTACTAAAAATGTTCCCATGCTACTTAAGACTGGTTTTGTTGTCCATGGTCACATATTATATATTATACCTGCAGCACACCCCGCTCTCCTTGCCCAAGGAATATGATGAGGATTCACTCATCCCTAGCAGTCCTGCAACAGAAACATCAGACAATGTCAGTCCAGTAGCAAGCCCCATCCACACTGGGTTAGTTTTCTTCACCTTAAGGAAACATTGTTTAATGCAGATGGAATTTTGTGTGCATGTAACTGGCTTTATGTGTTTTGCAGTTTTTTGGTAAGTTTCATGGTAGATGCTCGTGGTGGCTCCATGAGAGGTAGCAGACATAACGGCTTGCGTGTCATCATTCCTCCACGTACGTGTGCTGCTCCAACACGCATCACCTGCCGGCTGGTGAAGCCGCAAAAACTTACTACGCCTCCTCCTCTGGTGGAGGGCGAGGGTCTCGCCAGCCGTATCATCTCTCTTGGTCCAGCTGGAATGCAATTCTTAGGGTAAGAATCAAATTTTGCTTATTTATTTATTTTAAACAAAATTAAACATTTAACACTGTGTAACATGTTTTTCTCTAAGGCCAGTGATTGTGGAGATTCCACATTTTGCTGCACTTGGCCGAGGAGATCGTGAGCTTGTGGTCTTGAGAAGTGAAAATGGATCAGTCTGGAAGGAACACCGGAATCGCTATGGTGATGAGGTCCTGGAGACCATCCTTAATGGCATGGATGAAGGTGTTGTACTAACTTTCTGGTCGTCAGGGTGCATAGCAGTATCTTTTCCAACACACAATACACAGTTCTATTTCACTAGATTTTCTTTTATTTAAGTTTCAACAGTCCAGTGTTACGGGTGGCAGGCAGGAAGACAGGGAGTGGATTTCCAAATTCAGTAAAAGACGATTTATTAAGAGCCACAGAATAACATAAAATCCACAAGAAACACAAAATGTAACACTATACAACAAACGACAACCGTCAACTGAACACAAAGGCAGTATGTACACAGATGCAAGGACAAACAGGAAATGGGACACAGGTGAAACCAGTTGACAATCACAAGGCATGCAGACCCGAGCAGAGCCAGAGGCGGAGTTGATGGAACTGGAGGCTGCAGCCAGGGTGGAGTCACTAGTTTAGTGGGTGAAGACCATAGCAGGACCAGAGACAGAGTTGACAGAGCTGAAGGCGGCGGCCATGGTGGTGGAAGCAGAGCAGAGTGCGGCAACCAGAGCAGAGGCAGAGCAGGCAGAATTGGTAGAGCCGACTGACCAGCAGGTGACACAGATGAAACAGATGGTGGCCTGGGTGGAATAGGTGGAGTCCCTGGTGGCTGGATTTGGCTCAGGGATGGATTCGAGGACTGGACATGGCTCAGGAGCGAAGTCATAGACCGGACTTGGCTCAGGAGCGGAGTCATGGACTGGATTTGGCTCAGGAGCGGAGTCATGGACTGGATTTGGCTCAGGAGCGGAGTCATGGACTGGATTTGGCTCAGGAGCGGAGTCATGGACTGGATTTGGCTCAGGAGCGGAGTCATGGACTGGATTTGGCTCAGGAGTGGAGTCATGGACTGGATTTGGCTCCGGAGCGGAGTCATGGACTGGATTTGGCTCCGGACTGGATTCTTGGACTGGACTTGGCTCAGGACTGGATTCTTGGACTAGACTTGGCTCCAAAGTGAGAGTACAGTTTACTGCCCAGACACATAACATAGCAACTGCCATGACGGGAAGCGCTGCAGACAGGGGAAACGCCTCTATAACCTCCACTGCTGAAGGCCTTGGGATGCCAGCTGCTCTTACTGACCTCATAAGTGTGTCCGCCAAACTCAAAGCCAGTCTCAAAATGCCTAGGGAAAGCCTTGTCGTCTTCATATGCTACACTCATGACTCATAACTCTAGTTTGGTGTCCAAACTCTGGAGTGTCATCCATGACACCTGGGAACCTGAGTGTGTCGTCCATAGTGGGTGAAGACCTTGGCGTGGCTTTCATTATGGCTGGGGGCTCTGGCGTGGTGGCAGTCTTGACTGCTAACACTGGCTGTGGCATATGAAGAGGCTCCGCAGCGGCGGTCATGTTGTGAAGATACACAGGAGTGAAGGGTGCTACAAACACTGGGCTGGTAATCTTCAGCGTTGGGCATGGTGGTAATCCTGCCTGCCGGGCCCCATGCCCTACTGCCCCTGTAGAGTCTTTACCAAAACACAGGCAGAAACACTGAGCAACATGGCACCCTCAGGTGGAGAGCCGAGGCAAGGGGTGTGACAGTCCAAACAAACGTTTTCTGTTTTTACAGTTGTGTAAAAAAGTATTGGCAGTGACATAAATGTTGTGTTTTACAAAATTTGCTAGTGTTTTCACAACCTCTGTAATTTGCTCTGGCATGCTGGATATTAGCTTCTGGGCCAAATCCTGACTGACGGCGATACTTTCTTGCCTTGTTAGTGCTCTACAGTTGATCACAATTTGTGGGCTTCTGCTTATCCACTCGCTTTTTGAGGATTGACCACAGGTTCTCTATATGGAATTGGCATCTGAAGAGTTGCTTTTTTTGCAAATATTTAAAATGCATCTGATCTCAATGCATAATAATCTATACACAATGTGAATGAACACCACAACAGTTTAAGCAGAAACTTGGCAAAACACAACATCTATGTCACTGCCAATACTTTTGGCTACTACTGTACATCAAGAAAGTTTAACATGGCTGAAAACAGTTTGAAAGTGGTTCACCTTTCCGCATTCACTTCTTTTACAGAAAATAACCAGTGACTGAAGTGTAGTAACAATTAAGTCCACTGGATGGCACAAATAACTCACAAAGTTATCCAACAGCAAATGTGAAAGACTGACAGAATGACAAGATGTGAAAACTGTGATAAAATCCAGGTTATCACATAAAACTTGAACTTTTCTTAAATGCATGTAAAAATATTACCGTTGTATTGCTTAAAAGTTAATATGAACTTTGGTATTTGAGGTTTTATATATTTATAACTGGGCTCATCGAACTTCATCCTCCTTGATGTGCTTAGCTCTCATATTAAATTATGCCCCTTGTTCTCTTGGGATGGTCCAATTTCATTTAAACTTTTCATTGTTGGAAAAGCTTTTATTAAAACATAAAGGGTATGCTACTTGCCCAACAGCGTTCGGTCTCCCTAAATATTATAAGTGAACAAAGCTAGTGCATTGACCATAAAATATATCCCCTACTTCTGGTTTGCATGCATGCGTCATGCTGTGAAATAGTGTCTCATAGTTATTTAGATATGGATATTTTGATTGTTTTCTCTTCATGAAAGCCTGAAACTATACTAGGATTACTCACTCTAAAAAATGATAAGTTGTTTTTGACCCATGCTGGGTAAACATTGCACAGAACACACTGCTGCGTTAAAATTACCCATTGCTGAGTTTTTTTTAACACAATTGCTGGGTTGTCTTTACCCAACCATGAGTGGAAACAAGCCAGAATTTGGATTGAAATAGCCCAGCATTGGGTCATTTTTAACTGTTCTTTTCTGTCCAATATTTACCCAGTATGGGCCAAAAACAACCCAGAACTTTTTAGAATGCTGTAACAGCACATGATATGTTTACAAAAACATTTTCATAAAAATGCCATCAATTCCACAATGCCATTTTTCTAGTCTTCCATGCATGTGGTTTTAAAAGAAATTACATACTCTGCTCCCTCCAACCACCAGAGGGAGCCCTTAACTGACTACTGATTTACAATCAGTAGTCAGTTCATGATCTACAATCATTTCCTGTTTACCATACATTATCCCTGGGCATTTTCCAAACGGAAGTGAGAATCCCTATGCCCTACTCCCTTCGAAGGGCTGAGCCCTTGAAATTAACTCTTTGAAGGGTGTAGGGCATTACTGTCTCTCGTGTATGCGTTTGGAACTCCCTTAACAACGGGAATGACTGGCTAAATGTTAGCTTGACAATGCCGCACGTGCACTCTGAATCCAACGCTCGTTTGTTGAAAATAAACAACATTTTTATTTTTATATATCCTGTTTGGAACGCACCGAAATAGTAGTGATGGGAAGTTCGGATCATTTTACTGACTCTGATATTTGAATGTCTTTCAGAAGAATGAATTTGTTTGATTTTTTATCATTTTGTTCATCTGAGCACCGTTAAATTAATGTTAAATTTAATAGTAAAAATCCCCGAAAACGTCTAAAATTTTGTAAATTTTGATCTTAATTATGATAAATAAATTATATTGCAGTCAGGGACAAATTATGAGAAACATTAAAGACACAAAGACTTCGTATGTGAGCAAATGATTTCTGTTTTTGATACAGAACCTACAGGATATTGCACATGCACGGTCAACACACAATCAACAAACCACTCTCCGAGACAACTCTTTATTCCATAATAATTTGAAAGTTGTTTCAATTGAACGAACCGTTTGTGAATGATCCATCACTATTAAATAGTTGAGTTTTAAAACATATATTATGGAGTATTGTTAATCATACAGATATCTTTAATTTGAAGAATTGAATTACTGTTTATTTTCTAAAAAGGATGAGGCTTTGGGTTTGGTAGAATCCATGTGCTGAGATTTATTTAACAGAATGGCAAACAAGTACAAAACGTAATCCACAAACACAACAGTGAAACAGGCCATGGTCAATATCCAAAATAATCAATCCAACCATGCAACAATCCAAAGGGATAATACAAAAGACAAGGCAGAAAAAACAAGCAAGGTCATACACAATAGAATAACAATAGCAATGAAACAAACTATCAGTAAGGCAGGTGATCCAGCAATACTTCACACAGTGTTCGTGGCAGCCAGGTTATATGGCTGCTCAACCGGAATTGTATGCAGAGGGAGCGGTAACCAGTCAGTACTCAGGCGATGGATCCCTCTGCTGGTGTTTGTGTTTTGACCATTGCTTTGCTGTTGATTGGGGTTGGTTGCTTCAATAAATTTCTGTAAATGGATTCTAACTCAATATAAAGTCTTAGTCCATTATAGCGATACTGTCACGGAATACGCAGAAGAACCCAAATGCAGGCAGGCAGTGAAGGGGTTAACTCAACAAGACTTTAATAACTAATAAAACACAAAACAAACACCCTCAATGGGGGAAAACGAAACTAAGAGATATAAAGAAAACAAAGACTTCCCACGTGGGGGCAAAACATAAAACAAGAACAGCAAATAACCTAACTAATAAGCATGACACAACGTCTTACAAAAAAACACAGCAGGGTAACAAAGGCAGGGGCGCAGGGTAACTCACAACCAGTGTTGGGTGTAACTAGTTACTAAGTAATTAGTTACTGTAATTTAATTACTTTCCCCTTGAAAAAGTAAAGTAAGGGATTACTCTTATTTTTTCTGTAATTTAATTACAGTTACTTCTGATGTAATTAAAGTAAATACTTTGTGGAATATGTGTGTGTGCAGAAGAGGAATTTACATCAAAATTCAAAGTCTAACTTCAAAATCCGTGCTTTAATGTATAATTCTCACATTTGTAATTAATAATAATACTTTATGTAGTTTTATATTATTTATTTGAATGAATTAAAAGAGTCGTTTCACGTCTATCCTTGAATCACTTAACTCATCAAGGTTGATGTAGGATATAGAAAGTAATTAGTAATAAGTAATTAAATACTTTTTGAAGAGAGTAACTTGTACAGTAATCAAATTACATTATCGAATGTGTAATTAGTAACTAGTAATTAATTACTTTTTCAGAGTAACTTACCCAACACTGCGCACAACGTAGACGAACATCCACAGACAAGGCAAGGAACAGGAACCAGGTAGACACGAACAGACACCAAACAACGCAAACACAACGTAATACACGAGCACAGGACAAAGAAACAAGAGGGTATATATAGGGAAGACAAACGAGGGATAACGACATGGGCAGGTGGGGTAATCAAACACTTAGGGAAAGATAACAGGAAACGAGAGGAATGGGGCCAATGACAAGACACTGGAGAGAACGTATATTATTGTCAAACGGACAATAATATGTTTCTCTCCACACATAACCAAAGACTTTGTCATGGCCTGCTACAGGACCAAGAAAAACATGACTAAGGAAGCAGAGCCATGACAGAAGCCCCCCCTTTAATGAGCACCTCCAGGTGCTCACCAAGGGGTAGACGGACAAGACAAGGAGACTGAGACAAAGACAAGACCAGACAAAACATGGAGAACAGAATAAGGGCAGACAAGACAAAATACAAAGGGACTGGGGTGGACAATAAAAACAACAAACATGGGAGGGGGGGAGGGGCCAAACCAGAGGCCCATAGGGGGCAGTCCATGGGGTGGGGAGAAGTCCCAGTCCCCGGCTGCCTCTGAGGGCGCGTAGTCCAGGGGACTTAGGAGGAGTCCTGGGGGGAACAGTCCTTGGCCCTGGGAGTCTCCCGGGGCCGGCTGGCTGCCGGACTGGGGCTGGCTGGAAGGCCGGCTGGACAGGGCTTGACGCCGGCTGGAAGGCCGGCTGGACAGGGCTTGACGCCGGCTGGAAGGCCGGCTGGACAGGGCTTGACGCCGGCTGACCGGACTGGACGCCGGCTGCACCGGACTGGACGCCGGCTGCACCGGACTGGACGCCGGCTGCACCGGACTGGACGCCGGCTGGACACCGGACTGGACGCCGGCTGCACCGGACTGGACGCCGGCTGCACCGGACTGGACGCCGGCTGACACCGGACTGGACGCCGCTGACGGACTGGACCCGGCTGCACCGGACTGGACGCCGGCTGCACCGGACTGGACGCCGGCTGCACCGGACTGGACGCCGGCTGCACCGGACTGGACGCCGGCTGCACCGGACTGGACGCCGGCTGCACCGGACTGGACGCCGGCTGCACCGGACTGGACGCCGGCTGCACCGGACTGGAGCCGGCTGCACCGGACTGGACGCCGGCTCACCGGACTGGACGCCGGCTGGCACCGGCGTGGACCGCGTACCTCCGCTGCGCCTCTCCCTCCTTCTCCGCACCATCGGATCCATAGCCGACCTTGGCGAATCCGTGGGGACCGGAGGGAGTTCCGCAGCGGAGGAGTCAGCCGACGTCATCCCCGGATCCCCCCCTCCCCGCCCGCTACCGGCGCCGCCAGAGTGAACGGGACCGTGGAGCTCAAGCCAGAGGGTACTGAGTCCCCCGGGTAGCGGCAGCCAGGTCGAGGCCCTCCGGCGTGATCACCGCGAGGTGGAAGTCCCACGTGGAACCCCACCCCGGGATCGTCCCGGTTGGCCACGAACCTGACCATGCCGCGAACCCTAGGGGACCCAGCAGCCTCTTCTCAGACGGGGTGAGGCGCTGAGTGAGGCAGCAGTTGAAGATCGTCTTCAGACTCTGCCTCGTTGAACTCAGTGCCTCAGCCACCGCCGAGAATGCCCCGGCGAACTCCCGGTTCCCGTAGTTCCCCTGGCGGAAACCTAGCAGCAAGCGGGCTTGGCGGACCGTGAGGACGACGCCGTGCCGTCCATCTTGCTGCCCGCTGGGTTCTGAATTGGCTCGTGTATTCTGTCACGGAATACGCAGAAGAACCCAAATGCAGGCAGGCAGTGAAGGGGTTAACTCAACAAGACTTTAATAACTAATAAAACACAAAACAAACACCCTCAATGGGGGAAAACGAAACTAAGAGATATAAAGAAAACAAAGACTTCCCACGTGGGGGCAAAACATAAAACAAGAACAGCAAATAACCTAACTAATAAGCATGACACAACGTCTTACAAAAAAACACAGCAGGGTAACAAAGGCAGGGGCAGGGTAACTCACAACACGAACAATCCACAGACAAGGCAAGGAACAGGAACCACGGGTAGACACGAAAGACACCATATACAACGCAAACACAACGTAATACACGAGCACAGGACAAAGAAACAAGAGGGTATATATAGGGAAGACAAACGAGGGATAACGACATAGGGCAGGTGAGGGTAATCAAACACTTAGGGAAAGATGACAAGGAAACGAGAGGAATGGGGCCAATGACAAGACACTGGAGAGAACGTATATTATTGTCAAACGGACAATAATATGTTTCTCTCCACACATAACCAAAGACTTTGTCATGGCCCTGCTACAGGACCAAGAAAAACATGACTAAGGAAGCAGAGCCATGACAGATACAATGACATAATTCACTGATGCCAAGGTCTCAGAGAAGACTGTTGGTTAGTGATCTTTACATTACATTTGCATTTAGTTATTTAGCAGATGCTTTTATCCAAAGCGACTTCCCGCACTTTTTTAAAAAGGATGGAAAGAGTGGAAAAGAAACGGAAATAAGTGTCAGTATTACTGTGTCAGGTTACTGTGTTGATGAAAGAGGTGTGTTTTAGCCGATTCATGAAGATGGCTAAAGATTAAGCTGATCTTGCAGAGATTGGCAGATAATTTCACCAGTCTTTCCCTTCAATGAGGACCAAAGTGAGGTTCCAATAGGGGATGAGTGCAGTCGATGTGGATCCAACCTCTTCGCGCCCCTCAGGGGCCAGATGATCGGTCCAAGAGGTTTCCCTCAAAAGGGGAGACATTTCTATCGAGTCTCTTTCAGGAGGGACAACACTGACTGACCGCACATCTCTGTGGGTCTTCTTATGGGAAGAACACCAAGAAAAGAAACTTAAATGCATAAACGCGCCTCATGGCGGTAGGCTGCAATGTGCCCTTTCGCTGAGACAGAATGTCCTTAAACAGGGGAATCAGTCAGGGGGAATTGTCATGCATCAATGCTGGGAACCGAGTCTGGTTAGGCCAAGAAAGGCAAGACATGATGATTCTCTTCCCTAACCTCGCACAGGTCCTTCTCACGCAAGCCACTTCTTGATGTTAGTTCAATTCCAATGGAGAAAACCTTTCTCCACAATGAGAGTTAAAAAAAGGCCCTGATGTGCCGCCTTATCTGCTGCTCACCAAACTTTTAATTTTGTGATAAAATGTCCAGGACATGTTTTTAACTTAAGTTTTACACATACTTTTTTGTAAATTAAATATAAAATGTGATTCTATTCATTATGTATTTGAAAATGCTTTTACTAATGTCCTCATTATTTTTTATATTTATTTTACATTTAAGATCTTGAGAGCCAAGATGAGCTTGGAAAGAAGAGGATAAGGCGCATTATCTCCACTGACTTCCCTCTTTACTTTGCTGTGGTTTCCCGTATTCAGCAAGATAATGATCTAATTGGTCCAGAGGGTGGTAACCTTACCAACAAGCTGGTGCCTATGGTCCAGGCCAGTTTTCCTGAAACTGCGGTCACCAAGCGGGTCCGTCTTGGACTGCAGGTGAGATGGGGCGATGAGGAAGATGTGATAGAAGAAAGATGTCCTACATATTTTCAAAATACAGCCAGCATATCTTAGATTTTTGTGATAGTGTCTTATTTAGTGATTGTATTGACTCTCAGAATAAATGAGATATGATATTATCTAATTTACTTTGTTCTTGTGGAATGTGGATGAAAGGAATTTTGTAAGCAGCTTTGGACTGGATTTATTATGTTTTATGTTCATAATTTATTATGACATTGTTTTACCTCTTACTTTGATCAAAACAAGATAACATATATTGGCGGTTTAATAACTATGCAGATATTACATTTTCAAAAATTAATTTGGATTGTCACATAAGTTATGTAAACTCATTTGATTCTATATTTTTATATAATCTATATATATAAATTTTATATAATCTAATTTCCAAGGCCAAATTATGTAACCACTTTCTTAAGACAGCTACTTTCATAACCTAAAATGTTAGTTCTAAAACCTGAGGTATTTCAGGGTATGCAAGTAACCATAGCAGCTTTATTTATTGAAGATAACTTGCACTGTAGCAGAGTATATGCATGCAAAGTGAATAAATAAAAAGATTCCCCATTTGTTAAGTAAAATAATATTTAAATAATATTAAGTTTTAGTTAGCAGCTTGAAGACAATAAAAAACGATAAGGTTACTCACGTATCCCCGGTTCCCTGAGATAACGGGAATGAGCATCGCGTTTTGAAAACGCTATGGGAAAAACTCCTGTTTTATCCGATAGTGAAGCCTATTGGTTCACGTCTGTGAAAAATATAGTCCAATGGCATTCGGGCCCGCCATTTTGGGCGGCGCCGCTTGCCTATAGAAGTCCGGGCCGAACGCTGTTCAGTACCATTATTCGACTGAAGTGCGATATAAAAACTCGCTGCGTGGCGCTGTAGCACGGTCTGCTACGCAATGCTCGTTCCCATTATTATTGCTCTCTTTCGAATGGTTCACTTCACTTTGCGTTTAGCAAACGCTATGGGAGTCATATCCCACCACGCCGTGCTACGAAAGACTTGAAGAATACATGTAATTTGTCAAAATCATTTTCTTTGTACAAATAAACTTCATCATAGAGACTGCAAGACATATTCAATAACAAATAACGGTATATTATAACGGAATAACGGAAAAAAACAAATACGCATTAATACAAAAAGCCGTATTTGTTACTCAATTCTACCACATTAATAGCTGACACAGAACAACAATAACAGATTTAACAATGTGATATAGAGGCTATTGATTGAATAACGTTAAATACCACATATTGTTTAATTAAAATAATGTAAAAATAAGTTGAAATTGGTCCAACTTGCATCAGGAGTAGACTTTGATCTTGAGCTCGTGCATACCGAATGTACGTGTCCAGTGTGCGATACCTGTGAGCTGTTCTAGACAGCATGCACCGTGGCACATTGCATCTCGAATGCGACCCTCTTTACAGTATATTTGAATGATAATAATATTATCAAGCACATGCCTGTTGTTCTTTAAATTCTTGAATGGGTAGGGATGCTTTGCCAAGCTCTTGGACTGCGTGTTTAAAACATCTTTTTGTGGTGCCGCATCGCGCCCCTTATCTCAGTCAGTGCCGATCCAAGACATCTGGGGGCCTTAAGCAAACCTTTGTGGGGGCACTTGTCATAGTTAAATTTAGATAAACATAACTATAAACTCTTAGAAATAAAAATAATAAATCAATTAACACAGCTGTCAAAAAAAAAACATTAACATGCAAATGCAGTGTATTTTTACTAACCAAATGAGTGATTAACAAAAAAAACATGATAAATATAGTTTACTCAAGCATACGAAAACACATCAATAATTTTCTAAATGTGATGGCACAAAAAATACATATTGTCATGGGCAAACGAAATACAGTGGATTGCAGTGGTATAGCTGAGACTCACATGAACACTGTACAGTTGGTTTTGTAACTGTAAGTCATTCCCTTTAAATGCTATTGAAGTTAGAAATGTGTATATTAATGTAGCTTATGTAACTTTGGAGACGATCTCTAAATGCAGACTATTGAACGTCCAACGTCAAACCAACTTTATGGCAGTGGATAAATACTGAAATTATAAATCTATATTTGCTTAATTTGGCAAAACTAAATAAGACTAAAAAATAGTACAAAAACATGCCGCCTTGTTCTTTTGCTTCACTTTGTTGGCGTTTTTTCCACTACGAATGATAGCTCTGTTTTAAAGCCATGGACATATGTAAAGATGCATCATTACCTGCCGCGCACTTCATGATGTCCGAGACCGAGTAAAGTAATAAAATAAATTAGGTATTACAAAGGAACTTTCCAAATTAGTTGAATCCGCAAGTTATAAAAATAGAGTCTTGTTTACGTTATAGTGTTTTTGATTCGGTACTCAAGGGGGCCCCTGGTGGTGCATAGGCCCCATGCAACCTGCGTAGTCTGCGAATAGGAAGGATTGGTTCTGATCTCAGTGATCTTCTCTTGTTTAGTTTCAAAGTAAGGTTGGCATACAACATTGAGTGTATACAGACCAACCTTTTTTGTGTAGCACAGTTTCCTCAATCAGCACCTGGCTGTGTGCCAACTGCCTGAGCGCTAATGTCTGACGTCTGTAACTAAACTTGATAATAAGGATTTATATGTAGTTTGTTGTAGGAACTCGAACTGGGCTTAAACATTTTATTCATCATAAATAATATTAATTTTGGAATTTAAATAACATTTAACTTCATGTTCTTGGTGTGCCGTTGATTTCCTTTGAGCATGCCAATAGTGGCACGTGTGCTTTAGGTTGCCGAACCCTGTTATATGGGGTGGACAAAACCTTTCCCGCTTTCAGTCTAAGGACCACCTTACTGTCGTTAGGACCGAATTCAAGACATGACGGTTCCACCGAAAAGGCATGTAGATTGCTGACTCGCTTAACCGACGCCACTGCAAGGAGGAGGGCAGTTTTCAGCGAGAGAGATCGCAAGTCAGTAGACTCGAGAGGCTCAAACGGTGGTCCGCGCAGAGCTCTCAGGACGATGGAGAGGTCCCAGAGCGATACTGAACGTGGCTTGGGAGGATTTAGCCTCCTTAAATTTAACGATCAGATCATGTTTCCCGATTGAACGGCCGGCTATGGGGGCATGGTTCGCCCCAATAGCAACCACGTAGACCTTGAGGGTAGCAACTCTTGTAGAAAGGAGACAATGTGAACTATCTCACAGCTCAACGGGTCTATGCTCATTGTTTCGCACCAGCCAGTGAAGATAGCCCATTTTTGTGAGTATAGGCGCCTTGTGGAGGGGCTCTAGCCTCGGTTACTGTAACTTAAAACTCTTCTCGGATGGGGAGGAGACTCCCGCCAAGAGGCCATACATGCAGGTTCCACAGCTCGGCCCAGGGATGCCACATCGTTCCCTTCGCCTGGGAGAACAGGTCTCTCCTCAGTGTAATTCGCCATGGGGCTGCCGACAGCATCCGGATTAACTCGGGGTATCACGGCTGGTTCGGCCAGCGAGGGGTGACCAGTAGCACTGTTCATCTGTCGTCCCGAATCCTGCTGATTACCGGCGGCAGCAGGGCTACGGGGGGAAAGGAATACAGACGGCAAGACGGCAAGCTCTGGGCTAGGGCATCGTTGTGCCTCTAGAAGTGCAATGGGCAGTGGGCATTCTCCTCTGATGCGATCAGGTCGATGTCCGTCTTACCAAAATTGCTCAAAAATTTCTTGACTGTCCGGGGGTGTAGCCTCCATTCACCCGGCGGTGGACCGTTGTGCGATAGCATAATGTGTGTCACTTTGAGCATCAGCCATCCAGACTTCCATGCTCGAGGCCAAAATGGCAGCGGTCGCATATGGAGTAGACCCAGCTGAATGAGATGGTAAGCTGCAGCCATGAGACCTAGCGTTTTCTGAAACCTCTTGAGTGGGATGAAAGAACCCATTCTGAATGTAGCCACAGTGCGTCTGACTGCCAATGCGCGTTCCTGCTTCACCCAGGCTCGAATCAAGTCAAGCGTCATGCCTAAGAATGAAATTGGTTGAGTGGGGGTTAGCAAGCTCTTGGTTTGGAGGTTGAACCCCAAATTCTCCAAATGCCAGAGGACGGTGGACTTTTTCTCGCACATTTCCCATCCTACTGAGCTAAAATAAGCTAGCCGTCAGGATAATTCAAAATGTGGATGCCGGTCTGTCTCAAAGGGGCAAGCGCTGCATCCTAACATTTGGTAACTGTGCGTGGGGCGAGGAGCCCGAAGGATAGGACCGTGATTGGTATGCTGTCCCCTCAAATGCGAATCTCAAGAGCGGTCTGTGTTGGTGCGCTATCGGAATGTGAAAATAAGCATCTTTCAGATCCACAGATATAAACCAGTCCCACGGACGGATTTGGGCAATAATCCATTTGGCAGTGAGCATTTTGAATGGCCAAGCGGTTCAAAACACTTAAATCCAGAATGGGTCTCAGGCTGCCGTCTTTCGTCGGAATGAAGAAATAGCAGCTGTAAAACTCTGACTCGCTATGAGCCGTGGGAAGTTTCTCCACAGCGCCTTTTTCTAGCAGGGCTTGTACTTTGTAGCTGTTTTTCATCACATCTATCATCTAATCCGATATGCCGGGAATGGAACTCCAGATGTGAAGTTTCACGGCAAGTGTTTGCGGGGTCGCAGGCTGACATATGCAGGCGGAATGCCGCTTTACGTTGGTAAAGGCAGAGTTGTCGACAACGGCACAGCGGGGTGCCATCTCCGATTGAAGTATAACGAGGAGGAAATTTGTGAGGAGTTAAAAATACGGGTTTCGCTATCACAGCCAGATTGGGTTTCGGAGCGCATAGTGTGTGAATGGGCCCATAACCTGCAGCATTTGCACCGTGTCCAGTGCCCTGACGTGAACAGAGGACTGGGGAGCACGGGATCTTCGGGGGTGGTCCGGCCGAGGTGAGACTTAATCCCTTTCTCCTCCTCGGCTTCCGTGCCTCAGGTATTCGGTGTCAGTGCAGGATCAAGCATCAGCTGGGGACGGGGGAACTTCTTCCAACTCATCTGAACTGCCCAACGAGACCATGCCGCTAATACTGGAGGAGGGGCGAATGTCCTCATTAGCGAAACAAACAGGATCGCTGCATTGCGGTGGCGAGAGGGCACGCTGGGGCTGGGCCAGCGTGAGCTCATCTACACACTCGCGCACACGGCTCTGCTACTTCATTCATCTCTGCTTGAGAGTGACAGGCGGGGGAGCACAGGGAGCGGGACCGCTGAAGAAGGCGGTCCGGGCACGAAGCACGGCGAGGAGAAGATGCTCGCAGTGAGGGCAGCCTGCACCTGTGAGAGTCTCAGCGTGGGCTCGTCCAAGGCAGAGGACACACTCTTAATGCAGATCTTCAGAAGGCAGTAAGGCCATTTGAAACAACGTGCTTATATTGCTCTTTTTTATCGAAAGTTGCTCTTCGGATAGCCACAGAGGAAGCACTTCGGGAGCGTAGATCCCGCTGCAGGGCTGTTCGACGGAGTTCACTCTGTCTGTCGAAAGCTTCTCCTTTGGAGCAGCGAGATGAATGCACTGAAGGAGAAAAATGGTACTGAACGGCGTTCGGCCCTAACTTACATAGACGAGTGGCACCCGTGGTCTGTGATTTTCACAGACGTGAACCAATAGAGGGTATGCATTGACACCACTTTCCCACGTGATCATTTCGGGACACGCCCTTGGGACATGCTCTCCTGGGTAGCAAAACACTAAGCAAAAGGGCTGAGGAGAATAGGAGAAACAAATAAACCGGGACTAAAAAAAAAATATTTACAGAAATTACAAGAAGCTGGACTCGATAGTGATCCTTACAACTTCCCTACGACTTACGAAAGAATCAGGTCTTCCTGAATACTGAAATGTTGTGCGGAATTGCGTTTCCTGATTTCCATTTTGCTGAGGGTTTTGCCACCCAGGGGGGCGCTCTCCGGTGTGCTCATGTGGTGTTCAGGTGGTAAAGTAACGACACGTCCAATACCCTCTATAGGCTTCAGTAACAGATAAAACAAGAGTTTTTCCCATAGCATTTGCTAAAACGCAATGCGAAGTGAACCGTATCGGAAGGGAACTTATTTTACAGTAATGATGGGCCCTATTTCTGTATTATTATATAATCAATGGAGTTACGATAACAAACTTTTATAAGGTTGGCTTATTTAAAAATATATTTTTAAAACTCCACTGTAAGACAAAAAAAAGGTTTAGCTGTTATTTCTAATATTTTATGTCTCTGCTATTTTACTTTCTTTTTGAATTATTAATGTTTTTCTACAATTCTTTGAAGATTTGCTGCAGGAAGTTCAAGTTGTTTAGTCCAAGTTTAGACGTTTTTATATATATATATATATTGTTTTAAAGGTTCACATGCAAAAAAAACATAGTAAGCATTTTGTCTTGTTTTCTAGTATAAATATAAAACAATGTGATCAAATATCGTGAATTAGGTACTTTAGAAAAAGGTAAAACTAAATTCAAGATTATTTTTCTTACCCCATTGGCAGATTTTTTTGCTTGTTGTCAACATAAACTTACTCAATTCTTATATTTTCTTTAATGAAACAAGACACATTTTTTTAGGTCACTTTCCTTGTCAAGTAAATGTATATTGATTTACATATATATTTTTTTTACTAGAAAACAAGACAAAATTGCTTGGTAAGATTTTTTTCAGTGATTGTTTAGGCAAGTGATCATTGTGGCAACATGATTTTTGGGAAAAGGCCAAAATACTGTGAATTATGGATATGACCATTGTTATAGTGCAGTTTAACTAATTGTTTATTCAGAATGTGAGAATGGTACTGTCACCTCGCAAAACTTGAGGATCACAATTTAATTTAAAATATTTATGCTTTGTAAACAAATACTTTACATGCTTGAATATATGTACTCTTACTGCAGGTGACTTACATTTTAATCAGATTTGGTTAATTAATATATGTTACACCCTTTTGTCTATTAATAAATACCACTGATTTACAAGCTAAAGTGTCACAACTCTTTCTGTTTTTCTTTTCTGCTTTTCTGTCATGAAATTGCTTTTTTATTGCAACTTTTTAATTTCCATACTATCTTATTTATCCATCCATACACACGCAAATACATTGACCACACTACTAAATGTATTTCTTTATGGCTGACTCTTCTTTTCCATTGTGTTCTCTTTCATGTTTACTCTTCCCCTCCCTTATCATTCTGTACTGCATTGCTTTCCCCCCCGCCCTCATTTCTGGCACTCAGGCCCAACCTGTTCCTGATGAACTGGTGGCCAAGCTCCTAGGAAACCAAGCCACATTCAGCCCTGTGGTTACAGTAGAGCCACGACGTCGCAAGTTTCATCGCCCTATTGGCCTAAGGGTTCCTCTGCCTCCATCCTGGAGGGAGAGCCCACGGGATGCTGGTGAGGGTGACACCACCAGTCTTCGCCTGCTCTGCAGTGTCACTGGTATGTCAAAATAGTTGTAATACACAGAAGCATATTAGTGTATATGTTTTAGCAGAAGGAAATGACAAAGATATTGTATTTTTGTAACATTAAATATGCTTTTGTTCCTGTCTCAAGGCTCCAGTGCTTTAAAATTATTTGCTAAGTGTTATAGTTTTTTTTTGACAGCTAGATGGTTTCAGAACCGCGAATTACTTTAGGCCAGGGCTGATCAGGGTTTAAGCTAAACTCTGCAGGGCAGTGGCCCTTCAGGACCAGTTTTAAGAGCCCTGCTTTAGTCAACAATTTTTAACTGTCAATCAAAATTTTGATTTATATTTACCTAATTGTTGTTACTGACAGTTTATTGTTTTTTGTCTTTCAGTCTTCATTCATTTAAGTGTTCATTGATTTATTATAGTTTAGCAGTTATGTAGTTAATTACTAATAGTAATTACTAGTTTAGTAACTTATGTTTATATCTACTTTTAACTATTATGACAAGGTATGCTTATGGCCCCCAGACGTCTAGGACCGGAACTGGTTGCGCAATAAGTGAGATAAATAGTGAGGTTTGCTTTGTAAAAATATAAAACCTTAAAAGCAGTTCTGTCAATCGATAAAATAAATAAATAATTAATCACACATTTTTTGTTATTAATCGTAATTAATCACGTAACATTATTAAGACTTTTCTTTTGTTGTTTGGTTAACATTAGTGACAGGAGTCACAGCAGCAGGATTAACAATGTGGCCTCTTAATTTAACTCGTAGAAGTCTGTGCTTACGAAGATACTCAACAAATGTGTTTTATTGCATAACCTTGTGTGTTTTTGTTCATTTAAGCACGAAAGAAAACTTGATCCTGGTGCGCTGTTTGACAGAAATTCTGACAGAGAATCACCAACAGCGGAATATATCCGTACAACAGAGCTATGCCACACAGCTAGAAGCTGTCTATCTATATTGGACATGTCAAAGCAATCATTTCAAATCGTGCTTAAATGGTTTAAAAGCCTTTGCATGAATAAGAGCGTGATCATATAATATAATGCTAGCCAAAGGACAACATAAAAAACGGATGTTGCGTTAATTGCTTTAAATATTTTTTTAGCATTAATCTGGAAAAATTATATCCGCTTGAAGGGGAATGCTGGAACAATTTGGCTGACGCTTCTTTCTCCCACTGTTTGTTTGTTTGATTTACTTACATTTTTTTGTATGACAACTATTTTGAAACTTCTGAAGATTTTTGTGTCGTTTTATTGCATTGGAGATATGATTCCCTTTCAAGGGAACTCTATGCTACATTGAAGCACGTATGTAAAATCATTCCAATGGCAAGACGGTATATCATAGGTGGGTGACGTAGGCACCAGGAAGCTATAGAAGCGCATCCCAAACAGCCGGCTTCAGCCTTTTGTGCTTCAGCCGTGTGTGTGTCTATCAGTGTTGAAGGAGAGTGGTTATGTCCAAGAACTTTAAGTAGTGTGTTCCCCCGGTAGTATCCGGAGAGAAATGGGAATTTGAGAAAATAGCAGTGGTGAAGTGCTGTTCTACCGTATTTGAAAGTTATAATGACATGTAAACTTAAGAAAATATCATTTCAAATACAGTAGAACAGCACTTCTAAATACCACTGCTGTGTGCCGCAGTGTACAGCATCTGCTAAATTTAGCTATTTTCTCAGTTACCCATTTCTCTCCGGTTTAAGGCCCAATCCCAATTCTATTTCATACCCCTTCGCCTACCCCTCGCCCCTTACCCTTGCCCCTAGAAACAGAGTGACAAGGGGAAGGGTTGAAAACATTGCCCTAAAAAAATAGGACACCACTACTACACAGTCATAGGTCACTGCTAGCTCCTACGTCAAAGGAGATTCGATGATGTTTATTACAAACTTCCAAAATGCTGCCATAGTCATATCAATTTTGTGGATTACAGCCTGAAAAGTGACCCTGGACTTTTTTGCCAAAAGTAGCGCACCACACACCTCACATGTTCCGATTCCCCAGACGAAGAGACCTCCAGCTCTGGGAAGCGATCATGAACAGACTGGGGGAAGTGGAACGCGTCATGCTTCCCCCAGTCTGCTCGCGATTGCATTCCGGAGATGGCCCTGGTTACAGTTACTTTTTTGCATTTGTCTAATGTTGTGGTTCTATCGTGTAATCGGTAATGCGGTGCGTTAACAAACTTTTGCAACTTTTTGCAAATGTTTACAGTATTCAAAAACATGATTATAAACGCGCAATAACACAATTTTAAATTTAAAATAAACCAAATGATTATTTGTTGTTTAAATCCTTATTAATGCCAAAAAACGACTTACATTATACTTGCGTGAGCAGCCATGTCGGAAAATCCCATACCCCTTCGTTTGAGGTTCAGAAAAATATTAGTTTGAAGCATTATATGGCCCTTCCCCTTACCCCTCCAACCAAAAGAAAATCGAGACATAGGAATTGTACGGGTAAGGTGTAGAAATGGGATTGTGCCTAAGTCTAAGAAACGGACAAGTGTTCTTCCCAATAAACACAGAAGTAACACATGCATAGAGCCCATAAGAAGTCACCATAATGGTGTTTCGTGTTTCATTCAGTTGACCTATTGACTCTTGATTCACTATGTTAAATTATGTTCTGGCCAGCTATTGATGGTGTGTTTGTTGCAGCTGGAATCAGGTGATGTTGATTCCTGCGAGACATGTATGTTAACCCCACCACAGCTCATGCTTCGGGGCACAGCAGTCTCAAGAGAACAGGTATCTTGCATTTGACTCACCCAGGATCTTTCTCCGAGGGGGAAGATCATGTTAACATCAGCTGCACCAGCTCCTGACAGTATGACTCAGGGTGTCGGGCTAAATGCAGGCAGTATGTCACCGGCAAGCCCTGACTATCTGGCAGCATGGAAACTTCTGCCAAGAGTGTCTCGATGGGTTCTGCACACCATAGAAAGAGTTTTAAGGTCTATCAAAAGAGGTTTAAAGTCTATGAAATGCCTTCGTGTGTATCTGGGTAAACGCTTGGTAATGTGCGCAATGCAATGATAATTTCAAACGCTTCCGTGTTTGGATGTGTAAGCACTTGGTAAAGAGCGTAATGCAATGGTCATTGTAATCAATCACAGATATATCCGATGAGCTTGTGAACACAATGGCCAGTCAGAGGTGTCCAATAATCCATTCAACGGCGCTCAAAATGCTTGCGGGGAATGCTGGCTCAGATTTTTAAGATTTTAGTACCGACTGGTACTGAAGTCGGTTCTTTCTGACAACCCTAGATCATTGCACAAATGAGATCCGAGGACTGGTTTGTCACGATAGATCTGAAGGACGCATATTTTCATATCTCTATCCTCCTGCATCACAGGAGATTCCCGAGGTTCGCTTTTGGGGGTGAAACGTACCAATAATGGGTTGCTTGAGCAGAAGCTGCGTTTAAAAGCTGATTTCTAGCGCAGTTTAAGCTTAGGAAACAAAATGTATGCTATAGTTGATCCAAAATTATTGATAAGAAATATGTCATTTAATTGTGACTTCTGCCAGTGATTTTAGAAATGGTTACCTCCACACATTCATGTAGATATGACTGTGGTCTTGCTATGACTGAAATAGTTGCAGGGAAGCGTTCTGAACTGGCCGTCGAGTGACGACACAACTTCCGCAAACGGACCTTGACACGGCATGAAGAAATCAAGTGAGAGGAGCAGATGACAATCAGGACTTATTCTTGGATGAGTCTGATGGGGATTTTTTTTTGTATTTTATATTACTAATAAAATTATACAAATCATTCTTGTGAATTGAACTGGTTGCTACAATCAAGCTCTTGTGGGAAATGGATTATTTGTTTCAATGTTTTTATGATTTTTGTACATGCACATAATAATAAATAGACATATCTTACAACAATTTAATAATTTTCCCATAAATATGTCACATATCACTGAAAACTATAGAATCTTAGCTTTAATGTTGTTTTAACACTGGATTTTCACATAAACATGATCTGAGACCAAAATGTAACAAATCTTTGATATGGCCTTACTCAGTTAACATTAAAGATATCAAGATGAAATTTTCACAGAATGTTCTTTACTCTATATTAAGTAATGATCGAGTTCAATGAAGATATTTTGTAAATGTCCTGTCATAAATATATAAAAACTTTGTTTGTGAGTGGATGGCCTCCTACAGGGCCTCTGATTAACATCTTCAAACGCAACTTTAGGAATATTTAGTTCCCTTTCAGTCGGTCTCTTGACGTTGTGTCGAGACAGAATGGGGTTTGAACTTGAGAACCTATGATCTCTGATTGTTCTTTTAAAAGGCCAATGAACTTGGCGAATGGCATGGTCATTCTCCGCCCCGTGCATACGGGTATAAAAGGAAGATGGCATGCCCATTCATTCACCTTTTGTTCAATTCAATTCAATTCAATTCAATTTTATTTATATAGCGCTTTTCACAATGTGCATTGTTCCAAAGCAGCTTTGCAGGGGCAAATAAGAAAAACAGAAAAACACAGAAAGGTAAAACACAGCACAGTGCATGGTGTTTATAGACCAAGCAAGATCATTCTAATAAATAATATCTAATAAATAAATGCAGTCTCCCGGTGAGCAAGCCAACACTGCCCTGCTGTGGTGAGGAACCCAAACTCCAATGATGAATAAATGGAGAAAAAAAAAGTTTCTCCTTGGGAGAAACCAGGCTCAGCCGGGAGGGCCAGATCTCCTCTGACGTGTCATAGCTGCACTCAGTGACCCCGACCAAAAGCCACCGAGCAAACATCCACGAAGAACAGGGAGAGCCCACGAGCCGCGACCCAGGAAGCCCCACCCACTGAAACCGTGCAGGTCCAACCCGGTCCCATTCCGCGATCGACACCAGACAACAGAGGAACAACCAGGGAAAAAATAATAATGGCATAAGTAATTTTATTCCTCTGTTGTCCGACATCGACCACAAAACAAGACCAAATCAGACCAGACCCTCACAGTCCCAACAAATAAAACGCCCCAAACCACCACCAACAAGCCCCCCCACTCCCCACAAACACCCACCCAGCAACCTCCAATCAAAGTCACTGAGTGCAGCTATAACTTCAAACTGCTGTCATGTGATGTAAGTTTAGCATTAAAACTTTTTGTTCTTCGGAACATGCGTGGCATTAAATGCTGAGCGTTATCTCTCTGATCTCTCTACTGGGCTTTCTACAATGCAGAGCAGTGGACTCGTCCTATTGTGTGCGACTTCCCCTGGGCGTTTCAGTAGCGGACCTAGGTGTCTATTAGAGCAAATTTCCTAAAAGTGCTGAAATTTCCTACAGCTTGCATGTCTTTGCCAGGCATGTCTCGCCGCTGTCATCTTGGATGCGGCTGCCTTGTCCTCGAACCCGACGTGCAAGATACCTGCATCACATGCTTGGGCTGCCAGCATGCTGAAGTAGTGTTCATTGATACGGCATGCCGCACTGCAAGCATATGTCGATCAAGGTGTTGCGGTCACAGGTGGCTGTGCTCTTTTTGGACGCAGCCACGACATTGTCTGCTTCCATTCCGTGGTGGCTGCCAAGCCATAGGCAGTGGCGATGGTGATGTGGAGACTCCCATGGACCTCAACCTGCCGATGCCGCGGACCGTCCATGCCCCGCCACGCTCACCAAACCTGTCAACGATGGGCGGCAGTCGACCGACCTATATCGGACTCACGCAGGTGCGTGATGAGGATGAGATTTCAGTCGCAGCATCAGAAGGTGACTTGCTAGCATCGGACGTTGAAGACTCCCAGCTTCGGCCGTTCGAGCCCAGGACGAGACTGACGTGGAGATGTCAGCAATGCTTGCCCGATTCCCGGAGGTGAATGAGGAGCTCACCAAGACCAAGAATGCCCCTTCTCGGCGCGTTCACGTCAAACGAGCTCCTTCGCCCTAACTTCCCTCGACATGGGGGCAGCTAAGGGAAACATCGACATACGCCAGGTCGAGCGTGCCTTCGTGCTACATCTGTGCCAACATACCGCTGCCGCCTGGAGAGGTCGACCAAGGCTCCCTTCCAAGGCATGCAAGTTTTCTTCGACACTCGTGTCACTACTTCATCGTCTCCAAGAATGGAGGGGGTTGCGCCCCATACTGGATCTGTGCACTCTAAACGAGGCACTTCACAGGATGCTGTTCAGATTATTGACGCAGAGGCGCATCCTGACGTCTGTCCGACATCAGGATTGGTTCGTGGCCATCGACCTGAAGGACGCGTACTTTCATGTCCTGATTCTTCCTCGTCACAGACCGTTCCTCCGGTTTGCGTTCGAGGGGTCGAGCATACCAGTACAAGGTCCTGCCCTGTGGCCTGGCCCTGTCTCCCCGTGTCTTTACCAAGGTCGCGGAGGCTGCCCTCGCTCCCCTCTGGGAGCAGGGCGTGCGTATTCTCAACTATCTCGATGACTGGCTCATCTTGGCACACTTGCAAGATCTGTTGTGTACGCACAGTGACCTCGTGCTCTGGCACCTCAACTGACTGGACCTCCAGGTCAACAAGAGCAAGCTCTCCCCTGTGCAGAGCATCTCTTATCTCGGTATGGAACTAGACTCTATCATCATGACAGCACGCCTTACCAATGAGCGTGCCCAGTCATTGCTGAGTTGTCTGAGACTCTTCAGGCGACAACCAGCGGTCCCACTGAAACTCTTTCAAAAGGTCCTGGGGCATGTGGCATCCTCGACGGAGGTTGTTCCGCTTGGGTTGATGCATATGAGACCACTTCAGCACTGGCCTGAGAGTCGCGTTCCCTGGAGAGCGTGGCACACTGGCAGGAGACGTATTTCCATCACGCCTCATTGCTGTCGCACCCTAGCCCCTTGGAGAGACATCTCTTTTCTCTGAGCCGGGGTTCCGCTCGGGCAGATCTCGAGGCGTATTATGGTGATGACGGATGCATCCCTGCTTGGCTGGGGTGCTGTGTGCAACAGGCACGCAGTGACGGGTCTTTGGATGGGCCCCCGCCTGCAGTGGCATATCAATTGCCTAGAGTTGCTGGCCGCTTGGCTTGCTCTGAAGAGGTTCTTACCCTCATTCAGGGCAAGCACATGCCGCTCCGTTTGGACACCACTGCTGCCGTGGCGTACATCAACCACCAGGGTGACACTCACTCACGGCAGATGTCGCAACACGCCCGACGCCTCCTCCTTTGGAGTAAGCAGCTTGTGAAATCCCTGCTCGCCACTCACATCCCGGGCAACCTCAATCAGACAGCCAACGCGATCTCTCGACAAGTCAGGCTCCGCCGAGAGTCGGAACGAGGAGATCCTGAGTGACTTGTACTTGCAATACTATCCCTCAGGCCAGAGCTCCTTACGGTGCCGGGTGGCTATCTCGTCTCAAGAGTAGGAAGGCCACCGCCTATACGGCTGTTGGTAAGCCCTCTCGTCATTGACACACTCGAACTGATGCCTTACTACACCACTGGAGGGTTACGATTACCGGCTCAGCGCTGTGGCGTTTCGTAAAGGGACCCCATTCTGTCTCGACACAACGTCGAGAGATCAACAGAAAGGAAACGTGTGTCCTTCATGCCACAACGCTTCGCCGTCCACTGCAGCGATCGAGAGTGCCTCTCAGGTTCCTCAGCCCAAAAGGTGTCCTTGATGCCACAACGCTTCTCCGTCCGCTGCAGCGATCGAGAGTGCCTCTCAGGTTCCTCAGCCCAAAAGGTGAATGAATGGGCACGCCATCTTCCTTTATACCCGTGTGCATGGGGCAGAGACTGGCATGCCATCCCATTCCCCAAGTTCATTGGCCTTTTAAAAGTAAAAGGTTCTCAAGTTCAAACCCCATTGTGTCTCGACACAACGTCTCATTCTCTCCATCAGGGAACAGAGGTAACACTCGTAACTGAGACGATTTTTGCACCCTCACATTCCAGAATTTTAAACTGTTGTATCTCCACCAGATATTATCCTATCCTAACAACATCATTAATAGAAAGCTTAATCATTCAGCTTCCAGATCATGTAAAAATCTCAATTTCAGAAAATGTACCCATAAGACTGTTGTCCAGGGTCACATATATGCTCCTTACGAACTGGAATCAGAGGAGAATATCCTGTGATGTCCACTTGGCAGGGCACTGCGGTTGTATTGAAAAAAACCTCTTAAGGCGGATAAGTGAAAATGACAGAATATGCAGGAGCGACGGAGAACCGCTGGTTTGAGGGACATTATTTCTTAGCCTTAATATACAGTATATACATACAGTATATACATATATATATATATATATATATATACACACATATACATATGTTTTTTATACTATATATATATATATATATATATATATATATATATATATATATATATATATATATATATATATACTGAAGTATTCAATTTGTGTTGCCAGTTTAATGTGGTGAACACTGTGGGGCATCTATTAGAATGCACAAATGCCCATAAATCTTCTTTACTGCAGGTGGATAAAGATGTGGTTCTACAGAATAATAAACATGAACAAGAACTATTAGTCAAATACAACAACCACTGAATGCAGTATAATGAAATTAAATACACAAACAGCTAGAAAGTTGTAACACTTAATCTACAATGTAGAAATATGTATGCGCTGCCAGCAATATGCCTTTATATGAAACTGTCATTAACTAGGCTATATGTCTAAAGTACCAGCTGTGTCAATAGCCAACTCAACAATAACACTGAAATAGCAGTAAATAGTCTTCCTTAAAGGCTAGTTGCTGGCTTGTAAAAATGTAAACGTTGCAAGACGCAAATCTGAGTGCTAATAACCCGTATTTAAATATCAAACTGAAGGTAAATACAAAGTGCTGAGTCATCCAGTTACTGAACGTAGAGTTACGAAACGGCAGCAATTGATAATGGAATTATATTACCAATCACTCAGTTCGGGACAGTAAATGTATATAGTGCATAAACATGTATTTACTTACTGTTTGCTACATGCACAAATCAACCGAACAACATAAACAAAGACTAAATAAGCAACACTCAACTGCCCGTCACTCTGCTCAGAACTAGACTATTCTCTCACGCCATAGACTTTAGTTGCTCCTGTAGTAACATAGTCCGTTATCGCCTTCTACAGGGCAGCTTTTGGCTGTTTATAAGCACTTATAAAGCACATATTCTACATCCCTAATCCTACCCAATACCTAAACCTAACAACTACCTTACTAACTATTAATAAGCAACAAATTAAGAGTTAACTAAGCAAAAGTCGTAGTTAATAGTTTACTAAAACGGAGAACTGGACCTTAAAATAAAGTGTGACCGATGTTTTGATCCAGATCAACAGGGTGAGCCATTTCTGGTGCTAGCTGGTTGCATCTGCATAATCTACCCCCAACTCGAATAATGTGCTCTTCTTTGTCAATTTAGGTGTGGGAAGTCAGAACCAATGAGGAGGAGGGAATGTGTGAATTGTCTCAACAGCATCACGGACATCCTCTCCTTCCTGAGTATGGTCAGCAGCATGTCTCTGAAGTGCATACATTGCACAACAGGGGGAACAAGTTGTTCGGAATGGCAGGACTTGCAATTCATACACACTGGGAGGGCTTTCTCTTTGCATATCACACCATAGAAACCGTAAGAGGGGTCTGTCCTGCGGGAGGAGTCTCACCTGATGGAACATACCTTTATTTAGTGTGCAAAAGGTCCATTGCCATCGGTTTCTAATGAGATCTAGTTACCAGCTTCCCGTCCCTGTATGGCAGGACATCCAGCTGCCAAAGCTTCTCCAAATGATTATGCAGCTCAGCTGATGGAGAGTGTTGCTACAAACAGACATGACTGGATTCCATTCTGGGGTTGTAAGCACTTGGTAGGGCCTTGAAGTTTCCAGCAGAGTCTGGTCTTAACGGCCGCCGGTCCCCCAGTAGGTCCTAACTTCACTGGCTGAATTGGCTTTATTAGGTGTGGGAAGTGAGAACCAATGAGGAGGAGGGAATGTGTGCTTTTGATCTCTGTCCGGGGCAATTTTCTCAGGTGTTTGTATGTCCGCTGCAGTTATTCTACAGAATACGTGTGCTCTGCTAGACAAATTTGAGCAGCAATGAAAGCGCCTCTAATCTTGTACACACTCTCAGGATGGCTGACTGGTGATATAATGAAGGACACAGATGAACCTTGTTTGTTTGTTTGTTTGTTTGTTTATTTAAAGTTTGACAAGACAGGATATTGCCACACAAGACCCTGAAATGAGTCAAACATATACATGCTACAAAACTAACATTTACTAATACACAGGGCATAAAATAGTATTATACTATTTTTTATAGTAATATACTATACTATTGTATCACTCGTGAGTCTTGTCGTACTATTCTTAGTGTAAGGCTGTCTGAGGGACCCTGGAGTTTCAACTTCTGTGCTGCATCCTGCAGGAGGATGGTTCGCTCTGATCCATTGTCTAAGATGGCATACGTTTCCAGTGTGTGACTGTCATTATGCAGGAGCATCTTACTGACCTTGAGAAGGACTTGACTGCATCCAGCCTTTCTGTCTAGGTCAGGGGTGTCCAAAGTCAGTCCTGGAGGGCCGGTGCCCTGCAAAGTTTAGCTTCAACCCTAATCAAACACACCTGAACAGCTAATCAAGGTCTCACAAAGCAGACTAGAAACTTTCAAACAGGTGTGTTGAGCCAAGTTGGAGCTAAACTCTGCAGGACAGTGGCCCTCCAGGACCGACATTGGACACCCCTGGTCTAGGTAAAGGGTATCAGTGTAGGAATTAACCAGTCCACAAGTTGTTTCCGCACTGGGTTTCTTCTCTTTGGACTGTTCGCCAGATTTGGTGTTTATATCATGCTGAAGCATTCCAACCAGTGCTCTAACCCTTAGTGTGAACTTGCAAAATCCTGTTGAATCTCCTGGATGAATTGTAGGTCCATTCATTAACTCTGCACTCCTCCTCAATGCCAGTTGAAGAGGCTGACCGTAGTGCTGGATGAGAGACGCCATTGTATCTGAATACGGATATAGAGAGTTACTATAGGAATCAGCAATTAGAAGTGCTTCCTCAAATTTGAAATGCTCCTGCTGAATTTGGTATTTAATCTCTCTGTAGCATTAGGTGGAGGATTATTCAAGGGATATTCAAAGCCTTGCCAACTCTTGCGGGTCATCACTGGTAAAGTCTGGGATTGAAGGGTTAGGGCCCCTGTATGATCTCTCCTGAATATGTGGTCGTGAGTCAATAAAGTGGTAGTCTCATTCCGGAGGCAATGGAGGAGGAACAATATTATGTGGGTTTGACCATGACTCTGACTCCTCTGTGTCATTCCGTGGCTGTTGATAATTTGGTGTGGACAATATCGATGAGCGTTTTAATTCTAGTTTACGAACATGAAACCTTTAACTTCTTTAACGTGTCTGTTCTTTTAGGACTATTTGTTCATCCTGGCCTGCAGGGGTCGCTCTTCCTGAGTCTCCTGCCAGGCACCTTCAGATAGTAGATGGCACCCACATTACGGACTCTGGTCGCTCCAGGCCTGTAGAGGTCAACATTGCCTCATTCAACACCTCATCATCACCGGATTGTCTACACCTGTGTTTGACTCTTCATAAGTCTGTTTGTTCTCTGCCTTTGTGTTCAGTCTTGATCCGTTTACCCCTCGTTTCCTGTTGTTGATCAGTTTGAAGTTAAGTGTTCTTATGTTGAGTTTTTTTAGACCCCAGAGTCTACTTTTGTGTTACCCTGTTTATTGGAAGCACGGCTTGTCAAGTTTGTTTGTCTTTAAGTTTTTGTCAAAGTATTTTTCATTTTTGATGACGAAAACCTCTTGACTCTCTATCTTCTGCAATTGGGTTTAAAACCCTTGGGACTAGCTCAGTGAGTGTCGTGGCGAAAAGTCGGTCAGCCAATGTTGAAAGAATTCACGAAGACCAGAGAGCCAGGTTTCCAGAGGTTTCAATCTTTATTTGCTCGAGCAAGCAAAGTGAGACACACAGAGTTCATCTGTAGATGCCCAACGAATACATGTCTGACTCCATCTTTTATACATTGTTCTCAAGTTGTTATCACAGTTCAAACCAATCAGGTTTTACCTGACCTCATCTTCTACCAACCAGTTTTTACATGACATCACTTATTTTTATTAGCCCATCCCCTTATGCCTCGTTAGTTATATTTCATCCTGCACTTGCTACAGTTATATTTCCGGCCTACCATATTAAGATCTCCGGCCTACCATATTAAGATCTCCGGCCTACCATATTAAGATCTCCGGCCTACCATATTAGGATTTAATTGTAGGGAGCGCTCTCAATAACATACGTATATCATGTGCTCTTTATCTTGACACCTTTCCGGGGGCTTTCGGACGTCTCAATAACACATACGTATATCATGTGCAATAACACATACGTATATCAAGTGCTCTTTATCTTGACACCTTTCCGGGGGCTTTCGGACGATACATGATTTAACCTTGGTTTTATTAAAAATGAACTCATGGTTTAGTGTGATAATGATAAACAACCCAACGTTCTTAATTACACTTCTCTACAAAAGTGTGTGTGGTGTACGTGCAGTTCCTGTCTTAGTGTGAGAAGATATTTGGTGTGTACGCAGGTGTTCAAGTTTTCAAACTCATACATGAGGCCCATAGCCCTTGTTAAGATCAGAGAAGTATATGAACTCTATAACTTCCTTTAAATGTATTCTTTAAATAAGAAAGCTATTTTATATAAGAAAACTCAGTAATATATTTAGAATATAAGAAAAGTCAATAATATGTCTAGAAAAACCACCATATAATCCCCCCTTTGAGGCTGACAAGCCTCACACTCCAATCAGGTGTTAACCATAAACATAGGAATTTTTAAACTAAGATAAAATGTAACAACCAAAATAGTAAAAATGCTTCATAGTGCTCAAAATTATTAATAAATTGCGTATGCATTTGGTGAATGATATAATAATACTTAGGTTATTAGCAAGCGATATATATAAAAAAATCCTTCCACCATTCTGTAAATACTTCATAACATGAGTATTTCTGTTTTTAAACCCTCTAAACTTAATTTAATTCTTGACCCTTAGTCAATATTAGCATATGTGTGAGTATTATCCATGCTATGTTGTGATACAGCATAAATAATCATCTGGTTCGGAACAGCGGCTGCAGCTGTTCGCTGAAATGACTTCATTATACATGGCCAAATGCATAATGTCAATAAAAGAAATGCAATAATGCAAACCACAAGTAACATTACATTTTTCATATTGGTAAAAACACCCTTGATCCAGTCCCAGTTAAAAGTGTCTGAGGTAATCTCAGATTTGGTCAAAGTCTCAACCATCAATGAAATGTTTTTCATCCCTTCATTGATGAGATGTCCATCTGCGTCGTTCTCTGGAATATAAGTGCAACAAGTTTCTCCGATGACAGCACAAACTCCTCCTTTCGCTGCTGTCAAATGATCCAATACCAAGCGATCTTGCAACACAGTCAATCGTAGTCCACGTAGCTCCTCCTTGATGCCTTTCATGACGATGTTCGCGGTATTCAGGAACGATGTAAATTCAAATCTGGTGATCTCAACTTCATTCATCAACGAACTTACTCCCAACATAGGACTAAAAGCAGCTGAAACTTTCTCAGCCACTGTCCAGATGTGATGATTCTATGGCACTGGGCTATTAGATAAGAAATCAAACAGTCCTCTGCGTGTCCTCTGTTGTCGTGTAATCGTTTCATGTGGTATGATGATCGCTCCACCATGTAGTTGTACCAAAGAACACAGTCCTGTCCATTCTCTAGGTAATGGTAGGTATACTCTGTATCCACAAAGCCAGTAATGTTCTTGCAACACTCCAGCTCCTTGTCCATCTGGTATGTGTAGTGAAGAGCAAGCCGCTACACACTGATTCTTGGTCCGTTCAGCGCAAGATAAGAACTCAAGTGCCATTATTGTTTGTGTCAAATTAGGTTGGTTCCATTCATTAACATCCACTTTTAAAGGATATATTAATGCTGTCATCCTCAGACATGTCAGACACTTCTGTCGGGTAGTCTGATTAGTTGTAACTTCATTATGAACAGTAGAGCACTTTACCCTTGGAATCTTTCCCACACGATGTAGTCCCTTGGATCTTTCGTAGCACGCCAACTTGTCTGGTATGTGTCGAACTGTAGCCACTTGATCAAACACACGGTTGATAATCTTCACCTTTTCAATGGTTTCATTTGCATGTTGTCTGAAATACAAAGTGTCAGATGCTGTGAAGGACGCTGCTGCTACTGCTACTGGAGCCAAGTTCTCCACTGTGTCTGGGTCCTGATGAGGCCACCAATCACCTGCCGCTGTGCTATGAGGAAACTGTGCACAGACATAACAGTTCCTTGGATTGTTGATTCTCACGGTGTGGTTAGTCAATCTCCACCACAGGTTGTCTGCATAATGGTATGGAGATCCCTCCTTATGGTCCATCCAGGTGTCCAAGGATCTGTTCAAGAGTTCATCAAGATGTCTTTTCTGTCATAGTCTGTATTGGCTGTTGGTTGTCCCAGTGTAATTCACAGCATCAAAACTTTCTGGATCAAAAGAGTCAATGGTGTTGTTTGAAACAATGTGTCTTTCCGTAATGTTGACTTCCAGTTTTCCGTGGAATGATGATCCTCTTCTGGATAGTAAAGAATCACTCAGGTTTTCAAAGTTGTTTTCACCATCTTTTGTCGACTCATCATGTTGTGAAGTAGTTTGATTAGAGGTATCTTTGGTCTTGTTTTCGTTTATCGTGTTTTGATACAGAATCAGTGGCAGACACATGCTGTAAGAAAACTTGTCATCATTCGTTCTTGCTGTAGTTGATGTTTCATGATCACACAATGTCTTTAATTCAAAACGTATAAGGTTGTAGTATATCTCCAGGTAGTACAATCAAACTTGGTACGCTGTAGAGTTATATGTCCTGTAGCTCTATCAAGCACTGGTCAATGTGTTGGTCTTGTATGCCCAACCACTGAGCTTGTTCCCAAGATGGTTATAGAGAACTGATGTTGTTCTGCTACTTTAGCAAATGCGGTTGCTAAGATGCTGTTGTTCTGTTGTCCTCTGTCCAAGGAGCTTGTTCCAATGCATATGGATCAAACGGAAATCGTCTGGAATCTGGAGTCTTTAACTCTCGTTGGCTGTGATCATCTATTGTCCAAGGCCCTGCTCGTAGATGAAAGGTGAGCCTAATTCTCTGAAGATATTAGTTCTTTGGAGTTATTTTCTGTTGTCAAGATGGATTTTCGATGTGGTCGTGAAGGCTTGTCAAGATGCTTGGATTTTTCGTGTCGTGTTGCCTTGTGCACGCCCAGGGAGCCACACTCCAGCTGGCCCAGATGGCAGTCGTCTGGGTGACGCTGTCTTCAGATTTAACAGCCACTGGCCCTGTACTGTTGTCGCCATCACTTGTAGATCTGCTGCTATGTGGATCAGGTTCAACAGCTCAGTTGGTTGGCAGCTTCTCGGAATCTGAGCACCAGGTGTACTCGCATAACAGTTTTGATTATATCAATAAAATAATAAATAAAAATACATTTTATATATTTTAGATGCAAAAACATTAAACAAAACAAAACAAAACAAAACATCTAGCTGTCTGCCTTACCAATTCTATGACGCTATCTATACTAGTCCCCATGTGTGAGTATACAATTATACGCTGCCTCCCTTACTATCCAAAAAACAGAGCGAACAGTAAAATAAAATGTATCAAAAGAAAATGACACCCCTTTTATATCCAGTTAATTGTCAGGGATAAAGTTCAATAAATGTCTGAACATAAAAAGAAATATCTATTTTAATTGTGTCGTATTTAAATTTAGATAAGATTTGTCAATTATTAAAATCCCTTTTTGTTTTGTAAGTACGTCAGTGATCAAGCATCACACAGACACTTTGTTTTCTGCAAATAACCAGTTTTTGTCTGATTTTCCAAGTTATTTTACTTCAAGGGGGTTTCCAATTGAATGAATTGCATTCATTAAAAAATTAATTAAAAAATTATCATATTATTATTTTGAGTTACAAACAAATATAAATTCAAAACCAGACTTAATTTCATTTCCAGCCTTAATCTTATTAGGCATATTTCATGGTTGAACAACTGAATCCAGATAAACCAGATCCTCACACTCTGGAAGAATATTTCAGTGCTTAATAAATATCACCAAAATAAACAGCTATATGAACTTAATAAAATATTTTAAAACCTGTTTAAGTGATTTTTCCAGTGGGAGTAAGTAAGTAAATTGTATTTATATAACACATTTCCACATAACAGAACTATCCAAAGTGCTGTTCAATGTAAAATAAAATATCAATTAACAATCGGACAAAACAGACAGCAATAAAATGAAATAAAATAATTTTAAAATTCCAATGAGAAAAGATAAGTTTTCATCCTCGATTTAGAAACAATAATGGAAGATGCAAGATGGATGTCCAGAAGGTGTTGGTTCCCAAATGATGGACAGAAAGTTCTGTCACCCTTAGATTTTAACCGACAGCAGGGGACATGTAACAAGCCCTTGTCAATGGATCTTAAAAGTCTGGAAGATGACAAAGGGATAAGAAGATCATTCAAATATGATGGTGCTTGGTCATTAAAACTAATAACAACAGAATCTTGTACTGAACTTTAAGCTGGGCCAGAAACTAAATGAAGCAAAACTAAAATTGGAATGACCTGGTCATATTTCTTTGCCCCTGGCCTTGCATTTGCATTTTTCTACCAGCTGGAGGCGTGAAAGCCAAGACTCAGGGAGACCTGAGTACAGCAAATTACATCTGTCTAAACGTGAGGTACAAAAGCATGAATGACCTTCTCCAGATCTTGAAAAGTTAAAAACAATTTAAGTTTGGAAATGACCCATAATTGATAAAAAATATTTCTTCCACATAACCTATATAAATACTAGATGAAACCTATACTAATCTAGTTGTTTATTCGTGTTAGTTCATTGATAAATTCTAACTAATAGACAGTTAATATTTAAATGGTTTTTAAATATTTATTAAATCCGTTGACATGAACTATTGAGATGAAGAACTGCTGTATGAGTATTACCCATTGTTGGCTAACTAATGTTTAGAAACGGAACCTAGATGTAAAGCGATATCAAAGCTGGTAAGCGGCATGTTGGCCTGTCATAAAATAAATCAAAATGCATAGGCTATTGTTTTCATTCCCCTTTGGGTAGGAACGGGTCCCTGCCAATAATCAGGAAACACTAAATGGTCCTTATCAATAATTTCAAACAAACAATTAATCTACACATATATAACCACTGATGTCCGTGCCTTGTGTTTTTTACTAATTACTTATGTTATTCAACATTTATTTATCCAGGAATCATTTAACTGAAATGAAAAATCTTTTACAATAGTATTTTGAAAAATAGCTCAGTTTGTGGTACACAAATGGTTAAGTTTTATTTTCTGCAATGTATCGCCAATAGGATAGGTTTTGCCTTCGTTGAGTTCCACATTAAACCACATTGCTTAATGATTGGCTTTATTCCAACTTAAACGTTAGTTGTTTTTATCTATGAGGATAGCTAAATATAGTTGAATATCATGCAACCAATTGTTTCATATGCATTTATTATATATTATTTTATATCCATTTTTTAAATTATTATCTAAAAATAATGTTTCTGTCTAACCGTTAGTGATCAGTACAGCTGTTTCAGGCAATAAAAATCTATATCATGAACATGATATAAAGATTAAACAAACCAAAGTAAGCCACTTAAACATTCTCCTAATTGCATCTGTTTATGGAATTTGTAGTAAGCTATATCTTAGCAATGTGCTCATATGAAATGTATTAATGCATTATTATGTCAGGTCAGGTGACAACAGTCCTGTCATGTTGTGGATAGACAGGGTCACAGTTTATTAGGCTTTTTAAAACATGATTATGCTAAAGTTATATTAAGGCTGCACTGTTATAAAGGTCTATTAATAACTCTGTCCTACATACAATAGTTTTAAAATTTTAGGCATAAATATGTATGTATATAAAAGTCATTTTTATCCAGATTTTAGATGCCATTAAACATACAGTAATACTAATTGGCTAATTGTATATTCTGGTGTATTTATAAGAAAAATGATCTTGCTGTAGACAGCAATAGACAGTCTAGTAATGAGAGTGACAACAATGAAGAACAGTTTAGAAAACTATTTAAATAGAACGTATTTATTGTTTAAGTAAACGACGCTAAACTTTAGTGACAATGCGGCTCCGCGGTCGACCAATGTCAAATCCCAGTCTATTATGCAAAACTACATTAAACACTCTCAACAAGGCGGACTCTGTGTTATGGAAATCAGTGAATCCAGATTCTAAATGGATTCTAATAAATTAGCTATATTCTAAAACGGGATTAATTGTGACATGACTTTCTAAAAGTTTTGAGAGAAAAGATCACTTTGTTCAGGCCGAAAGTTATTAACGCAGCTCTCATCCAAACCTTACTTCTCAAGCAAAGGCTGAACAACCGCATGCTTATATCAGTTTGGAACCACACCAGTGCCCAAATATTCAAAGACAGGTTTGGGAGCCGTGAAGCGAAAGAAGAACTGATAGCACTCACTTTATCAACAGAAATTTAAAAAATTCTCACAGAGCTCAGCACACGGCTCTCAAAAAACCTTGACTTCAGATTTATTACTGAATGTATTGTTGAAAATAAAATCTTAGGTCTATGAAAGTCTAGAAATCAGGTCAGAAAAATATTTTCTATTATGAATTTGATTAAAAATTATTGATCCAATTGTCCCAATATTTAACAAACCCTTTACCACGTAATGAATTAGATCAGATTGACTCACTGTGAAATGTGTCCATTTACTGTATACCCCTCATCATGAATTGCAGTGGTCAACTGTCTCTCACACTTTGTCAGTTCCCACAGCATGTGTCCATCTGGTGATGTCACTCGACAATTGTGAAGTCGATTGTTGGTAAAGCTTCCTCAGGAACTATTGGTCTTATTCTCTTGAGGTCCTCGTCTGTGCTACTGTGAATATATAGCTTTATACACAACAATTTATTGTCTCATAAATTCTTAATTCAATCTTGCAACCGTTCCAAAAATTTTTTCCTTCATAAGAGCCTCTTAAATAACATAATGGCATTACTCTGCCTGTAAGCATTTAATAAAGCTTAAGTTTGTAATTCTGTTGGTTTACATATGATGGTTCATTAAAGAGAGATTTAGAAGGTGCACCTCTCAGATACGTACATTATAGATGTTAATCATTATTATTAATTTTTAAATATAACGTTTTATTAATTTATAATTATTTGGAGCACAAGGATTACTAGATGAGGGCTGTAGAACTTATTCATAAAAACATATTTTTATCTTCCTTTGCCGTTATTTCTGTTCAAATCCAACCCATTTCATATTTCAGGTACTCTTCAAATATCTCATATTTAAAGGCTGTTATAATTATAAGTTCATACAGTCCTTATCACTGAAGCCCTCAGTTCATTATAGGCTTAAAAATATGCATTGTGCGTAAATAATTTCCAAATAACTGTTTGTTATTATAATCTTATATCAATATGTCTTAAGCAATATACTGTATATGATAATAAATGTGCACTATATTATTATCATTATTATCTAAGTTAATTATTATTATTTATACTAGGACGTCCATATAACTATATAAAATAATAAAGAATAAAAATAAAATCATTGGAATAAGTCAAAACTTCACTTTCTCGGATCAACTGCTTCTTGTCTCTTCTCATTCACTCGCGCGCACAAACACACAAAGGCAAAAACAATTCCACCTCTCTCTCGCTCTCATTCACTCCCTGGCTACACACTCACACATCCATGGATTTCTCTGAGCCCTCATACAAACACACACACACACACACACACACACACACACACACACATAGACCCTCACTCTCTCAACCGCTTCTTGGCTTCGCACACACATAGTGCCCTTCAGGCTCTTCCTCGCTCTCTCTCTCTCTCACTCTCCTAAAGTATGAGTGTAAACTTTCCTCATCCAACATCTCAGCTTCAGCCATGCGCCCTTCAAAACATTTATATCATGAAAAAGAAATTCACAAAACACAAACAACAATATCTTTTCACTTTTTACTTAACGCAACACAGTTTATTTTTTACATCAGCATTCTGGTCTCTCCCATTCTTATCTCCCATTCTCAAGGCCTCTTCACACGTCAAATAAATCACTTTTCTTAGGTTTACTTACACGCTGAGGCTTCAAACCCCCACCTTTTTTCTCCAGAGACAAAATCTTACCGGCTGAGACTTCCTCTCCCTTCATCACTTCTCAGACCACTTTTGCGAATATTACAACACACAACAAAATTAAAATATATTACGACACACACTAAACTTAAAATATTTTACAACACATTCACCCTACGTGACCTGTTACCTAAACAGGATTTAGGCTGCATCCAGCCTCTACACGGCTCTCCGTGGCAACGTCCCTTCGACGTGTCCTGTTCTCCTTGAACGGGATTTTCCTGCCCTCTTGGCGCAACACGACCCACTGTCGTGGCACACTGCCTGCAATGTGACCCGTTTTATATCGCTTCGATATCTACGCTCGGCCCCTTGGCTCCGCGGCACGTATTCATTCACTCTTCAAACACTTTCACACAAAACACAAAACATAAGACATACCTCAAAAACCTGGATCTCTGCAAATTTCAGCAAACTTAGTGTAATACTTATCATCAATTTAAAATTTTTGTTCAATTTAGGAGAGGCTTACAAGGACCAACGACATTCAGGGTTTACCTTTAGCGGACCGCACGAAACTTTCTACAAAGCAAATATGCTCACCTGTTTTTAGGGCCCTTTTTTGTGCGGTCAGCTTGTCTGGCTTACCCATCATGATCGTCAGCCTCCTGCCCTCTAACCTGGATCACGTCGGGGTCACCATTATGTCGTGGCGAAAAGTCGGTCAGCCAATGTTGAAAGAATTCACGAAGACCAGAGAGCCAGGTTTCCAGAGGTTTCAATCTTTATTTGCTCGAGCAAGCAAAGTGAGACACACAGAGTTCATCTGTAGATGCCCAACGAATACATGTCTGACTCCATCTTTTATACATTGTTCTCAAGTTGTTATCACAGTTCAAACCAATCAGGTTTTACCTGACCTCATCTTCTACCAACCAGTTTTTACATGACATCACTTATTTTTATTAGCCCATAACCTTATGCCTCGTTACAGTTATATTTCATCCTGCACTTGCTACAGTTATATTTCCGGCCTACCATATTAAGATCTCCGGCCTACCATATTAGGATTTAATTGTAGGGAGCGCTCTCAATAACACATACGTATATCATGTGCTCTTTATCTTGACACCTTTCCGGGGGCTTTCGGACATCTCAATAACACATACGTATATCATGTGCAATAACACATACGTATATCATGTGCAATAACACATACGTATATCAAGTGCTCTTTATCTTGACACCTTTCCGGGGGCTTTCGGACGTCTCAATAACACATACGTATATCATGTGCAATAACACATACGTATATCATGTGCTCTTTATCTTGACACCTTTCCGGGGGCTTTCGGACGATACATGATTTAACCTTGGTTTTATTAAAAATGAACTCATGGTTTAGTGTGATAATGATAAACAACCCAACGTTCTTAATTACACTTCTCTACAAAAGTGTGTGTGGTGTATGTGCAGTTCCTGTCTTAGTGTGAGAAGATATTTGGTGTGTACGCAGGTGTTCAAGTTTTCAAACTCATACATGAGGCCCATAGCCCTTGTTAAGATCAGAGAAGTATATGAACTCTATAACTTCCTTTAAATGTATTCTTTAAATAAGAAAGCTATTTTATATAAGAAAACTCAGTAATATATTTAGAATATAAGAAAAGTCAATAATATGTCTAGAAAAACCACCATATGAGTTACACCTCACACATTGAATGCCAGGTACCCGGGTTCGATCCCCCCTCCAGGCAACCTGTCACAGCAAGACTGTACCATGGAATCCAACCCAGCAGAAGAACCC
Source organism: Triplophysa rosa (assembly GCF_024868665.1). Classification (NCBI taxonomy): domain Eukaryota; kingdom Metazoa; phylum Chordata; class Actinopteri; order Cypriniformes; family Nemacheilidae; genus Triplophysa; species Triplophysa rosa. The sequence continues at coordinate 9,419,359 of NC_079891.1, forward strand.
CAACCCAGTCCCAGTGTCGAGGGTATATTTGCTGGGCTGTTTGAGCAGACTACGGCCATTCAGCGACACGATCAAGCCCTCTCTGAGATTCTCAGACTTCTCAACCCGCAGCCCCAAGCCGTAACACACCGAGAACTCCTAAAGTCTCCTAGACCCCATCTTGAACCCCGAGAGAGGGGGTGTTGGCCAGTCTTCCTGCTTGAGTGCTGATTGATGAACAGACTGAGGTGGTATATCAAGAACAGCTGAATGCTGCATACTGACACTGGTAGAATGTTCAGGTGCTAACTGCGGCAGAGGCTTAGTTGTGAATGCTCCACTAGTGTCCATGCGATGCTGCATATCCAATACAGTCTGATGTAACCGCCTGTTATCCTCCTGCAGCTGCTTGTAACATAGGCTGAGGCTTATACTGTATTGCTTGGGGGTGCTCTCATAGAGGGGAACAGGTTCTGAGGCTAAGGGCATTCTCTCCATGACTTCTGTGCTAAAATTTTGTGAGCTGGGATGCATGTGGAGAGGCGTCATCTCAGCGAATCTCTCCATATATCAGCCTTTATCCTTTATATTCCCAAGGAAAGCTGAATTGGTTGGTCAAATGCTACTGGACGTGGGAGATCGACTTCATACTCTTTTAGCCAGATGGGATGATGCCTTTGCCGGCGTGGACGAACATCATCTGGTCTAAGGTCTGAGGAAGCACGGGCATCCTTATCCACAGTAATCACCAGGGGTCTCATTTATAAACATTTCGTACGCACAAAATGGGGCTGGAAACGTGCGTGCGCCACTTTCCACACAAAGGTTGTGATCTATTAAAAACAAACTTGATGGGAGAATGTGCGCACCTGTAAGAAAACTCTGACCCATGCGTACACACATTCTGGAGACAAGGGGCGACACAAATGGTGAGTTAGTGAACTTAGATTGCAGAAAGTAAGTGTGATAAAAATGATTATTAACATTAATGCCTCACACACATTTAATTTGACCTCATATCCGTTAAAGATCCACATTATCATGAAGATTAAATCTTAAATTATTTGCCCTTGTATTGAGTGATAATTGTTTCATGCACCTTCTTGTAAAATCCAACTCAAATCCCAAATAAAAATTCAATCTAAATATTTAATCAGCGCTGTCTCACCATCACACTATGAGCGCATGAGGAGGAGATAATCCGACTGAATAGGGACAGCATCAAATACAATAAATGCAGAACACAGTGTAAATAAATATTAAATATATTTTCCTTAAATACTGTGCATAATCATCGAATGTCAAAGTTTGGAAATACAGCCATTAAGCTCTCGCACATTCGTTTCTCTTTAAGTCCTATGTCTTTTCAGTCCTAACTATGTTCATAACAAAACCTGAATGAAGAAACATTTGTCTTTTACAATTATGTCTTCAAATTGTATCTCCGGTGACAGATACCACTAATAATGATGATGAGTTAATGATCAGTCTAAATTTTGCTTTCTTTTTTGTTGACAAGATAGTCAAGTTAAAATCGCAGACTTGTTGTTACATGTCTCCTCAGAGGTTACAAGCTGTCCAGCTACATGGAGTAGGTTTGATTTTAATGCCTGTAAAAGTATTATTGCATGTCTCAAACCTTCAGGTTGTCCATTTGATTTCACCCCTTCTCGTTCAAACACAGCAAAGTTACACACTGCCTGAAATGTAATTTTCATGATCTCATGTTATGTACTCTTTAATATAAATCTTCTTTATTGCAGGTGGATAAAGATGTGGTTCTACAGAATAATAAACATGAACAAGAACTATTAGTCAAATACAACAACCACTGAATGCAGATAATGAAATTAAATACACAAACAGCTAGAAAGTTATCACACTTAATCTACAAGGTAGAAATATGTATGCGCTGCCAGAAATATACCTTTATATGAAACTGTCATTAGCTAGGCTGTATGTTTAAAGTACCAGCTGTGTCACTTCACATGAAATATCAACAATAACACTGAAATAGCAGTAAATAATCTTCTTTAAATGCTAGTCGCTGGCACGTAACAATGTAAACGTTGCAAGACACAAATCTGAGCGCAAATAACACACATTTAAATATCAAACTAAATACAAAGTGCTAAGTCATCCAGTTACTGAATGTAGAGTTACAAAACGGCAGCAATAGATAATGGAATCATATTACCAATCACTCAGTTCGGGACAGTAAATGTATATGTTTGTACCTAGGCCTAGTTATACTGTACATGTTCACCCTGTAAAGTAGTTTAAACACAGAAACCATCATGAGTGAATATATGTGTATATATTTTTGTAAAGAGATCATATAGAGCTGCCCAGTAGAAGGAGCTAACGGACTATGTTACTACAGGAGCACCTAAAGACAATCTCGTGAGAGAATAGTCTAGTTCTGAGCCGAGTGATGGGCAGTTGAGTGTTGCTTATTTAGTCTTTGTTTATGTTGTTTGGTGGATCCGGCCATTCCCGTTCACATTCACCGGATTTTTAACCCCAAGGACTTCATTCCCCCGCGTGCACTGCACCCCGCCAGCCACCTTGATTTCATCCGCACCTGACACACATTACTTGGACACTATATAAACTGTTCTTTGTTTTTTTTCGTGGTCTGGTCTAGTTGTCGCATCGTTAGTTGTCGTTTTCCCATTTCACTAGTTCAGACTATTTTTCAGTGGATAGTGACAGGCAGAGCGAGGCTTCGTGAAACAATGAAACAGTTGAATCAGATGTGAATCAAAGGCTTCGAAACATTCCGACACCCATCTCCACGGTGACACCTCGTGGTCGTTTGCGCTTGTTGCTCTAAGGTTGTTATCTAACAATGGCTTAGACAATCGCTGAAGCATTACAATGTATTATATTTTATATTATATCAATATATTTTATTTGGTACTTAAGGGGGGCCCCTGGTGGTCCAGGGGCCCTACGCAACATGGACTGGCTCTGGCTCGAGTACGGTTTGGTTTGGAAAGGGGCAGTGTTGGTGCAAACTGAAAGCATGACATAAATGATGACTGTTTAAAGGGATACTTCACCCAGAAATGAAAACTCTTGTCATCAATTACTCACCCTCAGAAGGTTCCAAACCTATATAAATTTCTTTATTCTGCCGAACACACAGGAATATATTTGGAAGAATGTCAGATCTAATTCCCCATTTACTGCCATAGTAGGGACAATAAATACTATGGGAGTCAATGGGGCATGAGATCTGACATTCTTTCAAATATCTTCCTTTGTGATCAGCAGAACAAAGACATTTATGCAGATTTGGAACAATCTGAGGATAATTAAATTAAATGTGGACATAATATAAATTTTTGGGTGAAATATCCCTTAAAATTCCTCCCTAGACGATCGCGCTTGTAGTTTAGGGCAACCGTGCGTAGGGGAGTAGGGGTATTTTTATGACCCACTGATGTGATTTAACATTTGGCCATTCTAAAGCTCTATATTACCCTATATTACTTTTTTTTTTAAGAATTTCAATTTGATCAAAATATTTAAATTCTACATGTCATAGGTGGCACAGCTCCTGCTCAATGGGAAGATATAACTGGAACCACCAAACTCCTATATGCCAATGATTGTGCCAGTTTCACCACCAATGTGTCTGCTCGGTAAGAGGATGATTTTGGGTTGTCAATGGCTTATTCTGTAAATGTATGATTAACTCAAAATGTTTTATTATCTGTCCTTCCTATTGATATTTATTTTTTGTCCTTATTTTTTGTCTCTTCACAAATCCTACTTAAAATATGTTGTGCTTTCTCACATAATAGGTTTTGGTTGGCAGATTGCCCTCGGACTGCAGAAGCTGTGTCCTTTGCCAACCTTCTTTACCGCGAGTTGTCAGCTGTGCCGTACATGGCCAAGTTTGTGGTTTTTGCAAAGATGAATGAATCACGAGATGGTCGACTCCGATGTTACTGCATGACTGATGACAAAATGGACAAAACGCTGGAGCAGCATGAAAACTTCACTGAAGTGGCCCGTAGCAGAGACATTGAGGTTATATGCTATAATATGTTTTATTTCATACTTCTGCAGATGCATCTTAATAAGATATATCTTATAGGATGTTTCATGTTGACGTTTTCACTTTAATATTGTGATTACTTAACGCTTTATTCTGCTTATAAATTGTGTTAAATGTTAAAACCATCTGCTATAACTTCTTAGTTGGCATATGTTCTGTAGGTAATGGAGGGTATGCCGCTGTACTTGGAGTGTTCAGGAAACTTGGTCCCTATCAGAAAAGCTGCCCAACAGTCACGCTGTTTTGGCTTCCAAGCCTTCAGAGACAACAGACTACCTGTGTCTGTCAAGGTTGTCACACCCATTTTTTTGTGAATCCACATACAGTACAGTTACTGAAGACACACTTCTGTCTATATTAATTTTTCCGAATAAGATAATTGGTTACACTTTATTTTAAGGAGCCTTTGTTACAGTGTAGTTATACATTTAAGTACGGAATACTAATAATTAACTACATGTACTTACTATAGGGTTAGGATTAGGGTGTGGTTTAGGGTTAGTTATATGTAATTATGCACAATTTATTGTAAATACATAGCAGCATCCTTCACTTTCAAAAAACAGCTCAAAACATACCTGTTCCACATTTATTTGAATAACCAATAACTGTCTAAAAACAAAATTGTGTTGTTCATTCTCTCCTTTGCTTACTCCAGCTTTAATCCTCCAAGAAGCATGGCCTTGTAAACTAACGTTTCTGTTTTGCGTGTTGACTACTCCTACTCGTACTCCTACTTGTAAGTCGCTTTGGATAAAAGCGTCTGCCAAATGAATAAATCTAAATATCAGTTTGCAATTTGCACAACGACTGTCTCTTTACTGCTGACACAGTATATGAGAACAGTAACTGTGCACTCTTTTGAAATGTTATCTCTGTGTGTTTGTGTCAACCTCCAATCATATTGTGCCGAATCATGGAAATATTCCCTTAAAGTGATACTCCAACCAAAAATAAGAAAATCTGCTAATAATTACTCAAAATGTACTCATAATGTTTTTGTTCTGTTGAACACAAAAGCAGATATTTGGAAGAATGTTAGCAACTGACAGAATGTTTCTTTGACTGTTTGTTTTCTTTATTTATATAGCACATTTAAAAACAACCATAGGCTGACCAAAGTGTGCTGTACATAGTAAATAAAAAAACAGGATAACAGACTGGTAATTAAGAAAAGGGATTGATAGACATGCAGACATGCTCAAATTTGTTAGTACCCCTCCACAAAAAACGAAGAATGCACAATTTTATCTGAAATAACTTGAAACTGACCAAAGTAATGGGCATCCACCATTGTTTATTCCATATTTAATAGAAATCAGACTTTGCTTTTGATTTTTTATTCAACATAATATTGTAAATAATAAAACTAATGAAAAAGTCATGGACACAAATGATGGGACCCCTAACCTAATATTTTGTTGCACAACCTTTAGAGGTAATCACTGCAAGCAAAAGTTTTCTGTAGCTCTCAATGAGACTTCTGCACTTGTTAACAGGTAGTTTGGTCTAACTGCTCCAGCTATCTCAGGTTTTATGGGTGCCTTCTCCAGACTGCAAGCTTCAGCTCTTTCCATAGTTCTATAGGATTCAGATCAGGACTCATAGAAGGCCACTTCAGAATAGTCCAATGTTTTGTTCTTGTCCATTCTTGGGTGATTTTAGCTGTGTGTTTTGGGTCATTATCCTGTTGGAGGACCCATGACCTGCTACTGAGACAGAGCTTTCTGACACTGGGCAGTATGTTTCGCACAGATTCATGGCACCCTGTGCCAGATGCAGCAAAGCAGCCCCAAAACATAACCGAGCCTCCTCCATGTTTCACTGTAGATATGGTGTTCACTTCTTTGAAAGCTTGATTTTTTTGTCTGTGAACATAGAGCTGATGTGACTTGCCAAAAAGCTCCAGTTTTGACTCATCTGTCCAAAGGACATTCTCCCAGAAGGTTTGTGGCTTGTCAATGTGAATTTTAGCAAATTCCAGTCTGGCTTTTTGTTTTTATTTCAAAAGCCTTTATCTTTATCTTCCATGGAGCCCACTTTTGCTCAAAAAGCGACGGATGGTGCGATCAGAATCTGACGTACCTTCACCTTGGAGTTCAGCTTGTATCTCTTTGGCAGTTTCCTTGGTTCTTTTTCTACCATTCGCAATATCCTTCTGTTCAATCTGGGGTCGATTTTGCTCTTGCGGCCGTACCCACAGAGGTTGGCTACAATTCCATCTCTCTCTGCCTTCAAATCCGCGTTGACTAAGCATTTTCTTAATATGTCGTTGTATCCTGATTAAGTAGGCTCCGGTAAAGTATTGCGGCACTCTAAACAGGCTTAGGAGAGCTGTAACATCTGTTTTGTCTTAATGTATTTCTGTATGTAGACGATTGGAGCTTGGTGTTTTGCGTTTCCATTTTCTATTGTTTGTCTGGCTTTGTCCATTTAATTTCATTTTTTTTTCTTTTTTTTGTATGTATGATTATCTGATGTATTGTACAGCACTTTGGGCTGCCCGTGTGGCAGCAGAAATGTGCTTTATAAGAAATAAACCAAACCAAACCATGTACCATACACTTGTAATACACAACAAACAACTGTTGTCACAGGAACATTGAGCTGCTTGGATATGGTCTTGTAGCCTTTACCTTTACCATGCTTGTCTATTATTTTATTTCTGAGCTCCTCAGACAACTCTATCCTTTGCTTTCTCTGGTCCATGTTCAGTGTGGTGCACACAATGATACCAAACAGCACAGTGTCTACTTTTCTCCATATAAATAGGCTGAATGAATGACTACACGATTGGATACATGTGTGATACTAATTAAAGAAACTAATTCGTTTGAAATATCACTATAATCCGATGATGTATTAACTTTTCTAAGGGGTACCAACTAATGTGTCCAGGCCATTTTAGTATATCTTTGTAGAATAAGCAATAATTCATCTCTTTCCACAGCTTCTTTGCTTTACTCTATGACATACCAAAGACATGCAAGTATACATGATACAATAGCTTTTAATTTCATCACTCTTCAGGAGGAATAGAGCATTTTTCAATGAGCTGTAAGGGTACCAACAAATTTGAGCATGTCTGTAAAAAGTTACCTAAAAATAATACAAATCGGAAATGTGATTAAATAATGCAACAAGAGCAAAACTTGACAAAACTTTCACATCACAATTTGATCAAGTAAATACGATTTGATCTTGAATTTAAAATCAGACAAAGAGGATGGTGTTCAGATCGCTACCGGAAGGTTGTTCCATAAAGTTGGGCCGGCAAGCGCAATCACCCCGGTGCTTCAGTCTAGACCTTGAAATGGATAACATTTTTAAAGTCTCGACCTACGCAGTCGCACTGAGAGATAAACAGGAGCGAGATTATGTAACGATTTATACACCAAAATAAGTATTAATTTAAAATCCACTCTGAGCTTAATGGGAAGCCACTGCAACGATAGCAAAACAGGCAAAATGTGCACGTACCAGTCATTAGCCAGGCGGCTGCATTCTGGACCAACTGTAAACGCTCCAAAGAAGACAGATTTATTCTATAATAAAGAGTCTAACCGAGAAGAAACAAAAGCATGAATGAGTGTTTCAAATTTTTCTCTTGACAGAAAAGTTTTGACTTTGGCCAGGCAAAGAATGTCATGGTCCTACCTCTTCTTGTCATGATTTTCGAGTCTTGTGGCAGGATCATGACAGACCCTCGTGTTTAATGTGGAGAGTAGCATGGCATTGTTTTGTTTTGACATGTCATGCATTCTCGCCGGTGGCCCTGCCCCCTTGTTTCTCCGTTAGTGTCCCATTAGTGTTTGATTCCCGTCACCTGCCCGTCACCCTCCCTGCGTCATCATCCCTTGTTAGTGTTCCACCATATAAACTCCCTTGTTTCACTATCCCTTGTCAGTTCATTGTATGCCTTTCGTGACTACCTGCGTCGTGTCGTCTTGTGGATTACCTTGTTCCTGCTTACCTTGTTCCTGTTTACCTTGTTCCTGTTTGCCGTTCCCCAGTCGTGTTTTGAACTTATTATTTGATTCTTGAATATTGTTTGTTTTGTCTGCATTGTGGGAAGTTTTAGTTTGCATTCTTGTTTTGTTATTCGTGTTTTCCCCATCGTGGGTTTTTATTTATATTTAATAAAAGTATTTTTTGTTAACCCTTCGTCTGCCTGCACTTGGGTTCTGTCCCAAACCGTGACAAAGAAGGTGGAAAAAACACGAATTGACCACTCTCATTTATCTGTTTTGACCAGTATCAAAATAGAAACCTAAACTTTTTACACTAGGGTTCACCCATTTTGTTAGAGAACCAAAGTCATGATTGCCAGAATTAAAAGCGTCACTAGGTCCGACTAAAATGTCTTTAGACTTTAAAGTCAAGGAATTGTTTGTTAACCATGATTTCAATTCCTTGATACTTGAGTACAGAGCTCCAAATTTTCAGCTTATGATAGTCATACGCATGCGATATGAGAGTAAATGGCTCAGTATGCTATTAAATCACCCCCGCTTACTTCATTATCATAAAGCCAATCGTTATACAAAGCGCTGTACTATGTTATGAAAGCATGTTGTAAATTATGCGGCTGTTTAAATTCCTCCCTGAAGTTCAGCTGTCATTGTAAAAACATCTAATACGCACACCACAATTACGTGCAGGCATGTGTCACCGCGCCAAAACTAACCATATAACGATCGGCTGATTTAAAAGCATACCGAGTCGTTTACTCTCATATTGCTCACGTATGACTATTATATAATAAGAGGATTGGTCAGCACATTATATAAATAAGTTGTCATAGAAAAATAGTCGTCACAGAATAAGAATTTGTGAATAACTCAATTTTGACCAAAATGTCAGATAGAACCTGAATGACTGAATTAAGTATTAATGACATATTTAAAAGCTTGAGCCATACAATCATATATTTGTGAGAGACAAAGCTTAAAGAGCAGGTTTAAAGGTTTTTGTAAGTGTCCTAATGTTGTATTAGAGTCCCCAACAACATGTTCAAATGCATCAAACGTAAAAAAAACGGTGCTATTTTCTTAAAATAAGCATTTAGTATCTATCCATTTCTCAAAGATCCTTAAACGATTCCTCCGAAGCAGTTCAAATTTTCCGCTTCTCTAAACTCCTCCCTACCGCGAGTCCAGTGTGCTCCGATTGGCCAACTGGCCCAATCAGTTGTGATTGGTCTTTCTTCATACACTGCGTGTCAGAAACGAAACGCCCATTACCACAGTTCTTATCTCAGGAAGGTTTTTGTAAACAAAGACGCTGTGTGTAAAAATGGCATCAGTATTACCATATCACAAGTTTTTTCTTCATAAACTTATCTTCATAAACCATTCAGACTATTGTTTTCTGTTGATCTTTTTTCGTCATAGCTGTGGGAGAACAACAACGGCTCTATCCAAAAGCTGATCATTACTTTGATTATACAGAGAGGAGTAACTGAGCAAGTTAGCGAGAGCTTCCAAAGATAATGCACACACCTTTACATAATAAAATGATATAGTGCTGTAGTCCGTTTTTAAAATAATGACAAGCAAACCGTTTTGTTTGAAGGGAATCGTGACCATAGCTAAACTTTGCACACTTGACAAAACCATAATGTGAGACACGTTAGCAAAGTGCTACCGTGACTAAAAGATAAAGGGATACAGTTTGTACAATACTACGACATGTAGAACGACAACAGTCTACAATAACCGCAACATTATTAGGTAAGAGTTGGATTATTAAAACTGTAACACTGTTAACTTATACGTTGTTTACCTGGAAACCTACAGCTGTACTAAATGTACAACACGGATTAGCAGAATTACTTTAACGTATATTGTAAGCACTCAATTTAACATGTACACATAACGTATTTATCATACTTACAGCTTGTGGTTCTGAGACGCTTGTTAGTCCAAATAAAGTTGGTATTGACAAGCGGCTGGCAAATCCCGCGTTGAACTCGCCAAAATTTGAGAAGCAGTCGTCGGTAAAATGACGAGAACATTACACAAGTTTGGAATTGTACTGCAGTGGTATCGTGGAAAAAAATGTAACCACTGATCCTTAACATCGTCATCCTTTGGCAGCGAAAACAAAGTACATTTGCATTCACAGCACAAAACACAGCATCCCCTCGACATGTTGTATACTCAACACTACCTGAAGTGCTAGTGGGCAGGTCAGAGTGTTCCTGTTTCGCGGGAAGGCGGGGATTGTGCTGATGCGTTACACTGTGATGTATCGATGTTACACTCAAAAAATTCGAAAGCCTAACGATTTGTTTGGGCGGTTCGGAGTCGACTCCTTACTTTGGAAGCCAATATCTTAATTTATCATGGACTTTTTGGAATAACAACTTTGCAGATCGTCGAAATTGAAGGAAAGCTACGTTACACACTGAAATGCCGGTAATTTTATGAGATTCATGAAACCTGCTCTTTAAAGCATAAAGTAAACATTAAAGCTTAGAGTAAACATTTTTACAAGTAGATAATGTAACATGTTTATTGGTTCAACAGATTAAGTTTAAGATAAAAAAATACAATTCACGTCACTCAATTCAAAATCAAGATGGAAGTCCCTTTCAGAAACGTCTCGAGGTCACAGATATATTTCCCATTGGAGCTGAATAAACTTTGGATATATTCAGGGTATAGCGGATCATCACTCTTTTTTGTAATATACATTCATTATTTCAACAACAACAGAGTACCTGAATCTGACATGACATGGCTAGCGCAAATCTTCTACAAGACTTGGACCCGTAAACGGTATCCTTACTTACTACGACTTATGTGTGGTGACGTCACATTCATACCTGAAAAGGAAGGGGAATCACAAGGTAACATTGGACACATCTGTGGCTTCTGACATCACACTTGGATGTGGTCGGGGTTGGATGTCCAGCACGGGATGTTTGACCATTTCTACCAAACGCTTATCCCCTCCTTCAAAGCACTCTGACCCAGTCTGTTGTGATTGGTCTTGTTGTGAAATGTCCTGCCCCTTACCATATTGCAAGCTTATACTTCTCAGTCTGTTGTGACTGGTCTAACTAAAGTTGAAAAAGTGTGATTGCATCATACCACCCATTCAGTGTTGGGCAAGTTACTCTGGAAATGTAATTAAATTACTGATTACTGATTACTCCTTTTAAAAGTTACTGGTCTTATTACTTTATTTAAAAAAGTAATTAGTTACACTACTAGTTACATTACTACCCCCACCCCTCAAAAAAGAAAAACCTCTTTAGCATTCTCATGATGACTAAACTTTATTGGGAAGGGCTTACTCTATCTCGCAACAAACTAAATTAACCCTGTCTTTAATTATTTTAATACATTCTTTCTACTTATTCCATAATAAAGCCTGTCATAAATAATAATAATAATAAAACTGACATTTTAACTTATAACATTTTTTCATATGTTAGCTATAGTATTTCTAAACCTGCATACTCCATAAAGTAAAAAGTCTCTCCTTAGTTTCTTATAACTTGTATATCTTAACTGGTGCTTCTGCATATTTCTATGAGGATTTCTTCGTCATATAACAAATATAACAGCGTTAGACTATAACAGCAAAAACTTGTCTGACAAAACATAACATGTTGCTAATACCAGCCTGGCACTCGACTCGTTTAACCGTGCTGTACTGCCCTTTCATCTTGTTTTTCCCGGGAGAGGGGGTTTTGCACATGACCGACAATGCACAACAATGTTCTTGCCTTTGACAGAAACTAACTCAAAATAATGATTGTATTTCCAGCTACAGAACGCATACGTTTCTCTCTCCATGCCAAGTTTGTTTTCGCTGGTAGTACCAAAGATTATCTTGTCATGGGGAGATGTATGGGTCTGTAATACTTACAACTGGAGCATAAAGGCTGACATAGATCACAAGAGGCACCTCAGCCAATCATATCTGGTGTCTAGTCTCCTTGCCTGCGTTTTGCCCAATACGCTGCGATAGCATTGGCCGTTATGAGTTTTTAGCTTAAGGTGGCAGGCTTTCCATGGAGTGGCTTTGGTAGTACTTCCCACGCAGGCTCTTATAGGTTTCAGTTCGATGACGTCGCGGGTGAGACAGGCAGGCATCCAGACTTTGAAAAAGCTATTTCGCTTTTTACAATATAAATGATAAAACGGCAAAGATGTAACGCAGCTGTAACTTATAGTTACCTGGGCTTGGAACTATAATCTAATTACAATTTTAGAAAGTATAACGCGTTAAATAACTTCCGTTACCAAAAAAGTAACCAAACTACAGTAACGCGCCCCTTTTATAAGGGGCTTGATAACTGCCAACTTGAAAGCTTCTGGGACATATCCTAATTCTAGTGATACGTTTTTAATATTGAGCAGAGGTTCTGTCACAGGATGGAAGTAGGGTCTACTATACACAATGATTATTTTGCAGCTTTTCCCATCCAGTTGCAGTGAATGAATAACTGAAGCTGTTCGTGTGGAGTTTTATAAAGTGTAAAGTATCTTAATGAATGCTTCACTGGCCAGCTGCACAAGTGTAATATTTCCTCTGATGGCTTCAGGCTCTATCTACCTTAACTATCAAATCTGTTTATAAAACAATATAAAATTTCAAGCCTTCCGTCCTCACATCTTTGCGTCCTTCCCTAGTATCCTAAAGGGGTGGAGCTAAGACACGAGGATGCAGAAATAAGAATTGATTAGCAGCCAGTAGCTTTCTCCCATTCATAGTAGCTAATAAAAATGAACCTTTATTGGTTTTTATAGTCTTTGATGAGATCCAGTGTATCTACCTCATTTTCTTTTAGGTGAGAGATAGCAGTAAAGAGCCCTCTGGCTTTGTGTCTTTCTTCCGCAAATCAACCAAATATGAGGACAATCAACACGTGCTGTGCAACCTTAATGTTACCATGCCGCCATGCATTAAGGTAATGCAAAGGAAAATATATCCACAAAATTTTTTACCACTACACTATAATTATATACAGTTATATTCTCCAATAATGCATTTTCCCCTTTTTTGTAACAGAACATAGGAATTGATGATCGAATCAAGACTTTGACTCCTTTGGCACTAAGAGAAAGATACAGCGTTCTAAGTGAGCCAGTTGTCGGTAAGATTGCTCCCACACGGACATCTTCTGCATGTTATGCCCTCAAATATCACACAACCTTTGCCTGACCTTGCTTTGAATATGATGTGAGCTGCAGCGTCAGATTTTTGAACTCTTGAGCCAATGGTGGTCTGGTTTCTGCAGCATCACTGAGTGCCATGGAAAAGACGGAGCTAAAGATGGCTTTAGTAGCTGAACAGCTAGGCCTGAGCTGGGCTGGTGAGTGTGTGGGTTTGAATGTTCTTCTTTGACTTAACAAGCGTAATGCTCAACTGGCTTCGTTTTGTCAAAGCATCATATCTGTTTGCCCCTATCTCATATGTAGACTATAACATTTTTAAACAAGTCATTTATGTACATTTAGGCCCAAATTTATATGTCAAATCTACCTTTTAAACATTACAGAATCTGCTGATTACATTAATGGTGTGCTATGCAGCATTAAAAAAAGACCCATGCAAAAAAAATTCTCAATCATTACCTATGACCTATTAGAAATGTGTGGTGGTATTTGTGTCTACAGAAATAGATTTTATTAAATTTCTATAATGTTTCTGTGAGCTGACCTTTGGTTCCCTTAGATTTGATTAAATTTCTATAATGTTTCTGTAAATTGACCTTTGGTTCCCTTTCTGTCTGTCAGAATGGGGTTTTAACTTGAGAACCTATCATCTGTGATCATACTTTTTAAAGGCCAATTAACTTGTCGAATGGCATGTGCATGCCAATCTCTACCCCATAAAAACGGGTATTAAGGAAGATGGCGTGCCTATTCATTCAGCGGTGCATCTATGCCCACAGACGCCGCCACCTGGAGGGGTCAACCAAGGCTCCCTTCCAATGCATATATGTTTTCTGCGGCACTCATGTCGAAGGCTTATGCTGCTGCGGTTCAGGCTCGCTCCGCCCTCCTTGCCATGGCTATCCTGCAGGTCCACAAAGCCAAGGTGCTGAAACAACTGGACGAGGGAAGACATGACCCTGCTCTTATGCAGGAACTCCGCACTGCCACTGACTTCGCCCTCCGAGCGTGTGCACTGGGTCGTACGATGTCCACACTCGTGGTCCAAAAGAGACAACTCTGGTTGAACCTTTTGCAGATGAGTGACTGCGAGAAGATCTGTTTTCTCAATGTTTGGGGATACCGTTGAGGACTCCTCACAGCAGTTCTCGGTGGTGTAGAATCAGACAGAGGCAATCAAACACATCTTGCCATGATCCGGCAACCTTCAGGCTCCCCAGCAGCTCCACCCTTCAGCGGCACCTGCCCTGTCTCAGGCGCCCCCCGAGGACATAGGGCACCAGAGGAGGGCATCCACCCCTTGTCAGCAACCCGCCAAGAAGACATTGAAGCGACCCTAATGGGGCAAGCCCAGGGAGACCCAGGACGACATTGGGCATGACCCTAGCCATTACATCGTTGCGGAGTCGCACCAGGACTCTCGTGGCCAGGCACCCACTCTGTCACGAAAAGAGCTTGCCTGGATGTTTCTCTCAGCATGGCGTGCACTCACCTCGATGGTGCGTCGTTCCGATCTCGCAGACTTCAGCATTCTCCACTCGAGGTTGCGTTGTGCAGCGACAACTATAGGCAGGTATGTCAGAGAACCACCTGTCTTCGTGTTCCCTGGAGAGCGTGGCATCCCAGCACGAAGCGTATTTCCATCACGCCCAAGTATCGTGGCACCTTAGCCCCTTGGTCAGATGCAAACTTTCTCCGAACTGGGGTTCAGCTCAGGCAGGTTTCGAGGCACGTTGTGGTGATGAAAGTAGCCTCCCTGCACGACTGGGGTGCAGTGTCGGGTCGTTGAACGGGGCCCCGGATGCTATGACATATCAATTGACTAGAGTTGCTGGTTGCTTGGCTTGCTCTGAAGAGGTTTCAGCCCCTCATTCAGGACAATCATGTGCTGCTCCGCTCAGACAGCACAGCTGCCATAGCATACATTAACCATCAGGGTGGCATTCGCTCATGGCAGATGTCGCAACTTGCCCAACGCCTCCTCCTCTGGAGAGTCACCAGGTGGTGAAATCCCTGCCGGCCACACACATCCCGGGCGACCTCAACCAGACAACCGATGTGCTCTCTCGGCATGTTCCACAGAGAGTGAAGACTCCACCCCACGCTGTCCAGCTTATCTGGGAGCAGTTCGGGCAGGCACAAGCATCTCTGTTCACCTCTCTGGACACCACCCATTGCCCACTTTGTTACTCCCTGACCGATGCCCCCCTCGGCAGGGATGCCTTAGTACTAATCTGGACGTGCGACAAGGGGAAGTATGCCTTCCAACCAGTGAGTCTGTGCAAGCTCAGGGAAACGAAGCATCAAGTGCTGCTAGTTGCGCCATAATGGCCGAACCAGACTTGGTTCTCAGAGCTGTATGCCTGTATGCTTATATGCCTTCAAGTGGCACCTCTTCCCGTCCTGGTGTTCTTCCCGAAGGGAAAACCCACAGAGATGTGCGATCAGGAAGGTGCTGTCCTTCCTCCAGGAGACACTCGATTGCACCTCTCCCTTTCCACCCTCAAGATGTATGTTGCCGCCATTGCTGCACATCACAAACTTGTCGGGGGTAAGTCTCTCAGACAGCATGACCTGGTCATCGGGTTCCTGAGGGGCATGAGGAGGCTGAATCCACCTCGACCGTGCTCTGTACCCTCTTGGGATCTCACATTGGTCCTCGAGGGCCAATGTAGGGCCCTGTTTGAGCCTCTGGGAGAAGCCGGTCTACCTCATCTGATGATGAAGACGGCTCTCCTGGTGCCACTCTCCTCTATCAAGAGGGTAGGGGATCTGCAGGTACTCTTTATGTCCAACAAGTGCCTCAAGTTTGGGCTGGGTGACTCTCACGTGATCCTGAGACCCCGGCCAAAGTTCTCACCAATCCGCTCACGGCCCAGGTGGTGAACCTGCAGGTGCTCCCCCCTGGGAGGACCCAAGGTTGTCTACAAGTCATTTGGCACCGGGTCTCTCACAAACTTGCAGTGCATCTCGGAAGAGGGAGGGCGCGTGTCGGACCTCTCCCTGGGCCCCCGGTTATCCATGGCCTATCGAGCTTCCCGCAGCGCTGCGGTATAGCTGCCTTCAGGAGGGATTCCGACTTAGAGGCATTCAGTCATAATCCCGCAGATGGTAGCCTCGTGCCAGTGCCTCAAAGTGCACAAACCATATGTCTGAACCTGTGGTTCCTCTTGTACTGAGCAGGATTACTGTCGCAACAACACGGCATCAGTAGGGTAAAACTAACCTGTCTCACGACGGTCTCAAGACCTAACGTGCCCTGCACCTCTGCTTGTACTGCACGCAGAGCTTCAGAAGCTCTGAGCGGCCATTTGTCTGCTTTGGAGGTCAGCAAAAGGGGAGGGCTGTCTCCAAACAGAGACTGGTGCACTGGATTGTGTATGCCATTAATATGGCTTACCGTTCGCAAGATCTCCTGTGCCCACTAGCAGTGATAGCTCACTCAGAACAGGGTGTAGTCTCCTTGTGGGCGCTGGCAGACATTTCCAGAGCTGCAGGCTGGGCTATGCTTAACATCTTTGCGAGGTTCTATAATCTTTGTGTTGAGTCGGTGTCAGTCCATGTCGTAAATGGTACCTACAGTAAGACCAGCAGCCGGCTGGATGTATGCCTGCAAAGTGCCTTCTCCCCTTCACCAGGTGAGTCAGTGTGTTAGCTTCACTACTTCCTTCCACCGGGGTGAAGTATAGGCATTCCATCTAACTCTAAGCACTTCTTCTGGTGCTTAAGAAGATCCCTTAAGAAGGTGAACCCCTATACCTGAGCTAGTGCTCCATACGTAGTTATTCCCCTACCTGGGTCATCCCATATGACGTATTTCTTAATCTACGCTTCCCCTGTTGGTAACCCTGTGACCTCCGCCTGTGACAGCCAATGGTAAAAGCCTCTCATCGTTTGACATACTCAAGGTGACGCCTTACTACACCCACTGGGAGGTTACGATATTGCGAAAACGCTCACCTGTGACACACCTGGGCCAGTGTTGCTCCGCTAGAGGTCATGATGCGGCTCAGCGCTGTGGCATTTCTTATAGGACCCCATTCTGTTGACACAACGTCGGGAGCCTGGCAGAAAGGGAACATCTCATGCCTCAACGCTTCACCGTCTGCTGCAGCGACCAGAAGATATCTCCCGGGTCAATCAGCACAAAGCTGTAGATGGGCACGCCATCTTCCTTTATACCCATATATATAGGGTAGAGATTGGCATGCACATGCCATTCTCCAAGATCATTGGCCTTTTAAAAGTACGATCAGAGATGATAGGTTCTCAAGTTCAAACCCCATTCTGTCAACACAACATCTCGTTCCCAAATGTTATTGGCCGGTGGGAGTGTAGAGCCCAGCCAATAATGAAGTGCAGATGGGTGCGGGGCAGCAGTTAAGCAGTACTGAAAAATGCTAATATACAGAAGCAAAACATCAGGAAAAAGCTTGTTCCTCAGCAAAGCGGGCGCTTCCATATATCTGCTATATGCATATATCTGCTAGCGGCATGTGTCTTGCAGTGTATGTAACAGCAGTTTATGTATACACAAAGTCCTGTTACTACTGAGAAAAAAATACATGGTCTGTAGAACTGACTCTGAGCTTATTTATGTTTTTCTAAAACAAAAGTTTTGCAAGATGAATTTTGTACATCCATGTTTGTAAATTAAGTGCTGACAGTATACATACTAGGTGTTTTGCAAGCTTGTGCATTTAGCTTCAATCCAGAAGCCTGTAAGTAATTCCTGGTAATAAGTAGTTAGCTGACGATAGGGGATGTGCACTTCTGGTGGTATTCCACCGAGAGGAGGGGCCTAGTTTGAATGTTGTGCTCACAAACAGTAGCTGAAAAAAATCCTACATAATGCATCTTTAAACTAATGATAAGTGTTGTAAAGTATTTGGCAGGGATTTCATAAGGGGAATCTATTTATGCAATAAATAATAAATAAATAAATAAAATTTAAAATCAATTGAGAAATCAGTAGGCTTAATTAGACAATTAATAAACATACATAAGCTAAACAAATAATCAGTCTGATAAAAATGCCAATAAATACAGTGAAAAAGAAATCTTCAAGCAATGTTCACAAAGTTAAACAAATAAAAAAAATAATTAGTTCAATGTCTGCATATTTAGTTTGTGAATACTGTAAAAAAACAGTCGAACTACAAACGCTGAATAAAAAATGTAAATGACAAGCATGTAACAGTATACACAATATATATATGAGCTAAACGTTGTGCAACTGCAAAATTTTACCAATAAGATAATAGTTCCAGTTTAACAAGGGTCTGACCAGAGGACTGTAAGGTCTTGTTCTTCCTTGTACCATTTCCCCTTACACCACGTGTAGTCTTCCTAGGTAATAGAGCTTCTTGATTATTGATCATAATTTCAGTTATTTGGCCAGCATTGAGATAACAATTATTTAAAATGATTGTCTTTGAGAAATTAATAGTAATTTGAACAAGTGCATGCTATTTCCAAAGTAAATTTGATGTGTTAGTGTTATGTTCTCAAGTACTAAACATTTTATCCAAAGTGCCCTACTAAACATGCAACACACCCTGTACATTCTCAAATGACTAAATTATAAACATATAAATAGTTTTGATTTGTGTGAAACTGTGTTGTAGTTTTGTTGAACATTTGAAGTGTATAGCAGCTGGTTTTACAGTTCCCTTCTTATTTTGTTCCATGGGCATGTTCTCATTATTCAAATGAATAATGGAAGGGAACAAACTACAAAGGTGAGATTCAGATTCACTGTATTATCAACACAAGGAAGACACATATTTAATTAAATAGAAGTTATTTACAAAATATATACAAGAAAACTAACAACTACTTAAATGCTAAAAGATAGTAAGGTTGGAAATTAAAGTCCAAAGAATAGAAAATATAAGTGGTTGATAAATGGCAGAGTGTTCTCTGTAATAAGGTGGAAACCTTATGTCTAAGTAAAACAAATAATGAACAAACTATTTGTTACTAATTCTGATAACCAAGTATGCACTTTCAAAGGCAACTAAGAAACATAAACTGATCGATGACACTAATGCCAAGGTCTCTAGAAAGAGGTCTGGTAAGTGATATTTACGGTCCCCAGTCATCGTGAGAAGTCTCGTGGTGGCAACGTCTTCCACTTGTCAGGCTGGGCTGCATTGAGGAAGGAGTCGGATTCCATTTAACAGCCTTGAACACGAAGCGCTGTGGGATGGTGATCTTCTAAAGCACCATAGGGTCCTACCAATCTGGAACACGCAGACAAGGCCCGGAAGCTGGTGCAGAAATGTCCTTAACAATCTAGAACATGCCAATGAAGGTACCTCAAAGTAAAGGTTTGTGCTCCTGAGCTCAACCTGGTTGCAGACATTTGTTGCTGTCTCACTGGACTGCAGACTCGGGACATAGATTCGCTTAATAGGACTAGGTGTTATAATCCCACTATTCGAGCACAATTTAATTGCCCAATAGGACATGTCCCATACCTTATGCATGACAGGGGGAGCAGTCAAGAATATGAATAGAGGAAAGGAGGTCTGAGGTTTCACTGGGTTCCTCGGGTAGGCATCCTCTGTGTTTGGGGGATAAATGATTATAGAAATACATAGCATACGTACCTTTCCTTGCTATTATCTGAGACATCTCATGAGTTGTGTGTCCGATCCCACTTTCATCACATCCATTATCCTGGGTGAAATCCTTTGTATGGTTCCCCCGTTCCCGTATGGCATAACATTACAATACATTACCAAAATCAACACAACCATACACGCCAACCCATTGACTAAGGCTGTTATAGCTCCACTGGCACCATTAATGCATGCGCAATGCCCCCGGTAAGTAGAAGTGGTTCAGCAGCCTGAAGAAGCTGTGTGTTAGGTGAGTGGGATCAGACTGCTTCCATAAATGTCCAGGAGGGAGGGGAGAGAGACACCAATGATCTTCTCAGCTACTCTCACTATGCGTTCAAGGGTCTTGCGGCAGGACACGTTGCAGGCACCATACCACACAGTGATGCAGCTAGTCAGAATGCTCTCGATGGTGCCTCTGTAGAAGGTGCACATGATGGGGGCTGGGGCTCTTGCTCTTCTCAGTTTGCGGAGGAAGTAGAGACGCTGCTGTGCTTTCTTGGACAGTGCTGCGGTGTTGTTAGTCCAGGAGAGATCCTCAGTGATGTGCACCCCCAGGAACTTGGTGCTGCTCACTCTCTCCAAAGTCGCACCGTTGACAGTCAGAGGAGCATGCTGAGTGTGTACTCTCCTGAAGTCAACAACAATATCCTTCATCTTCTCCACATTCAGAGAGAGATTGTTGTCCCCCGTGTTCAGTGTGATGGTACTGGATGTATTACTGCCGACCCATACTGCCTGAGGTGTCCCCGTCAGGAAATCCAACAGCCAGTTGCACATGGATGTGTTTAGTCCCAGCTGGACCAAATTGCGAGTGAGCTGTTTAGGGATGATTGTGTTGAATGCTGAACTGAAGTCTATGAACAGCATTCTGACATATGGGTCTTTTTTGTCCAGATGAGTGAGTGCAGTGTGGAGGGCAGTCGCGATGGCATCATTGGTCGAGCGTTTGGATATTTGCCTGGTGGCCAATCTTCACTGATTTCACATTTCACCAGTAAGAGCAGAGTGTGACGGTCTAATTAGTAAAGCTATAGCACAGCTGTCCATAAAATATTGCAACGCACACCACACAATGGGAGACATGTCAGAAGTCAAAAGAGGACAAATTGTTGGTGCACGTCTTGCTGGCGCATCTATGATTAGGACAGCAAGTCTTTGTGGTGTATCGAGAGCCACAGTATCGAGCGTAATGTCAGCAAACCAGCGTGAAGGAAGAACCACATCCAACGGGAGTAACTGTCGATGCAAGAGGAGGGATGTCCTGGTGACAACCCGGATTGTATCCAAAAAAACATAAAACCACAGCTGCCCAACTTTCTGCAGAATTAATTATGCACCTCAACTCTTCTGTGTCCACCAAAACTGTTCGTCTGGAGCTCCACAGGGTCAAACTACATGGCCGGGCTGCTATAGCCAAATCTTTGGTCACATTTGTCAATGCCATTTCAATGGTGCCAGCAGCAGAAATCTTGGACTGTTGACAATGTGAAACATGTATTGTTCTCTGATGAGTTCACCTTTACTGTCTTTCCCACATCTGGGAGAGTTACAGCGAAAAGAAGCCCCAACGAAGCTTACCACCGGACTGATGCATGCTCAGAGTGAAGCAAAGGGGTGGATCATTGATGGTTTGGGCTGCAATATCATGGCATTCCCTAGTCCCAATACTTGTGCTAGATAGGCACGTCACTGCCAAGGACTACCGAACCATTCTGGAGGACCATGTGTACCCAGTGGTTTTCACATTGTACCCTAAAGGTGGTGCTGTGTATCAGGATGATAATGGTTTGATGAACATGAAAGTGAAGTTGAACATCTTCCATGGCCTGCACAGTCACCAGATCTGAATATTATTCAGCCAATTTGGGGTGTTTTGGAGGAGTGAGTCGGGAAACGTTTTCCACCATCAGCATCACGTAGTGACCTAGCCACTGTTCTGCAAGAGAAATGGCTCAAAATCCCCCTGGTCACTGTGCAGGACTTGTATCTGTCATTCCTAAGATGAAGTGATGCTGTATTGCCTGCAAAAGGAGGCCCTACACCATAGTAATAAATTATTGTGGTCTAAAACAATGTGTTGTTCAATTTATTTTTCTAAACCCCATTGGCAGATTTTTCTTGCTTGTTTTCAACACAAATTTCCCTAACTCTTATATTTTCTTTGATAAAACAAGTCTAAATATCTGACGTCACTTTTCTTGTCAAGAAAATATATCTGGATTTAAGAAGTTTTAGATATTTTCACTAGAAAACAAGACAAACATGCTTAGTAATAATGTCATTTTTTGCAGTGACAAAAAATAATGAGAGAAGTTACTTTGCTGAAGTCAAGATTTTGAAGAACACGTGGAGTCTCTTCAGATTTGTACTGATGAAAAAATCAGTTTAAAAAATACTGTATAATGATTCACAGGATAAATATATTTACTGTAGAATTTTCCCGCCATCAAAATTTTCCCATGATGCTTTGCAGAATTACAGCAACCTGTTGTATACAGGTTCTACAGTTAGGATTTGTTCATTTTACAGTAAAAATGCTGTAAAACTACAGAAATGTGTTACAGTGTACACTTTAATCATTGTTAGGCAGTGTTGGGTTTAACTAGTTACTAAGTAGTAATTACTCTTAATTTTTCTAATATTTAATTAGTTACTTCTGATGTAATTGAACTAAATACTGTGTAACATGTTCAATAGTGGAAACGACATCAAAATTATAAGTCTAACTTTAAAATGTGTGCTTTAATGTATCCTTCTCACATTTGTATACTTTAGTCAGTTAATAAGAATAATTTATGTTGTTATTTATTATTTATTTGAATGAATTAAATAAGCCATTTCATGTCTATCCTTGAACAGTGTTGGGTAACACTTTAATTTACGGTGCCCTTATTACACATTACATGTAGTATTTACCATTCATTATGCATAATTACATGTAACTACCCCTAAACCACACCCTATTCCTAAACCTAACCCTATAGTAAGTACGTCTTGGTTACGGATGTAACCTCTGTTCCCTGATGGAGGGAACGAGACGTTGTGTCGAACCGACAGATGGGGTTTGACTTGAGAATCTATCATCTGACTATTTTGAAAAGGCCAATGAAATTGGCGAATGGAATTTGTATGCCGGACTCCACCCCGGATATCCGGGTATAAAAGGAAGACAGCGTCTTCATTCATTCACCTTTTGGGCTGAGGAGCCTGAGAGCATCCCTCGACCGCTGTGGTGGGCGGCCAGCGTTGTGGCATGAAGGACACAACGTCTCATTCCCTCCATCAGGGAACAGAGGTTACATCCGTAACCAAGACGTTCCCTTTTTGCCGACAGATGGGGTTCCTCTGGAAACTGTGCCGCGACACAATCTCTAGCGAGGCGACGCTGACTGGCCTAGGCGTGTCAGACGTGAGGGCCAGCGCGAAATTGTGACCATCCAGGGGAGAGGTAGGGGGTCCCAGAGCTTTTCTAAAAAGGTGGGAAGCCCCTGCCACCGGCCCGGCACCGTAAGGGCCACTGGGTAAGCGTTATTTCCTCACTGAGGAAATGCGTTACAGAGACCACTTCCTACCGTAGGGAGGAGTTTAGTGGAGACACCAGCATGGTCTCGCCGTCAGGCGAGAACTCATGGGAAAAATGTGCGGACTGAAGTAGTTTACTGCAAGGTGGAGGTCCACCTAGGGGAGGTCATGTGTTGCCGAGGTGGGAACCAATAATAAGGATACATCAGACGGAACTACCCGATGGGGGAGGTTACCACGTCTGGAGCACTAGGTCCGGTTAGAGCTATGTGGTAGATAACTGCTCTGCCCAGCCTGCCCCCAGGAAGGTGCTTAGTGATGGATGGATTGCCTATTCTTCTCCCAGTGGGGAAAGAAGGGAGGTGGAAATAGCACACTGACCCACCTAGAGGGACCCACCTTTCGCAGGCGTACGCCCTACCGGTCGCCGGTCTTACCTGTTAACATGCAAGACGCGGGCTGACACCGGTTCTACGCAGAGGCTGTAGAACCTCGTGAAAGTGTTGGGTGTAGCCCAACCCGCAGCTCTGCAAATGTCTGCCAGAGAGGCGCCCTGAGCCAGTGCCCACGAGGAGGCTACACCCCGGGTGGAGTGTGCCCTCGCTGCCAATGGGCACGGGCGATCTTGTGATCGGTACGCCATAGCGACGGTGTCCACGATCCATGGCGCCAGTCTCTGTTTGGAGACAGCCCTCCCCTTCTGTTGACGGAAGCTCTGCGTGCGGTCAAAGTAGAGGCGCTGCGCACGTACTGGACACAACACGGATGGGGTTGGGTCTTCCTCCCCAGTGGGGAGCGCCTGCAAGTTCACCACCTGGTCCCGAAAGGGAGTGGTGGGAACCTTGGGCACGTAGCCAGGCCGTGGTCTCATGATCACGTGAGAATCTCCAGGCCCGAATTCTAGGCAATCCGCGGACACAGAGAATGCTTGTATGTCCCCTACCCTCTTGATGGAGGCGAGCGCCACCAGGAGGGCCATCTTCATTGTAAGGTGAGGAAGAGCGGCCTCTCCCAAGGGCTCGAAGGGGGGCCTCTGGAGGCCCGCCAGGACCACTTCAAGGTCCCAAGAGGGTACGGAGCGCGGACGAGGCGGATTCAGCCTTCTCGCCCCCTTTAGGAACCAAATGACCAGGTCGTGCTGTCCCAGAGACTTGCCAGCAACTGGTTCGCGATGTGCGGCGATGGCGGCTACATACACTTTCAGTGTGGAAGGGGAGAGATGTCCTTCCTACAAGTCTCTCTTGTAGGAAGGACAGCAAGTTCCCGATCGAGCATCTCTGTGAGTCTTCTCCTCAAGAAGAACACCAGGACGAGAAACGGCGCCACTTAAAGGTGTACAGCCGCCTAGTGGCAGGGGGCTTATCCTGGGTGATGGTCTCAACCACCGCCGGGGGTGGGCCACTTAGGATCTCCTCGTCCCGTCCAGGAGCCAGACATGGAGGTTCCAGAGGTCTGGTCTCGGGTGCCACAACGTGCCCTTCCCCTGCAAAAGAAGATCATTCGTCAGGGGAATCGGCCAGGGGGAGTTGTCATCAAGAGCATTAGCTCCGAGAACCAAGTCCGGTTGGGCCAATAGGGCGCAACTAGTACCACTTGATGCTCCTCTTCCCTGACCTTGCACAGAACCTGTGCAATGAGGCTCACTGGGGGGAAGGCGTACTTCCACTTGTCCCGTAGCCAGCTGTGAGCTAAGGCATCCGTGCCGAGGGGTCCCTCGGTCAGGGAGTACTAAAGCGGGCAATAGGTGGAGTCTGGGGAGGCAAACAGGTCCACCTGCGCCTGGCCGAACCGCTCCCATATGAGCCGGACTGCACAGGGATGGAGTCGCCACTCTCCGCGAGACGTCGACTGACAAGAGAGCGCGCCGGCTGTCTGGTTCAGGTCACCCGGGTTGTATGTGGCTCACAGGGACATTGTCACCTGCTGACTCCAGAGGAGGAGGCGTCGGGCGAGTCGTTTTAACTGCCGTGAGCGAATGCCACCCTGGCGATTGATATGCGCCACGGCAGTTGTGCTGTCCGACTGGACCAGCACATGCTTGCCCTGCACGAGAGGCTGCAGCCTCCTCAGTGCAAGTAGCACAGCCAACAACTCTAGGCAGTTGATATGCCAACGCAGGCGGGGACCCGTCCACCACCCCGACACTGCGTGCCCGTTGCACACGGCACCCCAACCCTGCAGGGAGGCATCCGTCGTCACCACAACGTGCCTTGAGACCTGCCCTAGGGTGACCCCTGTCCGCAAAAAGGTAATTGAAGACCAGGGGGTTAGGGTGCGTCGGCAGAGAGGCATGATGACCATACGCCTGCTGCCGGTGTGCCACGCTCTCCAGGGAACCCGACTCTGTAGCAGTGTTGGAGCGGTCGCATGTGTATCAACCCGAGGGGGACCACCCCCGCCGAAGATGCCATGTGTCCCAGGAGCCTCTGAAATAGTTTCAGGGGGACCGCTGGCTGCTTGAAGAGATTCAGGCAGTTCAGCACTGACTGTGCACGCTCGGTAGTTCACTGTGCTGTCATGGAGACAGAGTCGAGTTCCATGCTGAGAAAAGAGATGCTCTGCACGGGGGAGAGCTTGCTCTTTTCCCAGTTGACCTGTAGCCCCTAACGATTTAGATGTCGGAGCACCAGCTCCCTGTGTGTACACAACAGATCTCGCGAGTGTGCCAAGATGATCCAGTTGTCGAGATAGTTTAGTACCTGCACACCTCTCTCCCTGAGGGGAACGAGGGCAGTTTCCACGACCTTCGTGAAGACTCATGGTGACAGGGACAGACCGAAGGGGAGGACCCTGTACTGATATGCCCGTCCCTCGAAAGCGAACCGTAGGAACGGCCGATGACGAGGGAGGACATGAGACATGAAAGTATGTGTCCTTCAGGTCGACTGCCATGAGCACATCTGACAGACGTCAGGATGCGCCTCTGCGTGATCATCCTGAACAACAGCTTGTGTAGGTACTTGTTTAGGGTACGCAGATCTAGAATGGGGTGCAGCCCCCCTCCTTTCTTTGGGACGATGAAATACGGGCTGTAAAACCCGCTGAACATCTCGGCTAGAGGGACGGGAGCATCCCTGCCTCTGACTGAGGTTGAGAGGATGCTCTGAAACTTGGGCGAATTCTGGTGAATTGGATCGCTTAGCCGAGACAGATCGTCTTCCCTAGCCACCGTGACAGCCTGGGAAGCCGTAGCCAGGCTCCCAGGAACCGAGACAGGGGGACTATGGGTTCGATCTGCTTCATCGTCACCCCGGGGGGTGGTTCGATGGCTGGCAGTGTGGATCCCTTGCCGGGAGGAGATCGGCTCTGCTCTGCTGACTTACCTGCCCGGATTTAACGCAGCTCAACACACCGTCTGACTGAGAGTACTGAGGGCTGGTGAGTGTGCTCAATGTTGCATCTCGCTGGGCGAGGTAGGGCGAGGTCGGTGGCGGTGCGGAGTTCCTGCATTAACCCTTGGTCGGTCTTACCCTCATGGAACTCCTTCAACGCCTTGGCCTGATGGAACTGCAGGAACGTCTGGATCGCCATCCGCCCGCAGTGTGGGCAGGACGTATCCACAAAGGCTGCCTCAGTGTGCCAGAGACCCAAACACCTGAGGCAGACATCGTGTCCGTCCCCCTCCTCGATGAGTGTGTTGCACCCACGAGAACAGCGGGCCATGCCACACCGGAGAAATTTGCTCTATTAGAAAAAAAGGAAATAACTCGAACACCTCCGGAACTGCCGAGACGCCCAGGGGAAGTCACTGCAAGAAGGGACAATATGCTGCACCACGTCTAAGGTTCCGGCAATTTATTAGCTCAGA
This sequence comes from Triplophysa rosa, assembly GCF_024868665.1. Lineage (NCBI taxonomy): Eukaryota > Metazoa > Chordata > Actinopteri > Cypriniformes > Nemacheilidae > Triplophysa > Triplophysa rosa. The sequence goes on from NC_079891.1 coordinate 9,446,500, forward strand.
ATAGATCGTCATAAACGAAGGCTCCGAAGAACAAAAGGTGAATGAATGAGCACGCCATCTTCCTTTTATACCCGGATTTCCGGGGCGGAGTCCGGCATGCAAATTTAATTTGCCAATTTCATTGGCGTTTTCAAAATAGTCAGAAGATGATAGGCTCTCAAGTCAAACCCCATCTGTCGGTTCGACACAACATCGAGAGACCGACAGAAAGGGAACATGTAGTTAATTATTATTACTCAGTACTTAAATGTATAACTACACTGTAACACGGGCACTGTAAAATAAAGTGTACCTTGAATCAATTCTAATCAAGGTTGATGTATGATATAGAAAGTAATTAGTAATAAGTAATTAAATCATTTTTGGAGAGAGTAATTTGTACAGTAATCTGATTACACTATTGAAAATGTAATTAGTAACTGTAATGAATTACTTTTTCAGAGTAACTTACCCAACACTGTTACTAGGGCAGTTGTGGCCTAATGGTTAGAGAGCCAGACTTGTAACCCAAAGGTTTCAGGCTTTATTCTCAGGATAAGCTTTATTAGATGACCCCAGTGGGATTCATTATGGCATAGTGTTCACATGTTCATTTCCCATTATCACTTTAATTTAGGTACATAATAAAGTGCATCGAAATACTTCGACTTTTAAGCTTTTTTCATACTGTTAGTACTAACACTGTGCATGTATGGAATAACAAACTTCAATACTGGAAAATGGGTACTAGGTGGCGACTCTACAACATGAGAATGGGAACATACACTTATGAAGTGAGACTGAACGTAGTCAGTGTTGGTAGTGTCTCTTAGCAATTGATTCACAGCCCTCATGGTAAAAAATTACAGCACCGGACGAGGAACTCGATCACACGATTTAGATAACATAAAGTGCCGTGTCAACTTGCTACAGTAAATAAGCTCATGTTTACATTTAAGAACAATGTAAAGTGCAACAGTCCAATGGGATTAACACATTCTCAGGGAGTTGCCTTTTACAGTCTCTCTCTTTCATTCACACGCACATCCTGCCTTGTTATTTATCACTAATAACTTCACTAAAGCAGCACAGTGCAAATTTAAAACAGTGACGGTTTGTAATTAGTAATGGATGTTTGTTTAACTGTTATGCTGGGCTGGAATTCGTTGCGGAAGAATGTAGGTCCACAGTTCCTATAAAAAAAAAAGGTTTTTTGTAGACACTCCGATGTTGGTTTCTGATTTACACACGTGTGCCTTCGAACTGTTGTATAAATGCAATATTTCTCTCGTAGACGTGTAATAGTGCTCTTATATTAATGGCTGCGATTGCCTCCAGCACTCAGCCTGTGGCCTCCTGCCTCTGGCCTAACCACAGCCATCCTGATACAAGAGCACTATCACACACCTACTCCAGCGATATTGCATTAATGCAAATTAATTATCATGCTTCGTGTAGTGTAATTAAAACCGTTCTTCAAGGTTTTCCAAGTTATGCCAACTGTAGCATTTTCTAAAATGAAAAGAATCTCTATTAATATGACTACATCAGCAACCGTTGAAAATAAAGATGGTACAATGGAAAGTCAGTTTTCACAAACCTGTCAGGGTCCTGTCCTTCCTATTCAGAGTTTTCTTGTCTTGTGGACAGGGTCGTGACAGTACCATGTCTTGTGTGTGTGTTTCGTCTTGTGTGGAGACACATGGCGGTTTGTTTTGACATTTCGCCGCGTGTCCTCCTGTCTTCCGTTTAGCTCCGCCCCCTTCTTTCTCCGTTAGTGTTTCATCTCCCTCGCCTGTCCTTCACCGTCCCTGTGTAATTATCCCTCGTTAATGTTTCCTTATTTAATGTCTCAGTTCCCTTTGTCCCTCATCGGATGCGGTGACCCCTTGGAGCTTCTGCCCCCGGGCGGTCGAACCCAAGATGAGGCGACGCAGAGATGACGGCCATGTTTGCCCGGGCGGCTGCGAGTGTCGGGTTGCAGTGGCCCCGCCCTCCCTGGAATGCTCGCGGCTGACCTGGAGGTGCATGAGGAGCTCACAAAGATGTGGAATATGCCATTAGCGGTGTGCTCCCACCTGATGGGCTCAGGAGCTGTTACTTCCCTGGACGGTGAGGTAGCTAAGGGATATGTCGACGTCCCCCCCAGGTGGAATGTGCAGTCGCGGTGCACCGCAGACGCTGCCACTTGGAGGGGTCGACCAAGGCTCCCTTCCAGGGGATGTAAGTTCATGTCAAAGACTTACGATGTTTTGAGTTAAACTGCCTCTGCCCTCCACGTTTTAGTGGTCCATCAGGTTCATAATGCTATGGCGACTCATCGGGTCATAAGTCAAAGCATTAAGATCTGGTTGATGAGAAGACCGACCCAGCTGCGCACGAAGGCCATGGCGGGTGCTCTGGGTCGGATGATGTCCACGATAGTGGTCCAAGGGAGACATCTGTGACGCAAAGAAGGCTCGCCTTCTAGATGCACCCATCTCGCAAGTGGGGCTGTGTGGTGACACCTTGGAGGTTCTCCGTGGTGAAGAAGCAGACTGCTCCACTGTGAACTGGCCACCTATTGGTCGTTGAGGTCCCGAGCGCAGCCTGCCCTCAGCAGCCCCACCCCCCCGTGGTGGCCACTCTGGTACTGGGGCCCTCCAAGCGACGGTCCGCCAGAGATGCAATTCCGCGCAGGAGAAGGCTTCTACCCCGTTGGGAAACCCGCCTTGGAGACAGAGCGGCCCTGACGGGATGAGCCAGGGGATTGAGAGTGACAGCATGCCCGATCCCCCTAGCCTAGTCATCGCTGGCGGGTCGAAGCGGGATGCCGCCTGCCACGTGCCCTTTTTAGGGCCGGGCGCCCACTCTATCTCAAAAGAGCTTTTCTCTCTCCGGGCTTCCCCGCAGCACTCTCAATATGACGGTGCGTCAGGCAGAGCATGTGAGCGGTGCTGAGCAGTGAGAATTTCCGCCCCCCGCTCACGTGGGTGTTCGCCCCCCCCGCGCCACCGCTCAAAGTCGCACCAGACCACTCCGCTCAATTCCGCTCCGCGCTCACCTACAATTTCATCCCGCTCTGGTGAAATCGCTCCACGCTCGCTCAAATTTAAAATTCCTCTGCATGCTTAACACCTGCCGTTTTCAACCGAAGTCTTACGAAGTTTACACCGCACGCATCTAACACCGGAACGGATCGCGGTCATTCTAGTCTATGCTTGTGTTTACACCAGACGCGCCATGGCACGTTTCAAAAGCGTCCCAGTGCCGCTTCGCTAAATATAGGCGCCTAGTCTATTTTTGATGGACGCCGCTTCCAATGTCAGTGGCTGCTCTAATCTGTTAACATCTGCTCCGCTCACATGCTCTGGCGTCAGGCGACACAACTTCTCGCTGCCTTCCGCAATCTCCGCTTGATGTTGCATGGCCGGTGGCAACACCAGGCAGGTAAGTTACCAGAGCCGTCAACCTCCCCGGGGTTCCAACCTGAGGGAGGTGACCACTCTGTCAGCCACCGAACCACCCCCCACGGCACGATGAAGCAGATTGTCCCTCTGGTTCCGTTGTCACCGGACTTGGGCGCTTGGTGCGGGCTAGAGGGGACAATCCGTCTCGGTTATGTGATCCGGTTCGCCAGGCACCCGCCCTCGAACCGAGGTGTGGAGAATGCTCCCGTACTTTGGGTCAAGGTTGCTGCCCTTCTGGCAAAATGTGCGATCGAACCCGTCGCTCTAACCGAGATGTCTATCTTCCCCAAAAAAGGTGGGGGGCTGCACCCCTTTCTGGATCTGCGCCCCATTCTGGATCTGCGCCTCTTGAACAAGCACCTACACAAGCTGCCATTCAGGATGCTGACGCAGAAGCGCATGTTGGGCTCAGTTCGTCACCAAAATTGGTTCGTGGCAATCGACGTGAAGAACGCGTACTTTCACGTCTCCATCCTCCCTCGAGACCGGCTGTTCCAGCGGGTCGCGTACGAGGGAAGAGCGTATCAGTACAAGGTCCTGCCCTTCGGTCTGGCCGTGTCTCCTCAGGTTTTTACCAAACTCGTAGAGGCTGCCTTAGTGCACCTCAGGGAGCAAGGCGTGCGGATACTCAACTATCTCAATGACTTCCATCAAGAGGGTAGGGGACCTCCAGGCATTTTCCGTGCCCAATTCGGGCCCAGTAGTTCTCACATTATCCTGAGACCCCGGCCAGGTTACGTGCCCAAGGCTCCCACCACTCCCAGGTGGTGAACCTGCAGACGCTCCTATCTGGGGAGGAAGAACCAACCTCCAACGTGTTGTGTCCAGTACGCGCATTGCGCCTCTACTTGGACCACACACATAGCCTTAGAAGCTCTGAGCAGCTTTTTGTCTGTTTTGGGGGACAGCACAAGGGGAGGGCTGTCTCCAAACAGAGATTGGTGCACTGGATTGTGGATGCTATTGCTTTGGCATAGCGGTCCCAAGATTGTTTGTGCCTTCTTGCAGTGAGAGCCCACTCCACTTGGGGTATGGCCTCCTCATGGGCTCTGGATCAGGGCGCCTCTCTGGCAGACATATGTAGTGCTACGGGTTGGGCTACACCCAGTACCTTCGCGAGGTTTTACAACCTCCTCGTGGAACCAGTGTCAGACCGTGTCTGACAAGAGGTCGGCAACTCGTTTTGGCGTACGCCTGCGAAAGTGCCTTCTCCCCTCTCCAGGCGAGTCTAGCGAGCTATTTTAGCCTCCCTACTTCCCCTTTTAGGGCGAAGTATAGGCATTCCACCCATCACTAAGCATTGGCAATTGTGGTAACAGACCGGGCAGAGCGGACTGTTGGAACCAAGTCCAGTACTGGTAGAGTCGCCCCTGAAATTCTCACATGTTGTTCTCCCCACTGGTGAGACCATGTTGGTGTCTCCACGTGTAACCTCCCCTTGTGGTAGGATGTGGCCTCCATAACACACTCTTCAACGAGGAGAGCAGTGTTTCCCCAGTGTTCCTTACGGCGCCGGGCGGCGCCTCACTAATAGAGATGAACGCCATCGTCCGTGATGGCCGTCGGTCAGGGGCGGGTCCAGAAAATTTTCTGGTGGGAGGCACAGGGGGTAACAACAATTAATCTGGGAGGCTGCCCAAAAGTAACAAAAATGAAAGCTGCCACTGATCACTTAAATTTATATTGTACAGTTACACACTGTTTGTTTTCATCTTGCTTTTCTTGGCCACTAATATATAGCATGAATTTCAAATATTTAACAAATACACAATTTTTAGTGCATAGTGCCAGTTTAGTACTGTGATTAAAAGGATGTATTTAAATTGCTTCATTCACTGAATAACTGTAAAATCGTGCAGAACACCACATTACACATTTTAAAGCATTTCCCTAATACCTGCATTTTCACCTGGAGGTCCACGAGGGCTGGTCTGGCCCTGGAAATGTTGGCCTGTTTTAGCTGCCTGGCATAATTCAGCTTGACTACTCTCACACTGCTGGTCACCTGCACTCTCCCTGCTAATTTTCTTCTGTGTGTAGAAATTGGAGATCTCCCTGCCTCTGTTTCATGCTGTAGTCTACATTCAAGAATGTTATTTGTACTGTGCCAACATCACAGTGGCAACAATGATATGATACTCTGTTGTTGACTGTTAATTCATGTCACAAAACGCGAAACATACAACGGATGCTAATTGGCAATTAGCATCCGTTGTATGCAATTAGTAATTGCTAACATTACTGAAACAGTGGAGAGATGTTTACGTTTATCCAGATGGAGAGCTAACTAATGTAAACACACAAGAACAGTTTCCCATGCAAATTGAATCAAATTAGACACAAATAGACATTCTTAAAGAACCTGTGGAGTTCTGTTCTTACCTTAACTCGGTGCACATAGGAGCATCACGTTGCAAGTTGAAGTTACGAGTTCGTTAGCACAGCCACGGAGCCACTTCCTTTGTCTTTTTTCCAAAATAAAAGCCTTCATTAGTTCTTAACACAGTCTAGTCACAAGGTTACAGATTTTGCTTCCATTTTAACGTGCAGCGTCGGTAAAGAGCTTTAGCGCAATGATTGACATTACCCCAAGTCAATGACCACTGGGGGGCACACAGGGTGGCTAATCACCACCATGCCACCATGGAAGCACCGCCACTGCCGTCGGTACGAGCCTCTCAGGGTATGCTACTAAGTACTGATCCCACTGGAAGATTACATCTCGCAGTAACGCTCACTTGTGACTCACTAGTCTAATCAGTGTCGCTCTGCCTGAGGTCGTGATACGGCTCAGCGCCTATGGAGGGAAGAAGACGTTGTAACATTGTGGCACAAGGCTTCGCCAACCCGCTACAGTGACCGGGAGATGTCTCTCAGGTTCCTCAGCCCAAAAAGATGAGTGACTGGCCGCCCTCACCTCCCTTTTATACCCGTATGCACGTGGCGGGGACTGGCGTGCGTGTGCCATTCGCCAAGCCCATTGGCATTTTAAATTCCTCTCGGAAATGATAGGTTCTCAAGATCAAACCCCATTTTGTCTCTCAACACAATGTCTTGTTCCCTCCATCAGGGAATGGTGGTTACAGTCGTAACCGAGACGTTTCCTTGCGCCGGATATCTGCTTGGATTTTGTGTCGGTGGATGGCTCTCTGGAGGTGGTGATGTGATGAGTCCCAGACCCTCTCACTCTCCTGGAACCAGTGTAACCAGTACCTCAGATGGTTCCCCCGTCCAGGGGAACAGGGGTGGTTGGAGTTCTGGGCTTACTGGCTCCAGGTCTCCTGGTGGTCATGACAAAAAGTATGCATGAATCTACCTACTTCCTAGATCTTGCATTCTGTTTGCCCATTGGATTGAGGGTGGTACCCTGACGACAAGCTGACGGTCACACCAAGGAGAGTAAAGAAAGCCTTCCACACCCTGGAAATGAACTGTGGACCCCGGTCTGATACGACGTCCTCAGCAATGCTGAAATAGCGAAAAACGTGTTGGAAAAGGAGTTCCAGGGCAGTTGGAAAACCTTTTAGGGGATCAGACGACAAGACTTAGAGAATCTACAGTATTACCACAAATATGCATGTGTTACCAGATGACAGGGGCAGATCTGTGACAAAGTCCACTCGAAGGTGTTGGAGTTGGGTATAGAGAGATGTAGGAGTTTTCCTTCAGGTAGATGGCGCGCACTCTCCGAGATGGCACACTCTCTGCAACTTTGGATGAACAGTCTCACCTCCGCTGCCATGCCAGATCACCAGAAGCATTGTCTCACGAGCGAAAGGGTTAAGTTGGAAAGAGTGTTGCTGAGGAGAACTTCTTCTTCAGAAGGTTGAACACTTCGGTGGCCAAGGTGGACCAGGAGAGGGATTTCAGCTTGCCTTTTAACAGATTTGTCAAGGGAGTAACTGTGGTGCTGAAGTACTTTATAAATCGGCTGTAAAAGTTTGTGAAACCGAGGAAGCGTTGGAGCTCTTTAATGGTCTTGGGGATGGGCCAGGTTTGCACTGCAGCTACCTTCCCTCGTCCATGATAATTCCTTCTTGGGAGATGTTATAACCGAGGAATTGTGTTGAGGTTTGGTGAAAGCTGCACTTCTCGGCTTTAAGGAAGAGCTGATGTTCTCGTAGGCGTTGGAGGACCTCCGCAACGTGATGATTCCTGGGGTTCCTCAGAGTAGATGAGTATATTGTCTATGTACATGAGTAAAAACTTGTGGAGGAAATCTCAAAGGACATTGTGCATGCAATCTTGGAAAATGGAGAGAGCATTTACAAGTCCATACGGCATCACCCGGTACTCGTAGTGACCAGTGAGAGTAACAAACGCAGTTTTCCACTAATCTCCTTTTAGGATCCGCACCAGATTATAAGAGCCGCAGAAGTCCAGTTTAATGAAAATTTTGGCTCCTCTCAGCTATTCCAGGGCAGATGGGACAAAAGAAGTGGGTAGCAGAACTTTACTGTGATGCCATTGAGAGCTTGGTAATCGATGCAAGGCCGTAAACCCCCGTCCTTCTTGACCACAAAGAAGAAGCTTGAAGCAGCATGAAAGCGAGAAGGGCGGATGTAGCCATGTTTCATGTCTTCGGAGATGTACTCCACCATGGCCATCTGTTCGGTGAGAGAAAGTGAATAGAATTTTCCACAGGGCACTGGCTCACCCTCCTTTAGGTCAATCGCACAGTCCCATGGTCGATGAGGGGGAAGTTGGGTCACCCAAGCTGGACAGAAGACATCTCGGAATTGGTAATAACGTCTAGGAACTAGGGTTGCACGGTGTACCGGTGCTACAGTAGCATCGCGAAGCTAAAGCTTCAAAATAACCGCAATGCCTCTCTATTTTTGAAACGGTAGTATCGTAGTCCGTATTTAATGTTGCATATGCGCATTAATATTTATGTGAACACTTACATCTGCCTTTTTGCGGTGTTTATCTCCAAAATGAATGTGTGTTTTGAATGTCTCGGACGAGTTAATGATTCAAATTGGTGATTTGAACGAGTTGGAAAATTCCAGTGGAAAATGTATGCCACCTACTGGCCGTTTTAGTTCTGCATTTTAAGTAAGCCTAATATTTCCCTTTATAAAGACTGCTGTATCAATTAAATTTGTCCAACATTTGAATTAGTTCCTACGCGAAAAATGATTAGTGTACTTTAGTATTTACTACAGTAAACTACTAAAACTCATAGATACTAGTGTTTTTGAGTCTTATCATAGTAAATTAGCAGTATTTATAGTATTTACAAATGACTAAATGTAAATGTATTTGCTACAATTTATCCAATTACTACAGTTAATACAACAACATATTCTAGTGCAAAGTATAATACAGTTTACTATAGTAAAAACAAAATGTTCAATCTAAATCTGTGTTTTTTGTATAGATTTGAATTATATGGCACAGCATCGTGATACAACTTGGTATCGAGATACTTCAGCTGGTATAGTATCGTAAGACATGTTTATGGTACCGTGACAACCCTACTAGGAACCTTTGCTGATAGCTTTTCCGGGGGGCTTTCGATGATCTCCCCACTTGAGAATGTCCCCAGTTTTCCAGCGGATTTCGGGTTGGTGTTTGATAAGCCACGGCGACTCAGGATGATTTCAGTGGTGGCTTGCTCCAGGACGAGAAGATGGATATCCTCTTCATGACAAGCGCCGAATTGTAATTGGGCTGGACCCACTTGGAACTTAACCGTTCCTTTGCTCAGTGGTCTTCCTAGAATGGATTGAACTTGGTAGTGGATGGGAATGTTCTTTTTCTGGAGTTTGAGCTGGCGGCAGAGGGCGCCAGAGATTAAGTTGCCGGCTGACCCAGAGTCGATGAGGGCTGTGAGAACAAGCGCAGAATCAGACGTGGACAGACAAATTTCAATGAGAAGTGGTGTTTGGGAAACAGAAGCATTTTGGATGCTACTCATCAAGGTACATGGAGGGGGCATGCTTCCAGCATATGCCCCGATGCACCACAGTACAGGCACAGACCCTGGGTCATCCTCCTCTGCCGCTCAGCGAATGGTAGTCGGGCACCTGCCACTTCTATGGGATCGCCGTAAGTCTCCGGAGCAGGCAGGTGAGGGAACTCTGGCTGGCGGGGTTGGTTCTGGCACAGGGAGTTACACACTTGGAGCTGCTCTGAGAGTTGCATGGAGAGCCTGATGAGCTTTTCCAGCCCAAGGGAATCATCGCAGCTCACTAGATTGAGTTGGAGCTGCAGTTGTAAACCACGGCAGCAGGTGGTGAGTAAAGCCCAAGCTGGACAGAAGACAGCTGTTCCATCCACTCGCGGCTGCCAAAGTGTGAAACCTGATAGCATAATCATAAACAAACATGTTTCCTTCACACAGAGAGTACAGGTGAGCACTTACTGATGGGTCTCCAGTGCACCGTCTGTCAAGGATGAACCACATTTTTTGTAACTGGAGTGATGTGACTATTGTTGAAAAGTTATCATTCTTTGTCGTCTTTATGGACTACTAAATGTGTTTGTCAATTAAAGGGGACATCTTGATGCACTCATCAGGCTAGACTTCAAATACTCTTTAATGTCATTCAGAAGCTGTTTATGAACATTTGAGCTGATAACTACAACCAAAATTGAGTTGGTACTTATTTTATGTTATATAACAGATTAATCCAAAAAATATACATTAAGAAAGTTAAACTGTGATTGTTAATTTGCCATCATTTTTGTAAAAAATAATTTTACAAATTAATGTTCTACTAGTAATTAAAATAACTTGATATTGCTGCAGGCTTTAAAGTAAAAAATAAAATAAAATACTTTACCTGAACTTATTTGATGCAGTTTTGAGAACTTTACTTTGTTGGCATAACTTATTGGATGTAGTTGTGAAAACTTCACTTTAGTAGAACTTAAATTCAAAGTTTATTTAAGTAAATTAAATTAGTTCATTGTACTTTATACTTTGTCTGATAAACGTATACAAATAAAACAAAAAACTCGCAAAAAAGGAACTAAATATAATGAGTTGAGTCAACTAACAATTTTTTTACATTGTACACAATTAGTAATGAAATCAAATACATAACACAGCTTGGGTAAAATACACTGATAGAAAAGCATACACATGGTTAAAGAACAATATCTAAACAAATCTCCACTTTATGTAACAAATATAAGTAGTAAATATGATACACCGAATGTCAAAAACGTGATTTATTACCCATAATTCATTACCCCCTGCCAGGATTATGATTATGACCTTTGACCGTGCATCCTGTGTACATTTATGAACCCTTTGTTGTTTGTTCAGGAAAAAAGGTTATAATGTCCAGGCCCGTTGTTTCACACACCCCCTTCTTTGCAGTAGAGATAAGGATTTGGTTTGAGAATGCTTGGTCTTTGACCTCCTGTGAATGAAAGCAGTAAAAGATGAGTTAAAGAAAATAAGAAGCACTGATGTTACATAAAATAGCTAAAAAGAATGTGTGTGAGTTGGTTTTCAGAATGCTTGGTTTTTGACCTCCTGAGAATGATGCAATACAAGATGAGTTAAAGAAATAATTAGCACTGATGTATAATAAAATAGATAAATAGTGAATCAGTGAAGTATGATAAAATAGACAGATCCAGCTTTTAAGTTTTAAAAAGAACTTGCCTGTGTTGTAGGGTGATGCATGCAGTCAGGTGTAAAAATGAAAATGTAGTACCAGCTAATGTTGGGGGATTCTTTGTTCCTCCATTCCTACACACACACAGACACCTCCCACCCCAAACCAAGACGATGTTTTGCAGTCATGTCTTTTTACATGGTGTGAAAACAGTTTGATGTGGATGTATATCAGAGATCAGAGAGATAAATTAAATGTTAAAGCGTGTGATGTTTCTTGAAAGATCAAGTTAAAACGTTTATAAAAGTCTTGCTCTGGTTCCTGGGGTCATGTCCTGCCTATCTAACCCCACAGCACCTGGCAAAATGTTGGACCCATCCTGCCGGACTGACAGCAGGTGTCTGTCTCATAACACAACATGAAACCTAGGGGTCTGTCTTTCTTATCAACGTGTCCCAAACAAAGTTTATAATTGTGTGTTTTTATGACTTGGTAATCAAGGGTTTAGTTAAGTTTTTAAAATAACTTGCCTGTGTTGAATGGTGATGCATGTAGTCAGTTGCATCCTGTGTGCATTTATGACACCCTTTGTTGTTGTTCAGGAATTTGTTTTGTAATTTCCAGACCTTGTTGTTTCACACCACACAGGGTTTGTAGAAGAGATGAGGATTTGGTTTCAGAATGCATGGTTTTTGACCGTAAAGTCTGTGAATGAAGCAATACAAGATGAGTTAAAGAAATAAGAAGCACTGATGTAAAATAAAATAGATAAATAGCGATTAAATTAAATTCGATAACATAATATTTTGAAGTCAGGTTTTAAGTGTTAAAAAAACTGGAGTTGAAGTGTGATGCATGCAGTCAGTTGTTAAAATTAAAATGAAGTTCCAGCTATCCTACCCACACACCCCTCCCAGCCCCAAACCAAGACGGTGCTTTCACCCTGGCTGTCTTTTTACCTGGCAACAGGATGTGCTGTGAGGGATTTGTAAATGCAATCTTTATGCTTGTGACGTTTCTTCTAAGAGCGAGTTGGTTTTGACTTTTATCTGACAAATGATGAAAAGTGTTTGAGATTTTTTTGTGTCTTATCAACGTGTTCCAAACAAAGTTTATGTTTGTGTGTTTTTATGATCTGGTTATTAATGTTTAGGTTTGTGATTTTTAAGACCTGTTGTGTCCCCCCACAGTCAATACCTAGTTTCTACCCCTCCACTCTACTTGGCAAAAGGTGGTTCCAGCCTGCCAGCCGGGGTGCCTGTCTCCAAAGACAGTGTGAAACCTGTCTGCTGGGTTTGTGTTTATAATTTAGAGAGATAAACAAAATGTTTATGTGTGTGACGTTTTCATTTAAGAATGACTTGGGATTGGTGTCTGCTAGGCATGTAGTGCATGTATATTACTGGTCCGCATTCTTAACAACGGACCTCAATTAGCTTTTGATTAATGCATGTGCCATACATGTTCTCTCTGCCTGTGCGAAGAAGGCAATCCACATGTGTTAGCACCTCTAAACTGTCAGTTTAACACAACTATAGACTTTAGGAGTTAAGTTGAGGACTTAACAATGTTATGAGTTCTGTCCTGGCTGACTTTCTTCTGCCTGGGAAGGTGCCAGTGTGCCTACCAACCATGGGGGTGGAGGAAATTCTAGCAACTTAGGCAGATAAAGGACCTTCTTGGCTGATTCTTTTGATCCTCACGTTAAAAACCAAACATGTCAAAATCTGGTTTAGGGTTAAACTTTTAAACCTGAAATTAGGAAAAACGTATATCTTCATCTCCATTTTGTTTGATTTATTTAATTAATGTTTAGTTTGAGATGATATTTCAAGATCTAAAATAAGAATAGTCCCCTAGTTTAGTTCTAACCCTAGGTTAAAATACGATTGTTTAGCATTCTTTTCCAAATTCAAGAATGATAACCTTATTCTTTAAAAAATAAAAACAGAATTAGTCTATTAACTTCTTAGCATCCTGTTGAGTACAGACCATGTCACAATGTTTTTTTTAATGTATATAGCTTCTGTTAAATAAGTTGTAGCTAAGGATGTGTTTATGTTAATAGGTAAAGAGTTTTTGAGGGGGGCACCGCCTCAACACCCACACATCCACTTTTTAACAGCTTAACTCCTGAGACTGCGATAGACTGCCGTCAGACTGTTTCTTTTTAGTACCAAACCTCTGCATAGCCAAATTTTGTGATCTAGCAAGGAAATCCAAGAAGTCCAAACAGTAATTGTTTCTGTTTTACATTATTTTAGGGGCATTTAAATGTAAGTGTTAAACAAATGGTTAATGGTTAAATGTATTTTTTTATATTGTAAAAATCTAGACATAAAATTGAAATAAATGTGCAAATAAACAAAAAAATGGATTTAACATGCAGGGAAATGTGCAACTTCTGTAGAGAATGTGTCTTGTGAAACGTTGTAAATGGTGCTTTAAATGTTTAAAAAACAAAGAGCCCCCAAGATAGATGTGCTCTGGTTTCAGCTCTTAGAAAGTTCTTCATTTAAAAGATTGAATATTACCTCTAGTTTTAGCCTAGGTTTATCTGATTCTGACAAATGTTTTTGATCTTCTTTCCTTGATTGCTCTATAAGTACTGGCAAACATGCATATCAGTAGAATTGTAATTAACCTTCGCCTTATGTCTGTCAGTGGTGTAGACCTGCATCAACAAATGGTAAGTTTATGTGCATCACCCAATCCGAAACTTACGTGTCGGCAGACATGTTGGATAAATCAGTGAGGAAAATGAGACAATTGAACAAGAATCCAAAACAATGAACAGGTCAAAGCTTAAGAATTAGATTTAAGGACAAAATCAAAGAACAATACAAACAAAGATCAACTGAACAATTATGACTAAAAAAACGTCAAAGAAGCAACCATGCAACTAATTATAACTACGTGGTAAAGTAAGGAAATAGAGATGGAAAAACTTATGAAAAAGTTAAAATGAACATCTTTCCAAAACTAAAATAAATGAATCAATAAATACAAATCCATAGCCTTACCATGTTTGTGTTATCGCTTTCTGTAGATTGTCAGAAAATGAAAAAGCTGTCATCATTCTTTAGGTTTAGTAAAACAATGAAGCTAACAAAATGTTACGGACACATCACATTAAGTTACTCTAAACACAAATCACATGTCCTCTTTAAATATTCACAAAACAGTGAGAAGCAAAACAAAACTACTTCTATGAAATGCATGTGTAAAACGTTGTACTGACTAAACGCAAATGTTAAAACTATACAAATGTTTACCAGGAGAATGATTTAAGATATGTAAACATGTTCTTGAGACTCACATGGTGATGATACTAATAGTGATGATACTAACTCAAGTAGTAAAACAAATGTGTTTGTATGTCAAAACGGTTGTTAGTGAGAGATCCATTTTGCTTCCATGTTGTGTATTTTAGGTTATAGGCATAGTAGGATTAAATAATTTGCTATTTTCTTAAAGCATATCTGTTTATTGAGACAACATGGTAACACAAGACGCGTATTCATCCCTCAAGTATTTCGCTTTTTATCAACTGATGCATTTACAAATCACACCTTTATAGAGTACATGCTTTGTAGTGTATATATGACTTTCATCCGTACCTTAAGTAACACGTAAGTTTCGGATTGGGTGATACACATAAACTTACCATTTGTGACCCTGGATCACAAAACCAGTCTTAAGTAGCACGGGAACATTTTTAGTAAAAGACAAAAATACATTGTGTGGGTCAAAATTATCGATTTTTCTTTTATGCCAAAATCATTAGGATATTAAGTAAAGATCATGTTCCATGAAGATATTTTGTAAATTTCCTACCTTAAATATATAAAAACTTTATTTTTGTGAGTGGATGGTCTGCCACAGTGCCCCTGATTAACTTCAAAGGCAATTTTCTCATTATTTTGATTTTTTTGCACTCTCAGATTCCCGAGTTTTAAACTGTTGTATCTCAGCCAGATATGGTCATATTCTAACAACTAATATATCTATAGAAAGTTTATTTATTCAGCTTTCAGATTATGTAAAAATCTCAATTTTGAAAAATTGACCCCATAAGACTGGTTTTGTTGTCCGGGGTCACATTTGTTGATGCAGGTCTACACCACTGACAGACATAAGGCGAAGGTTAATTAAAATTCTACTGATATGCATGTTTGCCAGTACTTCTAGAGCAATCAAGGAAAGAAGATCAAAAACATTTGTCAGAATCAGATAAACCTAGGCTAAAACTAGAGGTAACATTCAATCTTTTAAATGAAGAACTTTCTAAGAGCTGAAACCAGAGCACATCTATCTTGGGGGCTCTTTGTGTTTTTTAAACATTTAAAGCACCATTTACAGCTTTCACAAGACACATTGTCTACAGAAGTTGCACATTTCCCTGCATGTTAAAGCCATTTTTTGGTTTATTTGTACATTTATTTCAAGTCTAGATTTTTACAATATAAAAAAATAATTTTAAATATAACAAAATTTTACCACTTATGTGTAATTCCCAATCCAGAACACAATCTGCCAGATATGTCTGGAAAAAACATAAAAAGCACTTTACACCTAGAGAAAAATATGGGGGTCCTTAAAAAACTTGCAGAGTGTATTTCTCTTGCTATTATTTTTGATACGTTCAGTCAGTACGTGTATATATAGTAAGTAAAGTATATTCAAGACATGTTTTGAGTGAAAAGCATGCAACATAAGAAAATGATGACAATTAAATAAAACGTGCCCAGTTGATAAGTTTTTAGATCTGTAGCAAAACATTAAAAACATTTAACCATTTGTTTAACACTTACATTTAAATGCCCCTAAAATCATGTAAAACAGAAACACTTACTGTTTGGACTTCTTGGATTTCCTTGCTAGATCAGATGTACAACACAAAATTTGGCTATGCAGAGGTTTGGTACTAAAAAGAAACAGTCTGACGGCAGTCTATCGCAGTCTCAGGAGTTAAGCTGTTAAAAAGTGGATGTGGGGGTGTTGAGGCGGTGCCCCCCTCAAAAACTCTTTACCTATTAACATAAACACATCCTTAGCTACAACTTATTTAACAGAAGCTATATACATTAAAAAAAACATTGTGACATGGTCTGTACTCAACAGGATGCTAAGAAGTTAATAGACTAATTCTGTTTTTATTTTTTAAAGAATAAGGTTATCATTCTTGAATTTTGAAAAGAATGCTAAACAATCGTATTTTAACCTAGGGTTAGAACTAAACTAGGTGACTATTCTTATTTTAGATCTTGAAATATCATCTCAAAATAAACATTTATTAAATAAATCAAACAAAATGGAGATGAAGATATACGTTTTTCCTAATTTCAGGTTTAAAAGTTTAACCCTAAACCAGATTTTGACATGTTTGGTTTTTAACGTGAGGATCAAAAGAATCAGCCAAGCAGGTCCTTTATCTGTCTAAGTTGCTAGAATTTCTTCCACCCCCGTGGTTGGTAGGCACACTGGCACCTTCCCAGGCAGAAGAAAGTCAGCCAGGACAGAACTCATAACATTGTTAAGTCCTCAACTTAACTCCTAAAGTCTATAGTTGTGTTAAACTGACAGTTTAGAGGTGCTAACACATGTGGATTGCCTTCTTCGCACAGGCAGAGAGAACATGTATGGCACATGCATTAATCAAAAGCTAATTGAGGTCCGTTGTTAAGAATGCGGACCAGTAATATACATGCACTACATGCCTAGCAGACACCAATCCCAAGTCATTCTTAAATGAAAACGTCACACACATAAACATTTTGTTTATCTCTCTAAATTATAAACACAAACCCAGCAGACAGGTTTCACACTGTCTTTGGAGACAGGCTGGCAGGCTGGAACCACCTTTTGCCAAGTGGAGTGGAGGGGTAGAAACTAGGTATTGACTGTGGGGGGACACAACAGTTTATAAAAACCACAAACCTAAACATTAATAACCAGGTCATAAAAACACACAAACATAAACGTTGTTTGGAACACGTTGATAAGACATACAAAAAAATCTCAAACACTTTTCATCATTTGTCAGAAAAAAGTCAAAACCAACTCGCTCTTAGAAGAAACATCACAAGCATAAAGATTGCATTTACAAATCCCTCACAGCACATCCTGTTGCCAGGTAAAAAGACAGCCAGGGTGAAAGCACCGTCTTGGTTTGGGGCTGGGAATTATGGAACAAGGAGGCCTGGACATTATAACCTTTTTTCCTGAACAAACAACAAAGGGTTCATAAATGTACATGGGATGCACGGTCAAAGGTCATAATCATAATCCTGGCAGGGGGTAATAAATTATGGGTAATAAATCACGTTTTTGACATTCGGTGTATCATATTTACTACTAATATATCCACGATGAGTAGATATTTTTAAATATTTTCATATTTAAAATAGGTTTATATAGCATTTATAGTTTTATAAACTTATAAAAAAACATAAAACCATATTGAATTTATCTCACACTTTATATGCTGATGCAGATTGATGTCTTCTGTGAAAAAGACACATTTATATATATATATATATATATATATATATGTATGTTTTTATATGTTAAAAAGTTAAAAACTTTAATCTTCCCAGCTGTTTCCATGGTGACTTGTGAAATCTGTCTTCGTGTTGTTCCCATGAGCGCGTGGTAACTTTTCAAACATGTTCTGGAACCAACATACCCTGACATACTGACATACCCTGAATAAGCAAGGTTTGGGTTAATCAACCGAGAGTTCAGGGATTAGCTGCCAGTAAATTAACACTGCTTTCTGGAATACCCCACTGGGCCCTGGTGAGTCAAACATTAACACTATGGGCTAATTTCACATAGCCGCCATATTAGATTTCCGATCAGCGAGTGTGGGCAGGCTTATTTCCGGCTGTATAACACTGTATGGGAAAAATAGGATTTTTGGCGGGCAAATATGGGTGTTTTTAGATAAAAATAAGAAACTGATATATCACTGATATAACAGAAAAACATTTTTACATTGCTGAGTACCAATTTCATTATCTCCCCGTTAACCAAAATCCATATCCGTATCAACATCCTGATCATGACTGTATAAATACTCTTTCACACCAAGCAACACACAACAAAGACGCAAATCACGGAAACTCATCATAAAGAGCACAACATGATTGATCCCAGTAAATTATGCTGGTGCTGTCTGACAATGCATTTCACTCTTGCTCACAATTCAGGGAATTCCATCCGTCTGACTTTCTGTCACGAAATTGCAAGGACAGAGAACCCAGATGCAGGCAGCGGGTAAAGGGTTAATGAAACAATGATTTATTTAAAAAAAATACAAAAACAAAGACCCACGAGGGGAAGGAATAATAATCGCAGACGACACAGGAACATAAACTAACTAAAACTGGACAAAAACAACACTTGACAAAAATTTACACTGACTTGACTTGGATAATATCACAGGCAGGAACAAGACGCAATGTCATCAAAGACATGGAACGAAACGAACTAGCACAGAACAGAAGAAACAAGGGCATTATATATAGGGGAACTAACAAGGGATAATTAACAATAGGCAGGTGTGGGGAATCAAACAATGGCGGGAAGCTAAACGAGGAAACGAGGGGGTGGGGTCAAGAGACGAGACAAGAACGCATGGCCATCATAAACAAACAATGACCATGCATTCCACACAAAACACGTGGTGCTGTCATGACCCTGCCACAAGACTAGAAAAGCATGACACGGTGAGGCAGGATCATCACACTTTCATCATATAGAATTTGTAACGATGAGTTTAAACAAAGACATAAAACTTATCTTAAAACTAGCAGTGTGAGCAGTGAATATGAGTTTACTGTTCTTTTGCGTAAAGAAAATGGTGATGTGGGGAGAAATGTGGGGAGTTGCACAGACTGGTATATCATGGTATATGATGGTAACATCATCAGCCTTTTTTGCTGTGATATCAAGTTGTGGTGGCTTAACGGGGTACTCGGAAATGTACAGAGGATTGTCTGTCATATCACTGCTATATCAGTTTCTTTTTATTAAAAAAAACGCTCATATTTGCTGGCCAAAAACCCTTATTTTCACATACAGTGTTATACAACCTGAAATAAGCCTGCCCACACTCGCTGATTGGAAATCTAATATGGTGGATTTGTGAAACTGGTCAGATTTCTTTAGAGGACATGCTAAAACACTTTAACATATGTAATCTATCTGTCTGGCTTACAGTTTATCTGATTGTCAAACAATTAAACTGTCAAATGTAAATGTTTTAACGTTGATTAAACTTTCACGTCAGGTTTTCTCAACCCAACGTTTGTCTACAAACTTACTTGTCTAGGTAAACGCTTAAACCTGTGTTGTTGTTTTCATCTTGAAATGGTTTGGACTTACAGAGTCATTGTATCAACACTGTAAAAAAATATCGTAAAAAAAAGGTCAAATCACTGGCAGCAGCGGCTGCCAAACAAAAACCATAAAATTAAGATGAAACTCCGTAAATCAAATAATGGGGAAAAACATTACATTTACGTAATTTTTCTTTAAATGTTTTACAGGGAAACAGTTATTTCACAGACTTTTCATTAATTATTACGATCAAACACCTTAAATAAAGTGACTGCTCATAATGTTTTACAGAAAAATACTGTTATTTTATGCTTTTTTTCTGAATTATAATGATAAACCTCCTTAAACTATGTGAAAGTACTAATGTTCTGCAGAAAAACACTGTTATTTTAGTTTCTTTCCTGAATTTTTTCAGTCAAATACTATTAATACAGTAAATGCACTTAATATTCTGTAACTTTACAGATATTGGCCATGGATTACTAGTCAGATACTGTCAATAAAATGAAAAACACATGTTTACGATTGTAGAACAAAATTTTATTTAGGTAAACATTAATCATATGAACACAATCACCATAATTTGTAAAAGTACACTCGAAATACACAATGATTAACTTCTTTACAGTACAGAATTACAGTATACGCTTTAAAGAAATGTTTGAATATAATAAAGTAAATAATAAGTACATCTCCATACAAAACATTCATCAAATTCTTATAAAGCAAACTTTTAATCCTGGAGAAATAGAAAACAGTTTCAAGTGGTGTTGAAAACATTTACACAGGGTCAAAAATAGAAATTGGAGGAAGTTGTAGTATAGTATAGTAGTATATTTGGACAAACATCAAACTGTCAGAATAAGTAAATCATACCATAAGTAAAAACATACCACAAAAAAGTAAATGAGTCTGTGGCAAATATGCAATGTAGTAACGTTAGATAAAGGACTAAATCTGCCATCATTATACATTATGGCAATGTGAATACAGAGTATACTGTTAGAAAACAAGTTGCAATGCTAACTTAAATGTAACTTTAACTGTACGTGATTGTTATTGTAAGAGTTACAAAATAAAAAGTCCCTTATTTTGTTATGTTTTAAGTGCCTGTGGTTTATGGGACTTTTAGGTTGAAGGAGAGAAAAGAAGAGGGGGAAGTCAGCGGAATAAAGCTGGTGAAAGAACTCGTCTGTGTCCGAGGGTTTTATATATTCCGTATTATTAAAGTTATAGCCCCGAAAACACCCACGAAATACGTAACCCAAACGGTTACAGAGTTACATTATAACAGTATTAAGCATATACATAATAATACACAATTGTTAATAACAACATAATATAAATACTCAGGTCGAATTTAAACGCTTACTACTGATGGAGTTTGGGTGCCTGGGTAGCTTTTCTTCCCTTCATCTAAAAAATGAGAGCAAATGTTTTATCATTAACAGTTATTGTTGAAATTAGTGTTTAAAATGGAATGCAAAAGAAAGTCGGAAAGAAATCTAACATTACACATACTTACAAGGTGTGTGTACTGCCCAGGCAAATCATATCATATATTTCTGTGTACTTAAAGAAAAACACGTGTGAGAAGAGGAAGTTTACTTAAGATCAATATTATGTAGAATGTTATAGCATTGAAGTTAGTGTTAACATCGCTAATCGCGATTAGCATCACACTAGACGAAAATACAAAAACAAGTTTTTACCTTCTGCTGGTCGCAGGTAAAGCTGTTAATGCGTGTGATTATTCTCCAGCAGCCTGCAACTTCCACACGACTTCGTGTCTCCACCGCTGTTTACATATAACTGGACCATCAATCAGTGCTGCCAAATCTTTTCAATGTAAAGTAGCTAAAGCCTATGGAGTTATATTGCGGACTATATTAAAAAGGAATTGCAAACTGCATTTGCAAATGCGTTTTCTATTTGTTCGTGTCAAAATTGTGACATAATTCAAACGCAAATGCAAACCGTTTTCATTTGCATTTACGCGAACGTACAATGTCTGCCAAATTTCAAAAGGAAAAGCAAAGTCTATTTGCAAATGAATTACCTGTGTCTTACGAGTTACGACCCTGCCAAATTTAAATCGCAATAGCAATTCCCCATATGCCATTTCACTTCCTCTGGTGTCGCGTATTAAGTATGAAGGCATTATAATGCCATAAAGAAACGAGCGCAATGCTGATGCTGGCAGCGCACGGCAAATAACTTCCGCGCGCGCACCGTCAACGCAATACCCATATACGCCTATAACGAGGCACGAGAGGATAACGTACATACACAGCGAGGAAACGGGATCCCGCGAGCTCGTTTGAAACCTTCGCGCGCGCATGGCATCCATAGTGCGCGCAATACAAGACCTCGCGCGCGCATGACATCTTCTGTGCGCGCAATTACAAGACCTCGCGCGCGCATGACATCTTCTGTGCGCGCAATTACAAGCCCTCGCGCGCGCATGACATCTGTGCGCGCAATTACAAGCCCTCGCGCTCTCACCTGCTGCTTTTGCTCGCGCGAACATTTTTATTTTTGGCAGTCGCGGGGCGGGACTTGCTGTTTGCTTGTAACCTCAAACGTCATTGGTTACTTACCCTTTTCCGGAAGTCACTTGTGATTGGACCTCCGTGATCATCAATCTACATGGCTTCGTCAACGGACCAGGGGCCCGTTCTTCCTACCTCGCTAACTCAGTTAGCTGGATTTGATTGTTGACTTGTTGTTTTAGCAACAGGTCCGTTAACTTAAATCTCCTCGGGAGCAGGCTTATTTTATGTAAACAGGATTAGATGCGGCCATGAAGCAGTCAAATTGGCTTCTTTCATACAAAAGCAACTTGTTGCGCAAATTACAGGATTAATATAAAGAGCTTTGCGAATTTAACATGTAATTAACGCAATGTTTTGCTTTTAGAACAATATTTATTGTAATGTTATATAAAACATTTACTGTGAAAAGTCTTCGGTGAGGACCGAAATAAATGAATGAATGAATAAATAAATAAAATATATTTTTTTCCTTGTGAAGGAGATATTTGCCATTAGTTTGTTGGACCTTCATTTTAAATATACAGTATATATAAGCACAGACAGTGCATATGATGGAGGGAATGGTGAAAAATGCAGTTTGTCCTGCCATTTGCAAATTTGTGGTATTTCAGTTTAAGACCCCATCTTAATTAATATGATATAAGGGAATTTAAGATTCTGCAGTTATGATCATGTCAATGAGTATGTGTCTTGATTGATGTCATAGACCGCATCATAGGCCTCAGATTATCTTCTTAAAATAAATGATAATATTTTCTGTGACTCAGTGGTTAGAGCATAGCGCTAGCAACGCCAAGGTCATGGGTTCGATCGCAGGGGATTGCACATAGTGAGAAACAAAATGTATAGTACAAAGCAATGTAAGTCGCTTTGGATAAAAGCGTCTGCCAAATGCGTAAATGTAATATTTGTAGGTAATATTCATTTTAATAGAGATAGTATTAAGCAAAAAGCAATTGAATCAATAAGGAAGCTGACTGATGAAAACTCTTAGATGGTGTGTGACACCTACAGTATCACCAGCACTGAAGCAAAATGACCTGAATCTGCATGAGTAAACAATCTTCAGTCACGTTTATGATGGGACTGTTTGAAGACACCATTCCCTGACCCAAACCTGTTACACTGCAGCTCAAGTCAGGACAGGATCATGAAATGACCTTTGGGCAATTGATAGGAATGAAGGATTTCAGTGTATAAGTCTAAGGGATGAACCTGACAGGGTCTGTACTGTTGCATGTGCTACACTACACACATCATCAGTAAAGAGAGAAGGCCTGTGATGAAGCAGCCTGATGATGATCTCTAAACAGACTGAGCTTCATGAGATATAACTTTTGGAATACCATTTCTTTATTATGCTTAAATAAAAAAACAACACAAACATGCTTAGGCCCACATGCATTTTATTTTTAATCTCCATAGATAATAGGCAGGTATCAGTGTCATATTTTACCTGCAATAAGAGTCAAGAATGTTAAGTCAGTAAACAATATAGAAATAGTTTCTAAATCTGCAATCTTCTTAAAACTAAATCTCCAGTTTTAGGTTTGTGTTCTTTATATTGTCAGGTCAATGTTTTGAAGTTTTTGCTTTTGAATTTGTGTATATTCAACCTTTAAAGACTTTAAAAAGTGTATACATGGATGTGCCTTTTGTGGAGAGAAATCAATAATCTACAAAACATAAAGGCCCGGTTTCACAGACACGGTTTAGTTTAAGCCAGGACTATGCCTTAGTTAAATCAAGATATGTATGTCGCTTTTATAAAAATGCCTCAGAGGAATAGATTACAGGTGTGCATCTCGAGACAAAACAATGGCACTTTTATATTAAGATATTTCTGTGCAAGTTATATTCAGTTAAGACAGGTCACACATTCATTTTAGTCTGGTACTAGCCTTAAGCCTTGTCTGTGAAACCGGGCCTAAAAGCAATAAAATAGCATGACAAAATCGTATTTTCCTCATCTCTGTACAACGTTTCTGTGCAGACTCAGCAGATAAAAGCCTTTCAGATGATATGGACTCCTGCAACTGCTACTGAGTTTATCCAATTTAAGAAATGTTATTGAAATGGACAGTCTTCAGACCCTTTCCTCAGTATCCTATGCAGTGAACACTAATGGATATAAAACACTTTATTTTGAGTTGGGGAAAACACCATCTCATTGCAATTAACCACTAAGAACTAAAAGTTAATTGATCAAAATATACAACTTCAGTTTACAACTGCTTTAAAATGTTATAAATATCTCTGAAAGTTGTCTGTGCATCGTTTGAAGTGTTCCTGACATTTTAAAATGTCATAATCTTCAAGCAGCCGTAAAAAAAACTATGGACGTAACAACCAGCCAATAGCAGCGCTGCTGATCACTAGTTCTTCCATCGATATATACTGCCTTTCCAAACAGTGCGTGAGCGTGCAATGATCCCAGACAATTTAATCCAGATATACTAATCGTACACAACAAGTGCGTTCAAAGAACCGTATTATCCAGATCATGATTTGCGGGATTAGGTCATCTCGGATATTTCATTTGATCTTGGAT
The DNA here is from genome assembly GCF_024868665.1 of Triplophysa rosa. Classification (NCBI taxonomy): domain Eukaryota; kingdom Metazoa; phylum Chordata; class Actinopteri; order Cypriniformes; family Nemacheilidae; genus Triplophysa; species Triplophysa rosa. The sequence continues at coordinate 9,470,957 of NC_079891.1, forward strand.
GTAGTAAGCCACGTATGAAGAACGGGCCCATGGTCTAGATTGATGATGATCACAGACGTCCAATCACAAGTGACTTCGGAAAAGGGGAAGTAACCAATGACGTTTGAGGTTACAAGCAAACAGCAAGTCCCGCCCCGCGACTGCCAAAATAAAAATGTTCGCGCGAGCAAAAGCAGCAGGTGAGAGCGCGAGGGCTTGTAATTGCGCGCACAGATGTCATGCGCGCGCGAGGGCTTGTAATTGCGCGCACAGAAGATGTCATGCGCGCGCGAAGGTTTCAAACGAGCTCGCGGGATCCCGTTTCCTCGCGTGTATGTACGTTGTCCTCTCGCGTATGGCGTTATTTGCTCGCGGAAGTTATTTGCCGTGCGCTGCCAGCATCAGCATTGCGCTCGTTTCTTTATGGCATTATAATGCCTATAAATAAGCCTGCCAAAACTCAAATGAAATCGCAAATCCCTTTGCATTTGCGTTTCCTCCGACTTGTACAGAAACCTGTCAATCAATGGCGGGGGTGGGCTTATTCAATGGGGCGTGTTTGTATCGGGAAGTGACGTCATTCACCGTCGCAGTGGTGGCAGTCAGTCCAACCTAAGGTGACACTGGTTGTGGCTAAAAGGGTTTCAGCTACAGCTAAAAGCCAAAATAACAATAATGGAACAAATGAGGATCAGATGCAAAGTTTCATATAGAGAAAATCTTTACAATGAATCACAATTGCGGTATTTAACAAGTATAATTTAAAGAAGTTCAACGGGCTCGATAAACAGATGAACACAAACAGTGGTCTGGTGATTCTCAATGAGCTACCAATAAAGTCATATTGAAGCCGTGTGGATTCATCATAATTACATTAATTTCTCAGGTTGGTGCATCAGCCTGATGGGCTCATTTACTGCACATGTTGTTGAAAAGGCTGTTCGGAAATTAAATTTTAAATACAGCAACAACTCCATCCAGTAATTTGTAGATGACAGCTACTTCTGTGTCCAGCAAACTCACTAAAACACTGGAGCACAAGTTTGTCTTTGTCTCACTATGTTATGATACACAAATAAGAGATGTAGAATTCACGTACTTTTGTAATTTATTATTAACTTGTTATACTGTATGCATAATGAACAACAATGATATGCAGGATGCTGTTTATTCATACAAAGTGAACATGTTTTGTTATGGTTTACAACACGTATTAATCATGATGCAAAATACGGTCACAGTGTTGTCAATAAATGTCATGTCCTCGCTTTGACTTCGGAGTACTGTGAAAACGAATATCATAAACAAACATGTGTAGAGGAATGTTGCAGAAGGTGATGATTATCCATCCTGCACCGAAGTTTCACATGCTAAGTGATGCCGCTCTGAGCCCAGAGTTCCAGCGCGAGTTATTTCCAAACAAAAAACCTGAAAACTGCACTGTTGTAACTTCACTCCTCATGTGTTTAGCTGTATCACATGTATGTATCTACTTAAGTTCCAGTCGACGGTGAAGGATGTCACTTCCCGATACAAACACGCCCCATTGAATAAGCCCACCCCCGCCATTGATTGACAGGTTTCTGTACAAGTCGGAGGAAACGCAAATGCAAAGGGATTTGCGATTTAATTTGAGTTTTGGCAGGCTTAATACGCGACACCAGAGGAAGTGAAATGGCATATGGGGAATTGCTATTGCGATTTAAATTTGGCAGGGTCGTATCTCGTAAGACACGGGTAATTCATTTGCAAATAGACTTTGCTTTTACTTTTGAAATTTGGCAGACATTGTACGTTCGCGTAAATGCAAATGAAAACGGTTTGCAATTGCGTTTGAATTATGTCACAATTTTGACACGACAAATAGAAAACGCATTTGCAAATGCAGTTTGCAATTCCTTTTTAATATAGTCCGCAGTATAACTCCATAATAGCCTGCCCGAAAAGTCGCTAAATGTCGCCAGATTACGTCACGCGCTAATTTGCATATCAGTGACGTCATCGCGTAGTATCTGACAAACTAAGCGCTTCCGGTCTGCTTCATGTCTCTACTCTCTGAGCGGTTGTATACAGTATTATATTAAAACAATGTGCACAATAAATAGGTTCTTAATGACTTATTTGTCTGTTTCTGTTGGCAGACAACAAAAACTATGTAATAGCGAGTGAACTCAACCACTTAAAACTACACACCAGCAGTCACTTTCGTTGAACAGCTAAAATCCGTTTGTGTTCATGTTTATGCGTCCATACAGTCATCGCGTTTTAAATCATAAATGCTCAAACAAGGTCAATAAGTGATTAGTTCTTGGAAACACTGTTTGTACGCGTATCTCATTCACACATCAGTGCGGTCTGAACTGAATGTGCTGCTTCTCCCTGCCGCTCACTGAACAGAGTAGAGAGGCGGTGCTGCGCTGGGAAGGCAAAAACTCGCTCTCGCGGGGCAATAGAAGTAAAGCAGAATGTTTCGCTAAGTCGCCAAAGTTCATTCAGAAAGTAGCTAGATTTGTCGCTTTTTGAAAAATAAGTCGCTAATAGTGATGGTTCGTTCTTTTTGAAAGAAACTTTAAAATGACTCGGGAATAAGGAGTGTCTCAGCGAGTGATTCGTTCATTTTGTGTTGACCGCGCATGTGCAACATTGTAGCAGAAACACTAATGAAGTTCGTCTCTCGAGTCATCGGGTCCGAGTGCTTTCGTTCTTTTATACCGGAAAGAGAAATGATTAGTTCGTCTCTCGAGTCATCGGGTCCGAGTCCTTATACCGGAAAGAGAAATGAATAAGTTCGTCTCTCGAGTCATCGGGTCCGAGCCCTTTTGTTCTTTTGTCAAATGGTAGCTCGATGTACGTGTTATATGTTGTATTATAGGAAGAAATATTATAAAATGATCAAAAGATATGTGCAATAAACATCTTCTCTAAAACGTACCGTTCTGTTCTTTTTTCTGTCAGTATATTCATAAATGTTTCTTATGGATTTCTGCATGTGTTTTTAATTTATCTTAATAACTAACTATTTTGCATAAGAACGGTGCTGGCAAAATATAAACATAAGCAACACTAAAGTCAGTGTTTATGTCTAATGCATATATTACACAAGTGATCTCTTATTAAATAATTGCACATTTAAATGATTTCAATAGCCTATTATTATATACTTTGCAAACTGCACGAGACGTTTTAGTAAAAAACACAAGTGATCTCTTATTAAATAATTGCACATTTAAATGATTTCAATAGCCTATTATATACTTTGCAAACTGCATGAGACTTTTTAGTAAAAAACAACAACCTGTAAACCTTATTGCATACCTGAGTGACCCAAAATTGTTAATTAATTATAAATACATAACTTTACAGAAATGCTGTCAGGAAATAATTAAATAACTGTTTCTCATAACTTGTCCCTAACTACAATACAAGTTATTTCTTATTATATATCTGATCAAAACTAGCATAAATAAACGTTATGGGGTAATTTGGCTATTAACATGCAACATTAATTTAACTCTGCTCAGATGAACGAAATGACTCGAAAAAAGATTCGTTCATTTTGCTGAACGAGATTCAAACATCCGAATCGCAAAAATGACTCGAACTTCCCATCACTAGTCGCTAAAGGGGTCTGAAAAGTCGCTAAATCTAGCGACAAAGTCGCCAAGTTGGCAACACTGCCATTAATACTACTGAAACTAACTGACAGACATAACTTCATCGCGTATGTTCAAAATGAACCAGTGAAGGGCGCGAACAGCTCTAATTGGCTAGTTTCCTGAATGACAGTAAGTTTAACCAATCGTGCTGAAAGCAGCACGGAGAGTCAACCAATGACATCTGTTTACCAATAGCAAGTGTAGTAACAACAGCTATAGTTAAGATAGGTTGTTTTTAAAAGAAAATAAACATGTTTAGTTTTGTTTGAATGTTGCTATATATTTAATTGGTCAGATATTTTCATTGCAGTATATGAATAAAATTAACTAATGTATGGTACAAGTTTAATGAATACATATATGCTTACACACGTTTGGTGCTTCGAAGTGGTTTCTAAAAAACAGGCACACAAATATAAAATGTTTCAATGCCATTACATGAAACAAAATTAGGGCTGACGACAATCAACAAAAATGCAGCCACTACCTTTACAAAATAGCAAAAGAGCAAACAAGTTGCTTATGACATACTGCAGGCCTATATGAAAAGATCGTTACTAAATGTATTAACATTATGGTAACTTACAGCTCGATTTATTGTCCTAGAATGATCCTCTTGAATTTGAACAAATCTGTTAAGCCTCTGGCCACATTCTCCACAGTTCTATTCTGATTACGTTTGTTTTCATATGTTTATTTAACTGCAAATCAGTTTTAAATCAGTCCATTCTCCTGTCTTTAAGGTTTTTCTCTCTGAGCTAACCAGGTTTAAGGTATGGACTGTAGTGGTTAGGCCATAGCCATTCATGATATGGGAAAAGGTGAATTTATTAATGATTATCATTAATCATGTTTTTGTTGGCTAGACTATTGCCACTTTTTTCAGGTTAACTGCCATGTGCTTTTCTCCCTGTTGAAAAAAACAGCATATGCTACTGTAGTTAGGTATGTTTTGAAGCATGGTAGCTGGTTTGAGCTGGTCATGTGTGGGGCCTGGTTGCATAAAGCACCTTAAGTATGACACTTTAGAGGTGATTTCCCTTTACCGAAGACAATAGGGGAATAACTTTAGTAAAACTTAAGGTATACTTAAGGACACACTTAAGGCAAAATTACACTTAAGGTGCTTCATGCAAGCAGCTGGTCTTCAGCTTAAACCAGCTACCATGCTTCAAAACATACCTAACAAGCATATGCTGCTGTTTTTTTCAACGGGGCTGTCATATCACTTATCATATGAGTTCCAACCTCAAGAGTAGTGCAGCTTTGTAATTTTGACTGTGTATTGTTTAAATGTACTGTAGCCTAACTAAACAGTTTTCTAAAAAAATATGCATACACTAATAAAAAAACTAAGATCTGATGTAAAAATACGGAAGAAAAACGTTAAATTCTTTGTATAGAAATAAACCTTTATATAATGAGCAACAAATTTAATTACAGAAAATTATCATAATTTTACATTAATTTGTATGTTATTTAAGAAAGCAGTAAAAATACTGTATAAATATTACAGTATTTTTTCTCTACAAAAACAAGAAAAACGTGTAATTTGTCATTATTGTCTTGACACGTAAAATAATATGTGGGTTATTAATTAACAAATAATTGTCTGTAATTTTAATACAATTTGTATACAATTTAAAAAAAGAAAAAATTACAGTAAAATATTAACGGTTTTTCATGTTAAAATACAATCTTTTTTTACAGTGAAGTTTATTAAAAGTCCCAATTTTCCATAGAACTAAATTAAAAGAATATTAAAATAAGCCAACATTCTAGCAACATATTAAAACAGATAAGATCATTATGCTAGAATTAAACAACAAATATTTAACAACACATTAACAAAAATGCTAAAACTTTTAAAAGCATGTTTAAATATGCTAACATCATATTAGAACATATTTAAAACTAAATGACACAATTAATCATAAAATATATAGGAAACATTGAGAATACAATAAGACTGGAGGACTGAATGTCATACTTCTTATTTAAAAAAAAAAAATTTTGGCTCAAAATTTTGGAGCCAAAGAGTTGTTGATGCTATATATGCTAATCTGCATGTCCAATTTTTTGCAAAGAATAATTAGAATGGATAAGTGCTACAATAAAAACTTGCTTGATAGCACTCAGCCCATAATGTTTTGTATGTAATTCCTATGCAGAGTTGGGACGTGAACTGCAGTTCAATGTTGATGAAATAAATAAGATCCGTGTGGAGAATCCCAACTCCCTTTTAGAGCAGAGCTCAACACTGCTCAACCTGTGGGCCACTCGAGGGGGGAAGAGAGCCAAAAGTGAGTGCCAAAATGTCTATTTATTATTTACTTAATAAAAATAATTTGTGGAATTTCACCTTTTTAAAGACCTCAATACAATGGTTTGATGACCACAATATTCTTTGCTCATGTCCAGATTATTTAGTCAAAACCAGAGTTACTTTATAAATGTTCCTATTTTCTTTCCTGTGTTTTTCATCATGTTTTTTATTAGCATGGGTGCAGAAAACATCAAGGATAATTTAGGTTTTTTTTTGTCATTTAATGGGTGTTTAAGTTTTATTCAATTTGGAAAAATGGAAAAAGGCTACTTTTAAAAGGAACACATCAAACTATTTTATATGATTAAAAAAAATCAAGTATGCATTGTTACTTTTGATTTACTTCTCACTGTCAGTTTATTGAGCCTCTCTTTTCTCTAGAGTGGAAGCACTTTTATACTAATTACACCCATAATTTATGCTCATACAGATGGTACTTAACCAGAATAAAACTTCTGCTGCCACAAATTGTGCATTTGCTACTTTTTACCACTGCGTGGAAGTATATTCATAGACTTTCTTTAGATTGTATTAGCTGAGTTTAGTTCCACAGCCAAATCTTACACTGCTGCAATTCATTGTAAGAAAGCGGGATTGCATTTTAAATTGTCAATATTGGGTTTAAAGCAGTTAAATAGTTTCAATATAATAAGACAGAAGACAGTGATTATAATTTAAAATATTATAATAGTGTTTGCTATGACTGCCAGGTGTATTTACATATACATTTGCTGGGGGGTGGGTATTCACCAGATTGTAATTTCATCAACAAGTTTCACATCTAAATGATTTTTTAGGCATTTTGGATGACTACCTACTGTATACTCTTCAATGACTCGTATCTTGCATGTGCTCCTTAAAGGAATAGTTTACCCAGAACAAAATCATATGATGAATCATATGATGTGAGGGAACAATATCCAGAATGTTCTCAATGAAAATACTATTATTAAAAGTTCTTCAAGTGAACCTTGAAAATAGATGTCACATTCAACATTGCATGAGATAAAATTTCGTTTTTTGGTGAATTATTTTAAATATACCCATGTTACTTCCAAAATGAGCAATTGAGGTTTTGGATTATTTTTTATCTGTAAAGTAAACAAAAAACATAAGTTGTTTTACATTTTGAAAATATCTGTTGAATATATGTGAATATTTCACAAGAAACATGTTACTGTAATCTTTGCTTGGAAAAGTTTAAAATTTAAATTGTTGGTGTTTGTTTCATTAGATGTCGTTCCTAATAGTGTCTTGAAATCATTTGATTCTGTCAGTGTCGTATCTGTGTTCCCTGTCCAACAGCCCTGTCTTCCCCTTCTCCCTTCTTCATTTGACCATCATGTGTTTGTCTACCACTATAGTGGACAGCCTGTACCTAGCCTTGAAGAGCATTGACCGGGTAGACATTGTGAACATGTTGGAGGGTCATAGAACAGCAACAGGTCAGCAGGGGGGCTGGGAACAAGATACTTTCAGGTCTAAACATCATGACCGAGACCATCTATCTTCTGGCATAACAAATGGTAAGAGAGATCATTTAAAATTCCCTTTCTGAGATTTTTTTGCAATTGTCACATAATCCATAAAAGCTGCACTCTGAAAAGTGCAGAGTTAAAAATATCCCAACATTAACCCAACTGCCGGGTCACTATTTGACAGAACACACTATCTATCGACTTTTGAAAAAATAAATAAATCTATCAATCGATCGTATCCTAACCTGACATTGAAAAAAGCTTTTCTAATATGCAATCCACCATTGCACATCCTCGTCCTGACTGGTTAGGTGAAATAAATACCGTGAAAAATATACTATGTTATACAGCACATGTGTCAAAGTCAATTTCTGGAGGGACAGTGTCCAGCAGAGTTAAGATCCAACCACACCTGCTTGGAAGTTTATAGTAATTCTGAATATCTTGATTAGCTGAATCAGGTGTGTTTGATTAGGGTTGGAGAACAACTGTGCAGAGCTGTCAAATGTCAATGGAATGGACCCTTTTTACCCTTCCGCATTTGCGAAGCGGAAGTCGTCATAGTTGGGTAATAGTTGGGTCGTCTTAGTTGTGTAAACGCAAACATATATATATTTATAGTTGGAATTGCTGTATTTTTATGAGATGATCTTGTGTAATTATAACAAAGCAAAAAAGGTTTGTTAAAGTTTTTGCCTTTTATAATTTATTTAGTAAAACACGAATTCTATTGGAAGTTCACAGTTCTTTTATGGCTGTTCTTAACATTGCTGTTGTGTGGTCCGTTAGTTTTTCTATTTCTTGCTGCGTGTGTGCTGCGGTTGCAGTTTTTCTGTGATGATTAATATTTTAACTAACTTATCAAACCTTGAGTATTGCGCATTTGAATATGAGGAGGATATATGCAGGACTTGTAGACAGTATGACACTACCATGTAAAGCCAAAGGAGTTAGCCTACGGCTAACCATTGCAACAATAACAAATATTATCGTTACCTTCGTATTTGTGCAAATAAACCCGTAAAACGTATTTGCAGCCTTTCCTGAGATTTGTTTTATCAGTTGATGAATTCATTTGGACAACACAATAAAAATCTCCAAATCACAAATCTTTAAGCGACAGGGGAAACACATGCACTCCAGCAGCAGCCATTTCTGCATTTACCCAACCATGACGACTTCTGATTGACGAATGCAGAAGCATGAAAAGGGTCCATTGAGTTTGACACCCCTGTTATACAGTGTTATACATAATACACAGTTACACAGTAAATTCAGTTTCTATGCCTGTATTCCGCATCACAGAAATCATAAGGCCTTAAACAACTCTCAAGCTCTCAAAATGATCCTGTTCTTTCCCCCTCCATTGACAGCAAAATATGGAAACACAAAATAACTCTTTAGGAGTTAATTTCAACACTTTGAAAGTTTCTCATGGGGTCCACTCCCAATAGGAGTTACTTCAACACTTTTGAAAGTGTTGGCAGATTGACATTAATTTATGAGTTAATGTATGCAGAGTTATAATTTAACTACAATTCAACACTAACCAGTGTAATATACATTTTATAATGATTTAATTTATTAAATCATTAAAACTCCCAAAGTGTGATCTTGTTATCTACAATATGATATTTGTTTTAGTACTAGGAAATACATGTAAATACATCTAAATATGGTAATAACTTTATTTTTAAACATGTGCACGAGATCTCTTGAAGATGAGATCTATCTGGAAATATATGGAGCCAGAAATCTGACAAAACAATCTGAATTTGAATTTTGTAAATCTGAATTTTAGATAAGTGTAATTGCACAAAATTGAATATTTCCTGACATTCAATATAGTTCTGAATTTGAATTTTGTAAATCTGAATTTTAGATAAGTGTAATTGCACAAAATTGAATATTTCCTGACAATCAATATAGTTCTGAATTTGATTTTTAATATTTTAATATGAATATTTAATATTAAATTTCCTAAATTTAATATAGAAAAAGTCAAAACGCATAAATTCAGATTCAAATTCAAATTCAGAAATGGTTCAGTGGGTAAGGTTAGCTTCCGGGTTCGACAGGGAAGAGTAGAAGATCTCGGAAAAGTCAAACGGAGCGCTTTGGCCACAATGGCCAGTTATTTGTTCTTATTATCCAATCAAACTCCAAACATGCTGTTTTGGAGAGTGGAACTTCTTACATTGCAATAAAAAGGATTTAAAATGTTCAAATTGTGACCACGCCCACAAGACTACGCGGGTTGATCGTTTGTTGCTGCAGCATAGCCAAGCTCATATCGCTGCAATCTTAGGCAGCTGCCCGGGATGTGTGCGCTCACTGCCTGCGTTTTTGCCTGCTGCCTCCACTGTTTGCGCTCACACCCAGCCTTTGTTCACCAACAAGTGACACATCACAGAAACTACTGCAAGTTAGTTATAGAAACTTAATATGTGATGAAATACTTTAAATATAGATAAACAATGCATAAACAGAAATAGTTTGTATAACATACGTACTCGTTTAATGAAATCTGTCATCACCACGTTTCGAAGGAATTCTGACATACAGTATTACTGTTCTCCTCCTTAATCCACTAAATATTTCCTGAATGTATTAAAGCAGTTAAAAGTTAGTTTTTAAATTAAAACAACATATAAAGCAACATACATCAATCTGTCTATGAATTTAATCACATTTATTCATAGAAAGTTTGTTATTTCAGCTGCAATTAGTAAGGTGAATCACTTTATGCCCTGACAATTACTCTAACTCTTAAGGTCTTTGCAAATACAGTCCGAAATTTTCGTATGCGTTTTTTTTTCCGTATTTGCCTCTCGTTTGTACGGTGTCTCTGAATTGTTAAAAAAGGCCACTCAAAATGCTTGACGGATGCGAAAAACGCAGAAAATCGAACCCGGTCCGAATTTTTTTATGATGGACAAAAATATCGGAGGCAGTGTGTAAATGTGATTGACACAACGTGAGGTCGTATCTATTTTTTAACGTGCGGAAATTTCGGACGCAAATTTCGGACTCAATGTGCAATGGGCTTTAATGTTAAACTCGATACTGACAGAGATTAAAAACATTAAACCTCACAAATCTCAAATGTAACTACTGAAAATGTATTTAATCAACATTTAAACCGTCAGCCTCCATTTACATTTACTTACCACTTACGGCAAAAAAATATGATCTTGAGCTTGAGATTTGCATAACTAAAAAAGTGACTTGCTGTGTGCTGAAGGTGGGGGAGGGGGTTCCTTAATCAATCTTTAGGAGTTAACATGTGCCAGTTCCACAACACTGTAGGAGTTACAATAGTGACACTATTGTTTTGACACCAACTATTTATAAAATAAAACCCAATCCTGTGTGAGATTAACTATAGTAAGTGTTAAATTACTGTAACTCTGAACTCCTACATTTTCCATCACAAGCAACATGGCGGCAGAAAGCGCTTGAGAGCGAGGAACACTTTTCCGCTCTGCATACAGTGGATTTACTAATGTGCTTTAATGTGTAAATGACTTAACTATAAATTGATAAAATAAATCTACCAATAAACAAACAAATAAATCAGTAAATGAATGAATAAATGAATGAAACAGCACAAATACATTTGTTCTCACTCCTCATGAGTACTCTAGTGAGGCATGTGAGACGTCATGGTGTATAGGACACTTGTTAGTGTGTCAAACTCTCATGTCAAAGTCAGACTGATCATCGATTCGAACCCTGCTCGGAGCAGTTTTGGGTAGGAATGGCTGCACGTCTAAATTAATTATTTATTACCTTTATCGCTTAATTTCTGCATGATGTAAAGATGGATGAGATATATTTTGATATATCTAATTCACTGTAAAAAAAAATGGTACAGTTTTAATAAAAATGCACAGGGAAATGACAAAATTCCACTCAGGTCCTAAATTCCTCTCCTGAAATCAAAGAACATCCATATGAATTAATGCAGCCTCTTCACAGGATCCTCTATAAAAGCACACATGACATTTTAGTCACTGAGATGGTCTCTGTGTGATCAAAATGCGTGCCATGAATGACCGTATTAATGAAAGAATGAATGAGGTACACCACTTGCTCTTTAAAAAGGGGGAGGAGATCGATAGAAACTCTGGGTTTACCAAAGAAAACCTGCTCCCGACCAGGTTAGGTTCACAGAGTAAGTTACTATGGTTACTGACTCTGAGTATAAGTTACCTCTCTTTTAGAAACGGGCTTGATTTACCCCGCTTTCTCGGGTTTGACATACCTCACATTCTGAAACAGAAAACCCAGAGTTTACCTCAATTCAGGGTTGATATACTCAGAGTTTTCACTAAACCTCCTTTCTGAAACGGGCCCCAGCTGACCCTGTCTCCATTCTCATGAAAACAGCTGAATATTTCCTGCTGTTTCCCTCTCTCAAACATGGTCTGATTGGTCAAGCTGACCCAGTCTGTTGTGATTGGTCACCCACTTAGACGTGTGTCAGAAATGTCCCGCCCCTTACCATATTCTCGAGTTTCCGTTTCACAGTCTTTTGTGATTGGTCAAATGCTCAGAGCTTCTGTCGAGATTTCTTGTGTCTCAATCAGCTCCCTAGCTCCCGAGTATGAGGCGCCGTATAGGGTTTAAATCAAACTTTGCTTATGAATACATATAAAAAACTTGCATATATAGGTATACTATTGGATGTTCAAGCAGATACATGTGAAATACATGTGCATACTAATATGAAATCCATACCAAAACATCTTGTTATTAAAGCATGCATATACAAAATAAAATAAATAACTTGCAAATGCATGTAAACTTTAAAAGTTTACTCGATTGTTGCATATACATTGATAAACATTTGCATATAAACTTCCTGCATGCATACATCTTTAAATTCTCCCGTTTATATATAAACTTGTTCCATGCATACGCGCATGTAAATCACTTGCATATACATAAACATGATCCATACACATACACCTTTAAATCACTCAGCATCACTTATAAAACATGCATGCCCATATACTTGACAAGAACGGGTCTTTTGTTTGTACAAATCTGCAAGTGATACTGTACTTATGTGTATGGTTTGAATTTGTGGGAAGAAATTAAAAAAATTGAGGGTACAGTTTACAAAATCCAGGGCACAGATTTTGGTACAGGTTGTTAATCTGTGAGCATGATTTGGTAATGAGGGAACAGTTTAAACATCTGTGAGTAAGTTTTTTAAACCAAGGGGACAAATTACAAAACTGTGGCACAGATTTTCGGATCTCTTTTTCTCAGACAGTTGACCTCGCGGACTCCGTACTTTTAACAAGTGGGGCAAGGGGTTTATTCAGACCCTAAACTCGCGTGTGTGACCCAAACGCGCAGAACAGTTTCACAAGCGGAAACGCACCATCTCGAGAGCTCATTTATGTTACGCGAGCGCACAGAACAGTTGACTTTTAAGACTTTGGGGGTGGGGCAATGGCTGATGTCTCCGCTCCTTTCATTGGTCACTTTAAACATGCAGTCAAATACAGTCTCCTACCTGTGTCTTACCTAATGATTAGTGTATTACCTTGCCTTAGCTACAGTATGTGCTATTTTAACAAGTGAAATTTTGATTTCTTGCATCCGTCAACAAAATGTATGCCATTTTATATAGTTGAACTTACATTTTGTCACTGTTCCCCTCTGACTCTCCCCGTGTTTCCCCCTTGGACTTCATTACCCACGCTCCCGCACCTGTGTCTTGTCAGCTATTCCCTCATCACCTGGACTTTGTATATATTCTCATTGTGTTCCTCTGTCTATTGTCCTGTCTCGTCTTTACGTGGTTGTTATAGTTATTATTGTTATTAAAAATACCTTCTACCGTCAGTCGCATCTGTGGTCCGTAGCAGTCCGTGACTGAAGACAGGACCTAAACATGTATTACATCTTCTCTCCAGAGAGGATCTGAGAGAGGATGGCTGGACTCTGGAGAGTTATGTTGAGTTCGTTGAGGTGTGTGATCCGGTGAGTTGGAGCAATCCCATTCTGAACGCATGTTTTTGACTGATCTGCTCGTCCTCATCATGTTTCCCGACGCGGATGAGTATAAGCTGGAGGAATTTATAAATCGAGTACTCCAAGCTGATGGCTGATGGGGACTTAAGCATTGATCATCCAGTACCGATTGTTAGCGGGGGGTTCTTTCCCCAACCTGATAGATCTCTCCGGGCCCGAGGTTCAGGGCCCCTTTGTTGGCAAACTCACCGGTGTCTCCACCCCCGAACTCAGCCTGGTAGACTGGCTACTGCTGGACCTGGGCCACCACCAGACTGCCATGGACCCGACCCCTCTCCAGCATGCCTCGAGCACTCTCCAGAGTTTTGTCCCGAGCCGTCTCCTGAGCCATCCCTCAACTCTTCCTGCGAGGCTTCCCCCGGCTCCTCCTCCAAAGCTTCCACAGACTCTACCACGGTGGCCGTCGTGGCTGTGGCTCTAGTGTACGTCTGGGCGGCAACCGCATCCCTGGACTTTCCCCAAGTGATTTTTTTTTTGGGTGGGGGGAAGTGTCAGGACGAACATGGCCACAAGGACCGGCAACCGCAAATACCCTCAATACACCATGGTTGTGTTAAGTCTCTCCAGCCTCCTCGCCACGACCGCGGCGTCCGTCACCTCCTGCACTCCCGGTTCCAGCTTCATAGCCACGGCGGCCATCGTCTCCTACATTCCTGGATCCAGTGTCACAGCCACGGCGGCCATCGTCCCCTGCTCTCCCAACGCCAGCATCACGGCCACGATGGCACGACCCCCATGGCCACCTGAACTGCCCGCACCACCGTGGCTGCTTGAGGAGTAGCACCGTCCAGAAGGCTTCCCGTCCTGTCCAGTGTGTGTTCCCCGTCAGCCTCCAGGATGCCCATACCCCCTCCCCGGTTCTGTCACCTTTCCCCTCTGGCTCCCGGTGCGGGCAGCATCCCCATGGCCACCTGAACTTCCTGCACCACCGTGGCTGCCTGAGCTGTAGCACTGTCATGAAGGCTTCCCATCTTCCCCGTCAGTCTCTAGGATGCCCCCCCCTCCCGAGTTCTATCACGGTTCCCCTATGTCTTTCCTCGTGTTTCCCCCTCGAACTTCATTACCCACTCTCCGGCACCTGTGTCTTGTCAGTAATCACCATAGCTGTCATTCCCTCATCACCCAGACTTTGTATATATTCTCATTGTGTTCCTCTGTTTGTTGTCCTGTCTCGTGTTTACTTGGTTGTTATAGCTATTATTGTACCTTTGTCAGTACTCTCGTGTCAGTGGTCCGTGGCACTTCATGTATGACCTATTTACATATTCATGTAGGCCTACTATAATAATAGAATGGAATGTCTCCTGAAGTCATTATAAGTCACTTATAATGATATAAGGTATGCGTATGTGGCGTGCTGTCCGGGGAGAGGGCTCTGAGCCCGGTATTATCCCTGCGAGAACAAAACGGGCTCATGGTGAGGGGCCGGGGTGGTGGAAGGATGCTTGGAGATTGTAGAGAGAATGCAGGTAAGACAGCTTGTCTATTTGTAGAAACTTTCTCTTGTGCTGATAGGATAGATGCTGTGATTGCTGATAGTGGACAAGCTGGGTTGATTATCTGCTCCTTCCGAGCTTAGTTAATTAAAACATCATTTGTGTACGTTCAAGCACATACACATAAGAATCACTTGCAGTGATGCAACTTTGTGATTCCCATATTCATTGTGACGACGTAAAATTGGATGTTGCTGGGAAGTGGTGATTACCTCCTGAAGACATACCTGGGCAGTTTCCGAAATCGCCCCCTTTACCTTCATTCACTAATTCCTTACAGTGGTGAACATTAGTTCATTAATAGTCCACTTTAAGGAGGGGATGAAAACATGTAAACGTGAGTAAATTCGGACACTCACACTGCAGGCACCATCTTCTCCCGAGACACAGGAATTCATTCAGCACGAGCCTCATGATAGATGGCTAACAGCTAGCCGTGAGTGTACATCAGTTGTACAATGGTTATTATGATGCATCATGGGATTGAATGAGTGCACTCAGTAATGTCCACTATGAATTCGGACACCACTAAAAATGGATGTCCCCTCAAATAGTGCACTATTTTAGGGTATAGGGGGCTATTTCAGACACAGCCCTGGAACATATCATATTCGTCACAGTATCTTACCAAATAACGTTTCTGAGATGTGATGAGCACGTCCTAACGACCAAACAGTCATGTTGTTAAAATCGTTTTTCTAATTTCATTTAAACAATTATAATCCCTCACATGGAGGAATTAATTTGTGATTTAATCTGTGCGTTAAAAATTCAAGTTTATGCTTAATTGGAGTAATTCTCTATTCAAATATGTATAAAGCACAGTACGATTAATAAAACTCAACACAGCACTGTACATCATAATCAGATATTTTATTTAGATACTGAAGTAAATTACATAAATAACCAAAGACTTCGACACAATATAAAGGATTTAATGCAGATATTTATTGACATAGCTAAATAAACATTATCTTTAAGCTTTACATTAAATTCTTGTCTTACCACATAAGTTTAGCAGGATCAAAAGCTTCTTCGGTTCATTTAAACGCACCGAAATCGATAGAAAATCATATAATTTCGAAAATATGCGTTTTCTCTCACATATGTAAGGTATAAAGTAAAGAAATAATATTAATAAACTGCTATAGTATATATCAGGCAGTGAGGTGAAAATAAATGACGTAAACGTTTAAATGATGCGAGCATGCGGTGCTTTGCAGAACAGAGAACTCACATGCTGGAGACGCGCACGTACAGTACATATCAGACACCGTCCTTTGGACTTGTTTGGCTTATGCTCATTAAACAAATGTACAGAGCATTTAGATTTGTTTCGGTTTATTATGGGTTTACACTTGTTCACAGACTTTTCTTGAAAGGTCTGGCAACAAGATTAAATAAACGTGCATCCTTGTGATATCTTGCACTGCGCATACAGAAAAGAGATATGTCTCTGATGCATCTGTTTAAATGTGGTATTGGGTGGCTAGACACTTTATGCCTGAAAATCTTCAAAAAATATCAGGCATGTTTTCATATCCTCCGGCTGGTTAGAATCATAGTCTGAAGCTAAAAATCAGAGTCTTTGCCCATCACACACTACACAATTTTCTGTCAAGGCAGACTGCCTTGGGTTGGAGCTGCAGTCTGCCAAACGGTAGCCCTCCAGGAGCAGGGTGAGATGGTCCTCACTGCAGAACACAAGATCCAGGGGGCGAGGTTGGATCTAGATCCAACACCTCCCACTTTATACTTAGCCACAATTTAGAGACTAAGTTGTAACCCGTGGTCGCCAAAGTTTACTATTATCAATGCCATCATTTAGTGTATGGCTGTAAGTAATGATCACAGTTAAATATTTGTTAACCCAAACCCTTACCCTAAATATAATCAAATACGCTATTAAAATATGTTAATAAATAACGTTTGTCTTCAGCAAGTTTGTTTTCCGTAAAAAGAATAACTTTAGTTACGACTCAATGGTAGAGCAACAACACGAATATGATGTGTGTGTGGCAAAACTGCTGCAGAAATCTGTCGACCAATCAAAACGCAGTGGAAAAAGACTGGATCCAGTATCGACCAAACACAATGCAATGGGAGGAGACTGGATCTGGTTCCAACCTTGCCCCCTTGATGTCACGTTCTGCAGTGAAGGGATCCCTGCTCTAAATAATTAAAATTATAAATAAGTAGTGCAAACTTCATTTTTAAACAAGCATGTTTAGTTGACAAGGATTTCCAGTTTCCAGCATGCTTTGTGTGAGACTACATTAGCAGACTAAATTTTTAAGTAAAAAGTGTTATTTATGTGTTTTATGTTTACAGAAAACATTTTAGTTGGTGTTATGTTTTAGTTGGTGTTATATATGGTTCTATACTGGTTCAATATATATTAGGGCTATGAAGTGATTACATTTTTTATCTAATTAATTACATGATGTGGCGATTAATTAATCTAATTAATCACAACTAAAAACACATCACATTAAGGGCCAAAATATCATTTAAAGCCATTATAAATCAATACAGAAAGTAGCTTCAGATGTTCGGAAGCGAAAACAGCCATAATTTTGTTTTTTTAGAAGCTGAATTTTTGTTTGTATATAATTAAAGAACAAAACAGTTTGGTTACCAACATTCTTAAGAAATATCTTACTTTCCCCAAATAAATAATAATTCAGGTTTGAAACGACATGAGGGTAAGTAAATGTAAATAAGCAGAATTTTCTTTTTTGGGCAAATGTCACCAATTTATTAGGATTGTTATTATTAAATCTAATACTGTTCAAATTCTTTGAAGAATCAAAAACTGCCAGTAGGTGGCCGTTAATGTCATTTATTCATTGAAATCACTGAATTAGTTCAGGAATGCAGCAAATTACACTTTTTGATGAGCCACTGATTAATTGGTTTACCCAATTGATTTACTCAAGAAACTTATTCATTTACAAATGAAACCACGCTTTGTGTTCCTGAGAGATGCGCAACACCTCTCCTGAGGCTTTCTAGGTAATATATTAAGAAAATCAAACTGGTAAATATTGCAACTGTTTTGAGACACAAAAGTCAACTGGGGGAACTAATGGTCCGCTAGAGAAGAGGATGTAGCTTCCGAGCTGAAGCACACGTTATTCTGGCACATGGGAAAAAGGAAAGGAATTTTACTCTTAAAGGGACCACACATTACACAACTCATTAGAACTTGTGATCCGATCGACCAAAACGCATCTTAATACCAGGTATGAACAGGGCCTTACACACGGCTCAGCTTTCCTTTATTACATTAGCATCTGTTGCTTGATCATCAGATGAGGGAGTGAGATTTACACACCTCAAAGCTTTTCCCTGTTACATTAATATCTGTTGCTTGAGTGGGTCCAGAGACCAGAAAGTGAGACTTACACACTACAAAGTATTCCTCTGTTACAATAGTATTTGCCGCTCCTTTTGTAATCTGGGAGTGAGACATAGAGGCCATTTACACGAGACTGTTTTCAACTAAAAACTGAAAACTTTGTATGTGTTTAGGCTGTACATTTACACGAAAACGTTTGGAGGACTGAATACGCAAACTTTTGAAAACAGGACTGATTGTGCAAGTTTTTGAAAACGTTTTCCAAAAACAATGACATCATACGCATGCGTATTACGCAATCACTCTGTAGGCATGCAGAGTATTCCTAAAATAATAATGGCAGCCTCCATGTTGTATGTTTGTACTGGGTGACATACTTATTATCATTTCTCCAGTAAAAAGTAGATTTACTGCACCACTTCGACCATCGGAGACATAGTATTTACTTACACAAACGTCTTGGTTACGTATGTAACCTCTGTTCCCTTATGGAGGGAACGAGACGTTGTGTCGAACCGACAGATGGGGTTTGACTTTAGAACCTATCATCTTCTGACTAATTTTGAAAAGGCCAATGAAATTGGCGAATGAAATTTGCATGCCGGACTCCGCCCCGGATATCCGGGTATAAAGGGGAGACGGCGTGCTGCATTCATTCACCTTTTGTGCTGAGGAGCCCGAGAGCATCTCTCGACTGCTGCAGCAGCATTGTGGCATGAAGGACACAACGTCTTGTTCCCTCCATCAGGTAACAGAGGTTACATAGGTAACCAAGACGTTCCCTTTCTGTCGGTCTCTCGACGTTGTGTCGAACCGACAGATGGGGTTCCTATCGAAAACGCCATGGTGCTGTGCCTTGTAACCATCTCTAGTGAAGCGACGCTGACTGGCCTAGGCGTGTCAGACGTGAGCGCCAGCGCGAAATTGTAACCATCCTGTGCAGAGGTAGGGGGTCCCAGAGTGGGCGGAGGCCTTGTTTTTCTAACAGCGAGAAGCCGCCCGGCACCGCAAGGGCCACTGGGGAATCGCTATTTCCTCACTGAGGAAACGCGCTATGGAGGCCACTTCCTACCGTAGGGAGGAGTTTAATGGAGACACCAACATGGTCTCGCCGACAGGGGAGAACTCATGGGAGGAATGTACGGACTCAAGGGAGTACCGCAAGGTGGAGGTCCACCTACGGGAGGTCATGGGTTGCCAAGATGGGAACCAGATCATGAGGATACATCAGACGGAACCACCCTGCTGGGGGGTTACTTCCTGTGGGGCACTAGGTCCGGTTAGAGCTATACGCCAGATAACTCAGCTGATACCCGCCCTACGGAGGCAGGCTGCTCCACCCAGCCTGCCACCAGGAAGTGCTTAGTGATGGATGAAATGCCTATTCTTCACCCGGTGGGGGAAGAAGGGAGGCGGAAATAGCACACTGACACAGTGGAGTGTGCCCTCACTGCCAGCGGGCACGGGCGGCCTGGGATCGGTACGCCGTAGCAACGGCATCCGCAATCCAGTGCGCCAATCTATGTTTGGAGACAGCTCTCCCCTGTTGCTGACCTCCAAAACAGACAAAGGGCTGCTCAGAGCTCTTCAAGCTCCGTGTGCAGTCCAAGTAAGAGGCGCAGCGCGTGTACTGGACACAACACGGATGGGGTTGAGTCTTCCTCCCCAGTGGGGAGAGCCTGCAAGTTCACCACCTGGTCCCGAAAGGGAGTGGTGGGAACTTTGGGCACGTAGCCGGGCTGGGATCTCAGGATAACATGAGAGTCTCCAGGCCCGAACTCTAGTCAATCAGTGGACATGTAGAATGCTTGTAGATCTCCTATGGAGCCGTCTTCATCGTAAGAGAAAGAGCGGAATCTCCTAGGGGCTCGAAGGGGGGCCTCTGGAGGCCTGCCAGGACCGTTCTAGATCCCAAGAGGGTACGGAGCGCGGACGAGACGGATTCAGTGCCCCTTAGGAAGCTAATGATCAGGTCGTGCTGTCCCAGAGACTTTACAGTGACTGGTTCGTGATGAGCGGCAATGGTGGCTGCATACACTTCAGTGTGGAAGAGGAGAGATTACTCTTGAGTCTCTCTTGTAGGAAGGACAAACCATTCACGATCGAGCAACTCCATGGGTCTTCTCCTCAAGAAGAGCACCAGGACGAGAAGAGGCGCCACTTAAGGTGTACAGCCACCTAGTGGCAGGGGCACCAGCCTGAGTGATGATCTCAACCACCACCGGGGGTGGTGCGGTTGGGCCAGTACAGCTCAACTTGTAGCGCTTGATGCTCCTCTTCCCTGACCTTGCACAGGAGCTGTGCAATGAGGCTCACTGGGGGGAAGGCGTACTTCCGCTTGCCCCGCGGCCAGCTATGCGCTAGGGCATCCGTGCCGAGGGGGGCCTCGGGCAGGGAGTACCATAGCGGGCAATGGGTGGTGTCCAGGGAGGCGAACAGGTCTACCTGTGCCCGCCCGAACTGCATCCAGTGAGCTGGACTGCGCGGGGGGTGGAGTCGCCACTCTCCGCGAGGTGTCATCTGACGAGAGAGCGCGTTGGCTGTCTGGTTCAGGTTGTCCGGGATGTGTGTGGCTCGCAGGGACTTCGTCCCCTGTTGACTCCACCGGAGGAGGCGTCAGGCGAATTGTGGTAACTGTCGTGAGCGAATGCCACGCTGATGGTAATATACGCCACGGTAGTTGTGCTGTCCGACCGGACCAGCGCATGCTTGTCCTGCACAAGAGGTTGCGTCCTCTTCAGTGCAAGCAGCAGCCAACAACTCCAGGCAGTTTATATGCCAAGGCAGGCGGGGGCCCGTCCATCGACCCGACACTGCGTGCTCGTTGCACACGGCACCCCACCCCTGCATGGAGGCATCCGTCGTCACCACGACGTGCCTCGAAACCTGCAGAAAGGTCATTAAAGACCAGGGGGTTAGGGTGCATCGGCAGAGAGGCGTGATGACCCTACGCCTACTGCCGGTGTGCCACACTCTCCAGGGAACCTGACTCTGTAGCCAGTGCAGGAGCGTTCTCATGTGCATCAACCCGAGGGGTATCACCCCCACCGAGGATGCCATGCCCACCAGGTGGGTGTCTGGCTAATTGGATCGCGTAGCCGAGAAGGATCGTATTCCCTAGCCACCGTGACGGATTGGGAAGCTTTAGTCTGGCTCCCAGGGACCGAGACAGGGGAACTAGGGGTTCGATCTGCTTCATCCACCCCCCGTGGTATGGTTCAATGGCTGGCAGTGCAGATCCCTTGCCGTGGGGCCCCCGGGGAGGAGATCGGCTCTGCTGACTTACCTGCCAGGCAATAATGCAGCTCAGTGCACCATCGAGTGCGGAGGGCTGCTGGAGTGTATGCCCGATGTTGTGTCTTGCATCTCGTCCTCTGGAGGGTGAGAGCGGCTGATGAAAAACCCTGGGGGAGAGAGCGGAAACTCAGAATATGGGCGCAAGTCCCCCGAAGGAGCCCAGCAGGTGCTGGGACGGGGCAGGAACCATCCCAGACCGACCGACTAGTAATGGAATGGCTGGGGTGAGGCCCGATGTGGTCTCGATCTCGCTAGGTTTGTCCCGTCAGGGCCGCTCTGTGGAGCCGGGTTCGGCGTCGAAGAGGGCCGGGGCTGCTGGGGAGCAGATGCCGCACGGGACCTCGACGGCAGAAGGGCGGCCGGGTCGCGGCGGGCAATCCCCCGGGGGGTTAGGTCTGCTTCTTTACTGCCGAGAACTCTCGACAGTATCACCAACCAGCCCCCCTTGCGAGTTGGCGCGTCGAGAAAGCGACCTTCCTCAGCTTCACACATCTGCACAAGGTTGAGCCACAGGTGTCTCTCCTGGGCCACTAGTGTGTACATCGTCCAACCCAGAACCGGTCTTACCCTCGAGGAGCTCTTTAACGCCTCGGCCTGCAGGATGGCCATGGCGTACAGAGCGGAAGCAGCTTGGCCCGTGGCAGTGTAAGCCCTCGACACCAGAGATGCCGAAAGCTTACCTGCCTCGGGTGGGAGGCAGAGTCGACGCTCCACCTGGGGCACGTCGACGTAGCCCTTAGCTGCCCCCCCCTCAAGGGAAGTAAGGACGACGAAGTTAGTTTGACGGGAACGCCCCGAGAGGGGGGCATTCCAGGTCTTACTAAGCTTCCTCATGCACTTACGGAAAAAATGGTACTGGGGCCGAGCACGGCTTGGAGTTGCGCTCAGACCCGAGGCACCAAATTTTCACCCGCGAGCGCTGGGGAAGGCGGTACAGTGCACTGCCGCCCAATGCCCGCGGTGGCCCGGGAAAGCATGGCTGAGATCTCGACGGCCGCCACTTCCTGGGCTCAACCTCCCGAGGGAGGGAGCTCCAGGAATCAGTGGGGTCGGAAGTCAGTGGGTCACCCTCCGGTGCTGCTTTCGACATCTCATATTCATCATGCACCGTTTCCGAATACGTGGCTGACGAACAAGACTGAACCGGCTCTTGGGAAATGGTCAGACGAGCGAGACGGGGTGCGAACGGTCCGCGAGCCTGTGGTTGACGGATTAGCACTCACGATAATCCCCATATCACCCTCGCTGCTCACCGTGGCGGACGGCAGGGCTGAAGCCACTGCTATCACGGGACGGGAAGCAGACGAGGTGGTGGCTGGGTCCATAAGAAAACAGCCACCCATGACTTCAACGTCTGGATCATCATCCACCCGCAGTGCGGGCAGGACGTATCCACAAACGTTGCCTCAGCGTGCCGAAGCACTTGAGGCAGACATCGTGTCCATCCCCCTCCTCTATGAGAGTGTGGCACCCATGAGAACAGCGGGACATGCCACGCTGGAGAAATTTGCTCTTTTAGAAATAAACACCTCTGGAACTGCCGAGATGCCCAGGGGAAGTCACTGCCAAGGGACAATCTGCTGCACCATGTCGTAAGGATCCAGCAGTTTGAGTGAGTCTTTTCATCAAATGCGAATGCTCCCCTTTATACCCAGATATCCGGGGTGGAGTCCGGCATGCAAATTTAATTTGCCAATTTCATTGGCCTTTTCAAAATTAGTCAGAAGATGATAGGTTCTCAAGTCAAACCCCATCTGTCGGTTCGACTTAACGTCGAGAGACCGACAGAAAGGGAACTATAAACACACAAACATGCTGACAAAGTGCATTAAAATCACTTTTGGCTTTAAATAGGGTATGCGTATGTGCGCAGGCACATGGTGTTTCTTTACAGTGCAACATTACGATCCACTGGCCTAGCATGCATAATACAATTAAAAAATGCAAAGGATAAACTTATTCATTGTGTAAACGTATTCTTATACACTGCACAGCCTTTCTCCGTTCAAACAAGTCTGCATACAGGTTGTAGAAGCTTACAACATGGTGCAGACTTCACAACCTCACCCTCAACTTGGACAAAACAAACATATTGGGATTTTATTTTGTTGGGTTGGCAATGACCATCACTTACCTCTTACGATTGACAGTGCTACCATTGAGAGGATCAATAGCATCCAGTTTCTTGATGTTCATTTGCCTGATGACTTGACCACTACCATTAACACCACAGCAGTCATCATAGAAACACAGCAGCAGTTACACCCCTTTAGGAGACTTTGAAAAGCATGTATCCCCATTCATTTCCTCAACACCTTTCATAGGGGAACCCCTGAAAGCATTCAGACTTACAGCATAATTTCCTGGTTTGGAAGCTGCAAGGCTCATGAACAACAGCAGCTTTACAGGAAAATAAAGACAGGCAGGAAAATCAATGGTGCCCCTCCCCCTGTAACAAAATTGCGTGATATGCAGACCCTCCTAACAGAGGAGGGAGGGTGGGGGCTAAGGAGGTGGACGAGGGGCAGGCAAGGGGTAGGTAGCAGCAAATAGTCCATAGAGCCAGGGTGGTGTGGATGGTGGGAGGAGCCAGGGAGCCCAGAGCGGGAGGAGCCAGGTGGTGCCAGGTGGTGGTCCAGTGGCCTGCCAAGACGATTGTCCACGGTGGAGACGACGGAGGAAGGAGCCATGGTGGATGAAGGGCTGACGACACCAGGGGGCCGACTGACATGGACGGAGGATCCGGAGGGCCAAGGCGCAGCAGACGGCTCAGGAAACCGAGACAGAGGCGGGAATCGGGAAGACCACGGTGGAGACGGAGGGAAGGATGAGCCTGACATAGCCATAGAGGCGGAGTGATGAGGTGTAGCCAGAGGATTGGAGTCCCAAGGCTGCGGATGGTCAACAACTGACCAAGGCAGAGCCGGAGGGACAAGGGAGCTTGGTGGAGCTGGCGGGATGACAGGCCACGGTGGAGATGAGGAAGGCAGGAGCTAAGGTGTAGCCGCTGGGTCGGAGGGCCGAGGTGGAGTCCGGGTCTTGGAGGCGGAGACATGGGATACTCCATCCTTGAGGTAGTTGGTGGCTGGAGATGAAGCACATCCGACCCAAAGGCGCTCACATGCAGAGGGTGAGCAGAGGTGTTTCCAGATGCCAGCAGACCCAGGGCTGATGAACAGGATGGAAGAGAGAGAGGAGGAGAGTGTGGGAGGCTGGGTGGCACCTTCTTAAAGACTGGCGATGAGATGCTGGTTGCTGAAGGAGAGCTGGACGAGACCAGCAGAGATGAGTAGGAGCTGGGCGGGACCAGCAGAGATGAGAAGGAGCTGGGCGGGACCAGTGGAGACGAGGAAGAGTTGGGCGGGACCTGCGGGGGAGGAGTCCAGTAGGAGTCCCATCAGAGTCCAGTATTAGCTCACCCTCTGCTGTGGGAGCGTGCGCGGGGCTTACCTCTATGCCCTCGAATTCCAAGACTCCTACTGTGCATTGCCGGCTCACTCACCTGGTCAGACGTGTCATGAGCCTCAGGCTCTGGGGCGATGATGGGCACAGTCGTGGGCTCACGTGCTGGCACTTGTGTCATGGCGGGCTCAGGTCTCCGTCTGCAGTGGGCTGTATCTAATGCTCCGTGCAGCAGGGTGATGGTAGGCTGGACTCTGGATCGGGAGTGTGGCTGGAGATGTCCTCAGCCGGGCAGACGGAGAGAAAGTCTCTCCAGCACCCACTCCACGGAAGCGGTGATGACCAACTGGATGGCTGAGGAAGCCATCCGGGGAGGACAAAAAACTAAAATAACCGAAAAGGAACAAATGCTGCTATATCAGCTCACTGTTTCAGTCCGGTTTTCTGTCACGGAATTTCTTGTATAACACAATTGCACGTCGAAGCAGGTATAATCCAAATAGAGTTCTTTAATAAATCCACATAAGAGGCAGATGCAAACCCACAACTTAACCAAAGCAAAAAAGGACAATGAACAAAAGCAAACACAGGGCTTAAATACAATAGGAAACATAATTAGGTAGAACAGAAACGGGTGCGGGACTAATTAACTAATGAACTCTTAGAGCCACTTCCATCCTAAAGAACCCTTCTCATCCTTCTCATAGAATATTTGGGCATCCAAGAAAAGGTACAGGATAATGTGCTGCAGCTCTAGTAAGCTGAAACAGCTTCTTCCCATAAGCATTGTACTTTAAAGGCTTGAATTTAAATATATATACAGTACACATATACATGTATGCATACATACTTTTCCGAACCTCTCCTAAGCTATTTGGTTCACTTGAAACTAGACAAGTATCAGGAACCGGATGTTTCGGACAGTTCGTTTCAATGAACCGGTTCAAAAGACCGGTTCACCGATTCTTTTATGCCCTGACATGCCGACGTCACTCGCCAACAACTCTCGGTTCAGTGTGTACTGGTAATCTGAAACTGCTCAGTATCAGCTGCTCATGCTCATTGGTTCTCTCTTCACCCCACTTCACTTAGTAGTACAGTACTGTTGGAGTAACAGAATAATAAAATGGTTTATTTCAATTCAGAGGCACTGTCAGACACGCCAGAAAGTAATTCAAGCAATTTGCGATTAAGTGCTTAGTGGAGACGTTACCTGTTTAGAATGATTCAGTCCAGTTTGGTGATCCGGATCGACCGGTTCACTTAAAAGAACCGGTTCAGAATAACGATTTGTTCGCGAACTGGCCAATACTAGTTATTAGTGCTGAGTTTTCACCTGCCTGCATCAGCACCCTGTTTCTGCTTCTTTGACTTGACATGGATGAATAGCTTACCACAAAACTATTAATATGTGCTAACAAAGTAAATAGGGTCAAAAAAGGAAAATAGGATCAGCCAGAAAGAAAGTAAAAAGAAGGGACATGTGAGGAGACAAGATAAGAAGTCATCTGTCCACTGTGAAGAACAAAATCATTAAACAAGAAACTCACAACAATAAAAATAGAAAAGTGTATTATATTTTGGCAACTAAACTATAAAATGTTCCTGTTTGTCATTTCAGAAATCTGGATGCCACAATTATGTTTTTAACCTGTCTGGTGGTCATGGCGGACTTTTCTTTGTCATAACAAATTCATAAACATTGAAGAAATCATTGATAAACTGTATTTGCTTTTCAAATATTCCCGTAAATCTAAACTGGAGAAAATAGATATGGTGATGCTTCACCTTTTCTGTCATCCATACATGACATGAACGTGACATAAAATGTTACTGTCTAAGAAGGGGAAAGGAAAGAGCACACCTGAAAGTGTTTCCTCTTTAGAGAGATACAATTTTGCTGATTCCTCATTCTCATATTCAACTGCCTCAACTTCATATTTGTCTTTGCTGCGCATAAAGGGCCAACCATGTTTAAGATGGATGTCAAAATAATTAACTAGTCTGGTTGTTAATACATGTACCCGTATTATCTTAATCAAAACCATGAAAAAAACAGCATATGAACAAGAATCTTCACCAATACACTGCAAAATGGAAAGGTCAACCATGTATTCTGACAAAGACTTAAATCTGTCCCTTTTTCCCAAGCTTTGTGTTTTTTCCCGATATGTCACATGCAGCCCAGCCTTCTTCTCCTTTTTTGTCCTCCTGTGCACCTCCACTTTAACCTTTGGCCTCATAGAGACATCATGTTGACCTCTGGCCCTCATTTTTCTCTCTGTCCTCAATTTTTTTTCCCTTTCCCCCAAGTCACTCCCTTTTCCAAAAGGAAAGTTATTGCTCTTTTCTGTGATCAGCCCCCTCCATTACCAGCTGTATGCATAGTTTCCCCACAGAAAGGGGGTGTTTTTACCCACTTGTGTCTTGTTCTTGCTCTGTCTCCTACCCTAAAAAAGTTCTCACCCTTTTTCTTTTTGAGTTCTGTTTACATGCTCTAGTACAGTAGTTGTTTCTTATACATACCTCATTCCAAAGTCTCCGCATGCAGGGTCCAAAAGTTATTTTTAGCCACACCTGCCAATTTTAGGTGAATTGACCATACCAGTGATAAGTATTTCTAACCATGAAACAATTAAAATAATTTTTTAATGAATAACATTGATCAATAACAGAATTATCTATTTATCCTTTGCCCGACAGACAATTGGGGACATACAACACCAATGTTTTATTTTACTCCCTACACTTTTGGTGGCTTAGTGCTAGCAAAATTCTACATGTATTTCCCTATGCATTCCTGTAAAAGTTATGGAAATTAATTGATTTTTATCTAAAAGCTGTCAGAGAATGTGCAAATCACAGCCAGTCTGTCTTTTCCATGTCACTTAAGATTATAGTTCTTAAAATGTAAACCATTTAAACTATCGCAGTTTCAGACATTTTTATTTCCATTTGGTGCTTGACAAGTATACACTTTGGATCCTGTCTGCATGTATTAGGAGGGCATAAGACATGAATGCTATAACCATGGAGTTTTTTACATAAATGTAATTTGATGGGCTCTGGAATAACATATATTTACATGGCTTATTAAAAAATCTAACTGTGCCGATTGATTACACTATTCTTTTTCATATTCATAATATATTAGGTGAAAATTAAGATGGTATCTGTGTAAAGGGAATTTTATATTATACATTTACCTTATACCTGTGTAGAAGTGCAAGTATCAAATTGTTATTTTGTCTTTATGCTATGTTATTATCTTCCTTGTGTTATGCCCTTTATAATACACACACACACACACACACACACACACACACACACACACACCTATATATATATATATATATATATATATATATTAGCATGATTTGTCAGTGGAAACTGCATGGCATGTGACAGGAAAACCGCATGAAGCACAGAAGTCGTTTTTTGACTGACGAGCACAGAAAAACCATTGTTATGTTTTTCCTTTCTTTAAATGAATTATTTGGTCAAGGAAAAATATATTAAAACTAATAATAATACTATTATTACTGATATTTTTTTCTCATGTTTGTATATTACATATGAATTCAACAATTATGTTTGTTTAAATATTTCAAATAGATTAGCTCAAAGTAGGCATTTTCTTTGTTAGTGAATGTATTCTGGCATATTTTGGTGTGTCTATGTCTGTGTCTCACTCTTCCTCAGTTTCATTAAAAGCCCTTAAACAAACAAAAAATACACAATATCTTTTCAGTACTACTTAAAGACTATATAATCTTATTTTCCATTTATATATACATTGATTTATTTAGCACACAGTTTTATCCATAGCATTTAGCATCTTTTTTAAAGAGCCAATAATAAGACATGTTAAGGTTTATTATAACAAAGAAATCACAGTGTAGAGCAAACATAAGAAAAATCAAAACAGAAGTAATTTTTAGGATGTTAATCAGGCCATTAGATTAAAAGCTATTTATACATGTAGTGCACAGAGTGTAGGTAAATGGTCAAAGGAAATGCATACCTGTAGGTGTGTTGAGGTAAAGAGTGTGAAGTTTCAGTTCCTGTCCTAAAGGCCGTGTCAGCGACCTATGGAGTGAGAGCAGGAGGGGTGTGACATAGATTCTTTGGCATATATTTTATTAATCCATGCATATGCATGCATATTTTCAGCCTGTTCATTGTCAGGTAGGTCTACAGTATCTGAGAGAGAGAAGCAAAAAGTTGGTTAAATACCCTTTCTAGAGCCCTTGGAAATAATTGTAATAGTTAGACTGTTCTTTACTTGTTGACCGTTGAGGGATTGGGTGTTGGTTTGCAGGTGCAGAGAGAGCTTGCAGATGCTGAAAGGGGATAGGGCTGAGGGCACAGGTGGTAGGATGACTGGAAAGCAGAATTTTGGAGAATTGTGTTTAGGGAATATCTAACCAGAAGTAGTGATGCATCGTCCAGTAGCTAAATACTGTTTTCCAGCTAAAGTTGTGGTGTAGTGCAAACAAAATCTAGATTCCGCTTTGAAGAACATGCAATGCATTAAAGCAGCAGTGTCTTCTAATAGATCACAAACTGAAATTGTGCATCTGTTGTCACACGTCTTGCAGCTTTATGGTTCACTGAGAATAGATTACCTGGGGATTTCATATAGGACATATAGGAGTGGTTCCCCTTCAGTCGGTCTCTCTGCGTTGTGTTGAGAGACATACTGGGGTTTGATCTTGAGAACCTATAATCTCCGAGAGGAATTTAAAAGGCCAATGGGCTTTGGCGAATGGCACATGCACATCAGTTCCCACCCCGTGCATACGGGTATAAAAGGGAGGTGGCGTCGGCCATTCACTCATCCTTTGTTCTTCGGAACCTGCATGACGGTACATGTCAAGCGATTCTTCTCTCCAACAATTCTCCTTCCAGACTGCTGCATTTATGATATGAAGCAGCGGATTTCTCCCTCTCGGTAGCGGGCTTCCCCTGGGCATCTCGGCAGCAAGCCGCAGATATTTCTAAAAGAGCAAATTTCCTCTCACAGTCTGCACTGTCTTCGGGCATGTCTCGCAGCTGTGTTCTTGGATATGACAGACTCATTCCCGAGTCCGACGGGCACGACACCTGTATTGCATGTTGGGGTTCCAGCATGCAGATGCAGGGCTCGTTGATTCATGTTTTGCTGTCACGGTCGGCTATGTTCTCCGGAATGTAGCCGAAACCCCGTCTGCTTTCCAGGTGAGTTCGACTGCCGCTTTGGCAAGGTCGACCGCTTCGGCGAGCAGCGGGGGTGATTCCCATGGATGTCACTCCGCCAGTTTCGGCTCGCGGACCATCTGTGCCCCGGCATACTCACCTGGCTCATCCCCAAATGGGCGGTGGTGTATCGTCCCATAGCGAATAGATTCGACAACGGGATGAGGACGAACTTTCTGTCATAGCATCGGACAGATACCTCCTGGCATCGGATGCGGAGACCCCTTGGAGTTCCCTCCGAGGCGACGCAGAGATGACAGCCGTGCTTGCCCTCGCGGCTGACCTGGATGTGCATGAGGAGTTCACAAAGATGGATCATGCCATTCTCAGCGCGCTCCCATCTGATGGGCTCAGGAGCTGTTACTTCCCTGGACGGTGGGGCAGCTAAGGGATATGTTGACGTCCCCCAGGTGGAATGTGCAGTCGCGTTGCACCGCAGACTCTGCCACTTGGAGGGCTCGACCAAGGCTCCCTTCCAGGGCATGTAAGTCTTTGACACTCGTGTTGCTGTGGGTTAAACTGCCTCTGCCCTCCATGCTATGGCGGTCCATCAGGTTCATAATGCTATGGCAACCCATCGGGTCATAAGTCAAAGCTTTAAGATCTGGTTGATGGGAAGACCGACCCGGCTGCGCACCGACCCGGCTGAGATTCTCCATGGTGAAGAAGCAGACTGCTCCGCCGTGACCTGGCCACCTATCGGTCATCGAGGTCCTGAGTGCAGCCTGCCCCCCAGCAGCCCCGCCCCCCTGTGGTGGCCCCTCTGGTACTGGGGCCCTCCAAGCGACGGCCCGCCAGAGATGCAGAGCCCCGCGGGAGAGAGCTTCTACCCCATTGGGAACCCGCCTAGGAGACAGAGCGGCCCTGACGGGATGAGCCAAGGGGATTGAGAGTAACAACGGGCCCGACCCCCCCCCGGCCAGGTCATCACCGGCGGGTCAAAGCGGGATGCCGCCGGCAACGTCCCCCACCCAAGCCGGGCCCTTTTTAGGGCCGGGCGCCCACTCTCTCTCAAAAGAGCTTCTCTCTCTCCGGGCTTCCCCGCAGCACTCTCGATATGACGGTGCGCTGGGTGACACAACTTCTCGCTGCCTTCCGCAATCTCCACTTGACGTTGCATTGGCCGGCATTAACACCATGCAGGTAAGTCAGCAGAGCCGTCAACCTCCCTGGAATTCCACCCTGTATGAGATGACCACTCTGTCAGCCACCGAACCAGCCTTCCAAGGCACGGTGAAGGAGATCGTCCCTCTGGTTCCGCTGTCACGGTTCTTGGGCACTTGGCACAAGTGCACCAGCCCGTCACGTTGGCTAGAGAGGATGATCCATCTCGGTTATGCGATCCAGTCTGCCAGGCGCCCACCCAGGTTTCGGAGTGTTCTCCACACCTCGGTTTGAGGAGAGAATGCTCCCGTGCTTCAAGCCTAGGTTTCCGCCCTTCTGGCAAAAGGTGCGATTGAACTTGTCCCTCTAACCGAGATGTCTTCTGGGTCTTACAGCCCGTACTTCATAGTGCCCAAAAAAGGTGGGGGGCTGCGCCCCCATTCGGGATCTGCGCTTCCTGAACAAGCACCTACACAAGCTGCCGTTCAGGATGCTGACGCAGAAGCGTATCTTGGGCTCAGTTCGTCAACAACATTGGTTCGTGGCAATCGACCTGAGGGACGGATAATTTCATGTCTCCATTTTCCCTCGACACCACCCGTTCCTGCGGTTTGCGTTCAAGGGACGAGCGTATCAGTACAAGGTTCTGCCCTTCGGTCTGGCCCTGTCTCCTCGGGTTTTTACCAAACTCGTAGAGGCTGCCTTAGTGCCCCTCAGGGAGCAAGGCGTGCGGATACTCAACTATCTCAATGACTTCCATCAAGAGGGGGGCAGTCGTGGCCTAATAGTTAGAGAGTCGGACTCGTGACCAGAAGGTTGCCAGTTCGATTCCCAGGGCCGGCGGGTAAAGACTGAGGTGCCCTTGAGCAAGGCACCTTACCCCTACTTGCTCCCCGGGTGCTGCAGTGATAGCTGCCCACTGCTCCGGGTGTACGTGTGTTCACTACTCTCTGGATGGGTTAAATGCAGAGGTCACATTTCGGGTATGGGTCACCATATCTGACTAATAGGTCACTTTCACTTTCAAGAGGGTAGGGGACCTCCAGGCATTTTCCGTGTCGCATGGGTGCATAGAATTCGGTCCCGGTAGTTCTCACTTTATCCTGACACCCCGGCCAGGTTATGTGCCCAAGGTTCCCACAACTCCCTTTCGGGACCAAGTGGTGAACCTGCAGGCGCTCCAAAGAGAGGGCTGTCTCCAAACAGAGATTGGCGCACTGGATTGTGGGTGCCATTGCTTTGGCATAGCGGTCCCAAGATCGCCCGTGCCCACTTGCAGTGAGAGACGACTCCACTCACAGTATGGCCTCCTCGTGGGCACTGGCTCAGGGCGCCTCTCTGGCAGACATATGTAGTGCTGCGGGTTGGGCTACGCCCAATACCTTCGCGACGTACCAGACCTTGCGGAGCGGTCTGTTGTAACCAAGTCCAGTACTGGTAGAGTCGCCCCTGCTCAGGTGGACCCCTATACTCGGACTGATTCCCCATACGTAGTGATTCCCCTGCAGGGTCGTCCCATATGTTGAATTCCTCACTCTTGGTTCCCCTGTCGGTGAACTGGTGACCTCCCCTCCGGTGGATTACCCCACCTGGGTTCTGCCCCCCCTACTCGGGCTGGCACATTTTTTTGCATGTGTTCTCCCCACCGGTAAGACCATGTTGGTGTCTCCACATGTAACCTCCCCTTGCAGTAGGATTTGGCCTCCGTAACACACTCTTCAACGAGGAGAGCACTGTTTCCCCAGTGTTCCTTACGGCACCGGGTGGCGTCTCGCTAATAGAGACGAACGCCACCATCCGTGATGGCCGTCGGTACAAGCCTCTCAGGGTATGCTCCTAAGTACTGATCCCACTGGAAGATTACGTCTCGCAGTAGCGCTCACCCGTGACTCGCTAGTCTAGTCAGTGTCGCTCCGCTTGAGGTTGTGATACGGCTCAGCGCCATGGCGTGTAAAGATAAGTCCCCAGTCTGTCTCTCAACACAATGTCGAGAGACCGACTGAAGGAGAACGTCTCGGTTACGACTGTAACCTCTGTTCCCTGATGTAGGGAACGAGATGTTGTGTCTGCCACAACGCTTCGCCGACCCGCTGCAGAGACCGGGAGATGTCTCTCAGGTTCCTCAGCCCAAAGGGTGAGTGAATGGCTGACGCCACCTCCCTTTTATACCCATATGCACAGGGCGGGGACTGGCGTGCATGTGCCATTCACCAAAGCCCATTGGCATTTTAAATTCCTCTCAGAGATGATAGGTTCTCAAGATCAAACCCCAGTCTGTCTCTCAACACAGCGTCTCGTTCCCTCCATCAGGGAATGGAGGTTACAGTCGTAACTGAGACATTAATGTTGTAAGTTTGAAATATGTGTCTTATTGGGTACTGTTTGTATCTTTGTATTATTGTATTGCTTTACATTTTGATCTCCACATTCCTTCACAACATTTATCATTACCACTAATTCAGTTATATTTAATAGCCAACATAATGATTTTAGCTCCAACCCTAATTAAACACACCTGAGAAATCTAACCAAAGTCTTCAAGACTACTTGGAAATGATATGCAGTTGTGTTTGATTAGTGTTGGAGCTAGAATCTGCAGGGGCACTTCAGGGGTGGCTTTGCCTATCCCTGCTTTAGTGTTTACTATAGTAAACAGTAGTAAATTGTAGTGTACTGTAAACTATATGGAACTGGTCAACTCTAGTAAATAATGTAGTATACTTGAATATTTAGCCTGGTAATGTTTAAAAACACATTTAATTACAGTTTACTATAGTAAATACAAAAGTAGTCCTATACAACATAATTTTTTCATGTGGAGCTGAGTGCTTATGGCTGCCACTTTGTCGGTGACAAAAAAGGCAAAGTCTTCAGAGATATTAGCGGAGAAAAATGACAGTTTGATAAGTACTAAGGTCAGCAGGGTGTTTTTATCTTGCGATACCCCGCAAGCCTGTGCCTGGTTTGATGGTCACAAAGAGTCTAAGAAATCCAGTTGCATGTATAACTGATATGCTATGATGTTTCTTTTTAAAGGTATAGGGTAATTTTTGTGTGACTAAGTCTCATTGAACATTATTAAAATAATGACAAAAACAATGTTTCTGACAGATTTTTCTATCTGCCATAAACTCAGTGGTATGAGATTAGGGTTGTCTTCTGTGGGCTGTTGGCTGATTAGGATGTTCAGATAAACACAGCAATGTTTTTGATAGTGCCAAAGAACCACAGGGTGCTAATTAAAAGAGAAAGCTAGGAAAAAATCTACCTTTAAAAAAAAACACTTACATTAGACATGTAATTGATATGTTGAGTAGAATGTGTTTTTTTGTGTGTGTGTTAGTTTTTTTGCACATAATATATAGATTAAATAAGTATATTTTATATGTTTCAATATTAACGCTACAATCATGCAATAAGTTAAAGGAGGTTTAAAAATTCCCCATTTACTTACCCTCATGTTATGACTTTCTTCAGCTGAAAACAAACAACGATTTCAATTAAATACTTTAATTATATGCTTTTTGGCATTAACAATTTCCTGTTCAATCCTGTTTATTTCCTGTAAAAAAGTTTGTGTTCTGATAAATAAATTAAGTAATATACATCTGGATCGCCATGAGGGTAAGTAAATGATAGGAAAAGGTTAATTTTAGGAAAACGTTTCCTATAATTTTCCTATAAATGTATTTTTCTATTGTTGATAATTGTGTATGTACTATATAAAAGGTTTTGTTCTTCTTGATGACAACAGTGGTTTTTGATATTGATGGGATGTCTTTGCTAGCTGCATGCATTTTCAGCCTGTTGGAAGCCAAAATGCCATGACTCTAAGAATGAGAGCATTGAGGAGAAAGCATGTATATATGTACAGGGTTCTCTGCCCCAAATCATCAGTTCTGTAGAGGTTATTTACTTCCTAGTTGGGGTTAGTCAAATTTCTTTTTAACCCTGTGTTTCATCTGATAACCAGTGGGGCAGCAACAGTCCTTTACAACTGCATACCTGCTGCCCGTGCTCTTGCTGCTGGCTTAAAACTACTGTAAACCATTCTGTTAACTTTCTCCACATTTAGCTACAAAGACATAAACAACCATAAAAACGTGATTTTCAGCAAAGGGGGACCTTTAGATAAGCAGCTTGACTTAAAAAAAGGTGCTAAACAATGCCATAGGAGAACCTATGTTGTATTCCTGTTAAATTAGCATTTTTAGAGGTTTTTGCCTACAAATCGATATTTCAGAGTGGGCAGATTGTGGTATTTAGTGGGTTTTGAGGCTAAATTATTTAAGTAATGTATACTATGTGTGAAGAGCATTCACTCAACATTGTGATCTCATTTTTGACAGAGGTGGCGTCTAGAGGGTTATTATATAACTCTTCATATACTACATAATACTTTTTTTTTGTAACATTTTTGGCAGTTTTACTTGTACTAACATTGTAATATGTTAAGTGGGTAATAAAACATAAGCGTTGAATATGATGTTAATATCATCATCAATAATACACAAAATTCTGCTCAATGAATCTCCACGGTGACTTTTATAATTATTTTATAACTTTATAGGGTTATGTGGGTCTTTTGGATGAATTTAAGGAGTTCTGGTCTTGGTCTTGACCGTGTCCCACCTTGGTTATTTTTAGGTCGTCTTGTTGACTACAACACCCGAGGCCACGTTCACACTGTCGATTTTTAGGATTGACAACCATATTGATGCTTCTGCCATCTACTGGTGAACAGTTAAACTGTAACAACTGGGTTGATGGGTGATGTGACAGACAACTAGTTGTCCAATGCGGTTCTGTTCACACAGCAGGGCTTGTCCATAAATGTGGTTGTGAGTGCCGAAAATGTACAGGTGTTCAGTTATAGAATGCTGTTGTCACTCCCATAAATAACCCAACTGCGTGTGAACACAACAATATTACAGTGATACTTTACCCAACAATGAAAATTTTCTCATCATTTACTTACCCTCAGATGGTTCCAAATCTGTATAAATGTCTTTGTTCTGAGGAACACACAGAAAGATATTTTGGAGAATGCCAGATCTCATTCCCATTTACTGCCATAGTAGAGAAAATAAATACTATGGGAGTCAGTGAGGCATGAGATCTGACATTCTTCCAGATATCTTTCTGTGTTTATGGAAGAACAAATACATTTATACAGGTTTGGAACAATCTGAGGATGAGTAAATGATGGCAGCATTTTCATTTTTTGGTGAAGTATACCTTTAAAGGCGGGGTGTCCGATTTCTCTTAGCTGTTGTTGATGTTCAAATCACCAAAACAAACACACCCCTACCCCCATCTTTCGCTTTCGTCAGCGCTCGGCTCGGCTAATGTCCGTCCTGTGCACTGTGCACCTTACTGCTGATTGGCTACAAGGTTGTTTTGATACTCGGCCCGACTCAATTGTCTAAAGCGTAATTCGGAAATCGGTTACCCCGCCTTTAAGGACTCAAATACAGGACTGACAACTGTATTCTGGTGCTGTGTGAACGTGGCCTAGTATTGTTTTATTAAGAGCCTTTATCATCCACATAACCTTTATGTTGCACAAAATGTTCTTTGTCGTGGAAAAGGTTATAAAAGATAACAAAGCAACGGTTCTTTTAAAAACAAAGAAAATGGTTCTTCTATGGCATTGCTGGTTAGAACCCTTTTAGAACCTTTATTTTTAAGTGTTCTTTACTGGAAAAGCCACACTACAGTATGTTTAAAACATCTAAGCTGCTTACTATTGACGCTATTGAAAACAAAACAAAACATCTAACCTGCTTACTACTGACACTATTGAAAAAAATACATTTGAGATACTTTCCTATTCAGATTATATGTTGCTGGGGCTTATATTGGTTATCACAGAGACAATTGGAACTTTTTTGGTAGACCTTTTCAGTTACATCTGTCAGGCATTTTGTGTGATATTACGAAGAATGGCTTACAGCAGTTTTAGTTGTCTTGCACCTAATATATTGATTTTTTTTATTTCCCATTTTCTTTACACTAAGTCAGTTGGGTTTGCTCACACCTGTTTCCCTTACTTTATCCCCTCATGGAGTACATCTTCTCGGGGGTTACCTGTGTGCAGGGCTGTTTTAGAGGGGCGCAGTGGGGGGCCTGTATCAGTGTGCCTCTCTCTGTGTCCCTTCAGGTTACGGACTGGTGGTTCAGGAGGAACTAGTGTCACCGGCCTCAATGCAGTACAGTCTGCCTTCACCATTGGGCAATGACCCATACTGGCAGGAGGTATCAAGCATGGATTGTGCACCCATCGCCACCACTGAAGAAGACACTCTAATGGATATGTCAGGAGTACAGATTTGTCCCTCAGGCAATAGTCATTCTGTTGTAGCTGTGGAGGACTCTTCGCTGGAATGCAGCAATGCTGATGACTCGGAGGTACTTCTGAACAGAAGCCCAGACCACTCCAGGAGTGAGACACCTGGTGGAAATGGACCTTTGGGGCTTTCTGGTCAGGAAGCATTAAGTGATTCCAATGAGTTTCTTGAGGATCTATCTATTGGGGCAGACTTGAATTACAGTGGTGCAGGACTGAGTGGAGGGGTCAACATCAATGTTCTGGAAAGAGGTCACGGGTTGGAGAGGATGGAAGGGGCTGTAGGTGACAAAGTCAACAACATTAAAGACAATTCCAGTGGAGGGTTGCAAGAAGGAGCAGAAGTAGTCAGCACAAGCTTAGAAGGTAGCATATCTCTCATTTCAGGTCAGCAGCAAATGTTTCCCCGAGTGAGTGACTCCCCTGTGCTAAGAAGACGAACAGATCTTACTGATGACAGGTGAGTTTCTTATTATGCTCAGATTAAATTTTTTTACCAATAGAGACTCAGCTGATACGTATTTCTTAAAGGGGTCAAATGACACGGCTAAAATGAATACTATCGTTTGTTTTAGATGTAATGCAATGTGTATACACGATTTAAGGTTCAAAAATGCTGTATTTTCAACATACCGTGCATGTTTGTATCTCCTCTTTGCCCCGCCTCTCTGAAATGTGCGGATTTTTAGCAAAGGTCATCGCTCTGAAAAGCGAGGTGGGCTATGATTGGCCAGTTAACCAGTGCGTAATGATTGGTTGAATACTGCAAGCATGTGATTGAAATGTAACGCCTCTTACCATATTTGGAACATCAGATTCCAAAGCAATTGTACTGACTCGTACGCCCACCTTATACATTTGGGCGGTCTTAGTCAACGCATACCACGATCTGACGTGGATTTGTGGGGGCGTGGTTACACAAGGCGTTTCAGGCAGTTCTGGGTGAGCATTTGCTTTTAGAAAGAATGCATCTTTTGTTCCGACACTTTCATTTTTGCAATTTTACGTGTCTAATACATGCATGGGCAACTTATAACAAACCAATGACACAGAAAAACACATGTTCGCGCCATGTGGCCCCTTTAAAAAAGATCTTTGATTAGTATTTTTTATATTTTCAATGCCGTTCATCTATGTCTGTTAGCTTTGAGACCTATATTCTGGATTATTCCTTTACAAAAAAGAAATGTGCTATTAGTATTATTCTTTATACTTTCAATCCACTTTTTATGTACTTCTCAAAAATATACTCTTTAGGCTACTCATAAAGGGTACCTCCGCCAAAGAATGACAATTCTGTCATCAATTACGCATCCTTAAGTCAGTCCAGAGCCCTAAGACCTCTCAGACCATTCATCTTCGGAACACAAATTAAGATTCTAGAGCTTTCTGACACCCCCAATGACAGCAACACAATGTACAATCAAAGCGCAGAAAGTAAGTAAAGACAAATAAAAATAGTCCATATGACTCCATGTTATGAAGCGACGAGTGTACTTTTTGTGCACAATAAAACTAAAATAATGACCTTATTCAACAATTTCAGTATCCAACTCGCGTTGGATATGTGTGGTGCAGACGTAGAACGCTAGCTCCTGTGTCTACTCAACACACATGTGGTGAAGGCCGGCTCCTTCGTCAGCTTCACAGCACATGCATCATGATTGTGGCTCCGGCGTAAACGGAGGTGAAAGGGTTGTGGAACGACTTAAAGCGATAATTCAGAGGAAGAACAAAATTACCCCATGTTTTACTCACCCTAAAGGCATCCTAGATGTATATGTGACTTTATAAACTGTAATGTCCAACTTCCATTATCCAGGGGGCCACGTGTGCAGGAGAGGGTGGCATTCCAGCAAATGACACAGGTATGCTGTAAGTTCCGGTGATCAACGCGACGGCTCAGAGGAGACAGCAAAACAAAACCAGAACTTACGACATGCCTGCATCATTTGCCAGAACGCCACAAACATGTGCACGTGCTGCCGAAGTTAGATTTATTTAAATACTTAAAGATTCACTAGGTTTTTTGGTGTATTGATGTAATTTCAAATGAAAAACCCTTCTAAAATAACCAGTAGCATTTAGTTTAGGGTACATGGAAAGACATTGCATGGACAGAATGTTTTTGTACTTCACATAAATTGTAAACCATTGAGAAATGTTTTTCATTATTGTGCTTTTTATCATAAAAAAACAAAACTTCCCTGTTAACTAGCATGTGGCAACACGTTCTCACTCCCGACTCAACACACCGCATGTTGACGTTCAGGCAGCTCCCCACTGCATCGCTTTTCAACATGCAGTGCAGGTGTGATTTTAGGGTGAGTGGATAACGTCTTGGTTACGTATGTAACCTCAGTTCCCTGATGGAGTGAATGAGACCGCTCCGCCCGCCTCCCACCTCGGGAGATCTTGGGATTGGTATGCCAAAGTGATGGCGTCCACGATCCAGTGCGCCAATCTCTGTTTGGAGACAGCTCTCCCCTTCTGCTGTCCTCCAAAACAGACAAAGAGCTGCTCAGAGCTTCTGAAGCTCTGCGTGCGGTCCAAGTAGAGGCGCGTACTGGACACAACAAGGTAGGGGTTGGGTCG
The DNA here is from genome assembly GCF_024868665.1 of Triplophysa rosa. Taxonomy (NCBI): domain Eukaryota; kingdom Metazoa; phylum Chordata; class Actinopteri; order Cypriniformes; family Nemacheilidae; genus Triplophysa; species Triplophysa rosa. Next base: position 9,511,289 of record NC_079891.1, read on the forward strand.
TTCTCCCCAGCGGGGAGCGCCTGCAAGTTGACCACCTGGTCCCTGAAGGGAGTGGTGGGAACTTTGGGCACGTAGCCAGGCCGGGGTCTCAGCACCACGTGGGAGTCACCCGGCCCGAACTCTAGGCACTCGTTGGGCACAGAGAGTGCATGCATATCCCCTACCCTCTTGATGGAAGTGAGCGCCACTAGGAGAACAGTCTTCATCGTGAGGTGAGGTAGAGCGGCTTCTCCTAGGTGCTCAAACGGGGCCCTTCCCAGGCCCTCAAGGACCACATTAAGGTTCCAAGAGGGTACGAGGTGAATCCTCCTCGTGCCCCTCAGGAACCTGATGACCAGGTCATGCTGTCCGAGAGACTTACCTGCCACAAGTGTGAGATGTGCAGCGATGGCGGCAACAAAAACCTTGATCGTGGAGGGAGAGAGGTTGCTCTCTAACTTTTCCTGAAGGAAGGACAGCACGACACAGATCGCACAATTCTGTGGGTCTTCCCTGTGGGAAGAGGAGAGGAGGAAGAGAAGAGGTGCTACTTGTAGGCGTACAGTCGTCTAGTGGCTGGGGCTCTTGCCTGAGTGTTCGTGCTCACAACTGCGGGAGGCAGGTCACTCAAGATCTCCTCGTCCCATCCAGGAGCCAGACGTGGAGGTTCCAGAGGTCTGGTCTCGGGTGCCAGACCGTGCCCTTCCCCTGAGAAAGAAGGTCCTTCATCAGGGGAATCAGCCAGGGGGGAGTTGTCGTCAGAAGCGTCAGCTCTGAGAACCAAGTCTGGTTGGGCCAATAGGGCGCAACTAACAGAACTTGGTGTTCCTCTTCCCTGACCTTGCACAGGACCTGTGTCCGGCGAGTTGCGACATCTGCCATGAGCTCGTACCACCCTGCGGTTTATATACGCCACGGCAGCCGTGCTGTCCGAGTGGAGCAGCACATGCTTGCCCTGAATGAGAGGAAGGAACCTCCTCAGGGCAAGCCAAGCAGCCAGCAACTCCAGGCAATTGATATGCCACTGCAGGCGGGGGCCTGTCCAACTGCATGCCCATTGCACACAGCACCCCAGCCAAGCAGGGAGGTGTCTATTGTCACCATGATGTGCCTCGAGACCTGCCCAATTGGGACTCCAGCCCGGAGAAAGGACATGTCTGTCCAAGGGGCTAGGGTGCGACGGCAGCGAGACGTGATGGGAATACTCCTCGTGCCGATGTGCCACGCTCTCCAGGGAACTCGACTCTGAAGCGGTCTCATATGCATCAACCCGAGCGGCACGACTGCCGTCGAGAATGCCATGTGCCCCAGGACTGCGAATTAACCCAACTGCGTGTGAACACAACCATATTAAAGGGATGCTTCACCCAAAAATGAAAATTCTGTTCTCCAACATGTCTGTTCCAACATGACACGCCACATGTTGACGTTCATGCAGCTGCCCTCGGTGCCACTTTTTATCACCTGTCAGTACAACTGCTTAGGAACATGATGTTCCGAATATGGTAAGAGGCGTTACATTTCCGTCACAAGCTTGCAGTATTCGACCAATCACTACACACGGGTTAACTGGCCAATCATAGCATACCTCGCTTTTCAGATTGATGAGCTTTGTAAAAAAATCACCCCTTTAACTGCCTGAATAGTGCCATGTAAACACAATTATCCTGGCTTTTAAACTAAAAATCAAACCCCAACATGTCGTCGTTGCAAAATTATACCCCAATATATAATTTCATAATGACTGTATAATGTCAAATTTGCCTGGCCATCGCTTCCCTGTGTTGATGCTAATAGTTTTTCATGGAAAGCAACGGAGTACCCTGCTCACAGAAAAATGATGCCAAAGATGTACTCTGCGTGTTGAAAAGCGTCGCTGAGAGGCGTTGTCCAAACATCAATATGTGACGAGTCGGGAGTGAGAATGTGTTGCATGTTTTTACAGGTCTTGGTCAAACTAATAATGTAGCAATGTTGATGTATAATTCAGCAGTCAATGCAATGTGTGTGTTCCAGCGACCCAATAATTTTACCTTGAAAGTGTAATTCTGTCCTTTCATCCATGATTCTATATGTTATTGGCTATAGAAATACAAAGCATGAGCCATTCTGTATGATCCTCCCTATTTTGTAGTTATTGGGAATTGTTAACACAGGACAAAAAAATGACTCATCCAACCATTTTAAGTGAAAATAAAAAATGTCATTTTTTTCTAAACTAATCTGAGTTTATTTCCTAGATATTTTTCACTATACCCATACAATAACTAACAAGGAGGCTTTTTATTAATTTTATCAATTTTACTACTTTTAATTCTTACCACTTTAAATGTTGTCATATTTCTCAGGTTAGGTGGCGGGTCCCTCTTGTCTTACCTCCAGGATCAGGAGGTTCCTGGTTGGCACTTGGCCCCAGAACCAACTCCGAACAGGATGGGGTCTTCACACTGCAATCCTAGACAAGCCATAGAATCTGTGATATCATCAGTACGAGCTGCAGTGGATTGCGATTCTAAACAGTCTCACCTAGCCAGGAAATCCTTAATTGAACCGGTGCGGGACACAGGGCATTCTGAGATCATTCACATGCATTATCAGGGAACACAACTGTTTGAAAAAGGACTAGGCTTCCCAAGCAGAACAGCTCGAGGCTGGGAGGACATGCATCTAAGAGAACAGGTAAGAACATGGGATTTAGGAAAACAGTTGAAACTTGATGTGACAAATTAATTCCATTCTATTCATATATCATCTCACATCACATATTCAGCTGTAAAAAATGTTCACAAATCCCCCCAGATTTTACTTGGGTCATTCAAAAAAAAAAACGTATTATTTTTAAAATAACAATCTGTCTATTTGATCACAGAAAAATGTTGCATGCAATTATGCAGGCAATGAACTATGATTGTATGTTTATAACAGAGGCTGGGTGGATTTATGATGTTTGACTGACTGTTTGAGGATTCAATGGAGTTTCACGGTTTATTCACAAGCTCTTTTATATGTTCATTAACATTTGCAAAACCCACAAACAGGCATAAAAACATTCGCAAAACCAGTCATTTTCTTCAACAAGGGGGGTGATCTCCCCTCACATCCCCCCTCAAATCGAGCCCTGATTGTCACTCCCTTCAAGCATAGACTGGCACAAGTGGTTTCCGTACTACTGGTTTATTTGATGGCTTTTCCCCCAAATCATCGTGAAAACTAAACAATGAATATAAACCACATTAACTTAATATAAACTTAAACATACATTAACAAACAGACATACTTTTAAGAACTTCAAACACAAAATACAAGCAAAGCAAATATAAAGCGAAAATACCTTGTTGGCTGCATGCTATATGAAAGAAATGGTCTTGAATATGCCTTAATGTCACGTTCAAATCCCTTGCACAAAGAGACTCCATTGAAGCATTACACGCTTAATGTTCCTGTTTGCCACTGGGTTGCTTACATGAACTGAGAACCTTGCTGACAATCAGCAATTAAATACAACCGTCGATATTTCAAAATAAAAGTCCTAAACCAAATAAAACAAATTCACAAAATATAAATGTAACTTATTTTCTTCGTAACAAAAATAATAGAAAAAGTAACCAACTTGTATACGTAATACAGTGGCTTGCAAAAGTATTCATCCCCCTTCATTTTATTCACATTTTGTTATGCTGCTGCCTTATTTGAAACTACTTTAAATGATTTTTTTTACATTAATCTACACTCCATGCACAATAATGACAAAACAAAAAACTGATTTTTGACAGCTTTGCAAATTTATTAAAAATAAAAAACAAAAATAAGTACATTGCATAAGTATTCATACCCTCAACTCAGAAAATGGTTATAGCGCCTTTACAGACTCAAATCTTTTTCGGTATGATGTGAAACTTTACACATCTGCATTTGGCAATTATCTGTCATTCTTCTCCTCAGATCTTTTCAAACTCTGTCAGGTTGGATGGAGATCATCAGTTCAGTAGACAGACATTTTCAGGTTTCTACAGAGATGTTCAGTTGGGTTCAAGCACTAGCTGGGCCACTCAAGGACATAGACAGAGTTGTCCACTCTTGCATTGTTTTAGTTGTGTGCTTAGGATCATTGTCATTGTTGGAGAATGAACCTTCTGCCCTGTCCGAGGTTCTGAATGTTCTGGGCTAGGTTTTCATGATCATTATCATGATCATTATCTCCGTATTTTGTGCACAGTCCCTGAAGCTGAAAAACACCCCCACATCATGAAGTGAAGTTAGTCAGATATGGTGACCCATTTAACCCATCCAGAGTTGGTGAACACACGCACAGCAAGTCGTGAACACACATACACCTGGAGCAGTGGGCAGCTATCACTGCAGCGCCCGGGGAGCAAGTAGGGGTAAGGTGCCTTGCTCAAGGGCACCTCAGTCGTTACCTGCCGGCTCTGGGAATCGAACCGGCAACCTTCTGGTCACGAGACCGACTCTCTAACCATTAGTGCAGTGCTTGTTTTTCTCCAGACATGATGCATGAATCTGAGATTCATCAGGCCAGAATATCTTGTTTCTGACAGTTTGAAAGATTCGTTGAAGTACATTTTTGCATATTTCAAGTTTCCATGCGTCTTCACTGAGCAAAGGCTTGAGTCTGGCCACTAAGCCATAAAGCCCAGATTGGTGGAGTGTTGCAGTGATGTTTGTCCTTCTGTATGTTTCTCCCATCTCCATATATGATCATGGAGCTCAACCAGAGTAATCATCAGCTTCTTGGTCACCGCTCTAACCAAGACCCTTCTCCATCGATGGCTCAGTTTGGACAGGAGGTAAGCTCAAGTAAGAGATCTGGTGGTTCCAAACCTCTTTCATTGAGGATAAATGGAGGCTACATGCTTCTGTGAACCTTCAATACAGCAGATTTTTTTCAGAAGTCTTCCCCAGATCTGTGCCTTGATACAATCCTGTCTCAAAGCTCTACTGGCAGTTCTTTTGACCCCATGTCTTGGTTTTTACTTTGATATGCATTTTCAGCTGTTGCACCTTTTATAGAGAGGTATGTGCCGCTCCAAATCATACTTATTCAATTGAATTTGGCACAGGTTAACTCCACTCGAAGTGTATAAACATCAACAAGCAAAACTAATGCTTCTGAGCTAAATTTCAAGTGTCCCAGAAAAGGGTATGAATACTTATGCAATGTACTTATTTTTGTTTTTATTTTTAATAAATTTGCAAAGCTGTCAAAAATCAGTTTTTTGTTTTGTCATTATTGTGCATGGAGTGTAGATCGAGTCTAGAATTAATTAGCCAAATACTGTACTCTACGCCACCTCTTTCGAAGATAAAGATCTTCTCTTGTAAATTGTCCAGGTGGAGGTAGAATGACTGTAGACTTCATTGTAAGAATGTAGTTCGGAGTTAACGCTTCAGGTCCAGATGGATAATTAAAATGTTCAGTGGTGAGTGGTCTGTTGTTAACAATGGCCATAACCTCATACAAGAATGTCCTTAGAGAGGTACTGTCAAGCCTCTGTGCTGACTGGTCAAGAATAGCAGAAAGAACACTTATGGTTCTTATTTGCCTCTCCCAGACACCTCCCATATGACTTGCTGCTGGAGGGTTCATTAGAAATTCACATCCTAGAGCCTTAACTCTTTCTAAATCCATTCCTTTCATGAGTTCTGCAAACTCTCTTCTTGCTCCAACAAAATTGCTTCCTTGGTCACATCTCAACTGACGAACATTTCCTCTTATTCCAATGAATGCTCTTAAAGCATTAATAAATGAATCAGTGGTCATATCATGAATCATCTCTATGTGTATGGCCCTTGAACATAGACAGGTAAGTAAAAGACCATATCTCTTGAGCTCCTTTCTTCCATCTTTGATATATATTGGACCAAAGCAGTCAATACCAGCATAAGTGAATGGTGGAGTTGTTTCTATTCCATCTTGTGGCAAGTCACCCATTCTTTGTTCTTCTGCAGGCCTTCTATACTTTCTGCACTTAACACATTTAAAGATGTGTGATGAAACCACGCCGCTACATCCCAAAATCCACAATCCATTAGCTCGCAGTTCATTCATTGTCATGCCATGTCCTTGATGATGTACCTTTTCGTGAAAGTGCTTAGTAAGTAAAACTGATATGTGGCTATTCTTCGGAAGTATAGCTGGATGCTTGACGTATGGGTGCAACGTAGCTTGACTTAGGCGTCCTCCAACCCTCAGGATACCTTCTTTGTCTAAGAATAGATTTAACTTGTAAAGCCTGTTCTTTTTGGTGTTGACAACTTTAGCTTCAAACTCTTTATCTCATCTGAGAATGATTCCTGTTGAACCAGCTTGATGATAAAAAGTTCTGCTTCTGTCCTTTCTTCCAGGCTTGTACTTTCTTTGTTTGGTTGCTTCACTTTGAATTCTTTGATTTTACTTTTCAGTCTAGCAATTGCCTTTACAAGTCTTGACCAATCAAAGAATTTCTGTAGGTGATCCAATAATGATCTGCTCTCCTTTGCGGCAGTGTTACACACAAGAGCCTTGCAAATTTCAGGATCATCTTCCTTAATTTCTCCCAACATGCATTCTCTTTCAGGTAGTTCTGTTTTCCAAAGAAACTTTGGTCCTGTAAACCTATTTGAGGTTTTAAGTTGCTCTGCTGTCAAACCTCGAGAGGCATGATCAGCTGGATTGTTCTCAGAGTCAACATAAGTCCATTGTTCAGGTTTTGTACTGGATCTGATTCTCTGAACACGATTGGCTACGAACACATGAAATTGTTTAGTGTCATTGTTTATGTAGCCAAGAACGACTGTAGAATTTGTCCAAAAGAACTCCTTTAGATCTTGAATTTCTAGCTCATTCCGAAGCATGTCACTTGTTTGCACTGCAACAACTGCTGCTGTGAGTTCTAGCCTTGGTATAGTTGTAACTTTGGTTGGTGAAACTCTTGCTTTTCCCATTACTAAACAGCAATGAACTGTATTAGACTTGTTAATTGCTCGCAGGTAACTACATTCACCATACCCAGTGACACTTGCGTCCGCAAAATGATGGAGCTCATACATTGTGGCGTCGCCGAAATTTGAAGGTAAGAAGTCTCTCTTAATCTCCAACAAATGGTGCCATAAACCCTAGGGGGTCATACACAGAGGCCACGGTAGAAAGCACACCCTTTCTTGTTAGAGGATTGGGTTTTACTTGAACTCTGAATTTAAAAGAGTCAGATGTAATGCACCACTCTACTCCAAGAGCTCTTTCCATCTGAGGTAAACTCAAAGCCATATCCCGATCTTTGACTGTGGCACGTTCTTTTTCTGGGATGGTTGACATCACTCTCTCACTGTTAGAAACAAACTTGTGGAGTCTTAACCTGCCAGTGAAGCAAAAGTCTCTTGATTCTTTGATATGCTGATGGCTTCTGTCTCAGTTTGAACGCTTATTAGACCATCATCTACATAGAAATTTCTTTGAATGAAGCGTATGGTGTCTTCACTATACTGGCCACACCCTTGAGTTGCCAAATGTTTCAGACCAAAGTTAGAACAACCAGGAGACGAGGCACCTCCAAACAAGTGAACTCCCATTCTGTAAACTGATGGTGTGATCTCCAAATTTCCATTCTCCCACCACAGAAATCGCAAGTAATCTTGATCCTCTTTCACATGAAACTGTTGGAACATTCTATCGATGTCACACATGATTGCAATGGGACCCTTTCTGAAACGGCATAGGACCCCTACCAATGCATTGGTTAGGTCAGGACCTGTGAGCAGATGGTCGTTGAGGGATGTGTTCTGAAACTTGGCAGAACAGTCAAATACGACACGTATTTTCCCTGGTTTCCGTGGATGATGGGGTCTATGATGTGGAATAAACCAAACTGGACTACGATCAATCTCGTCTTCAGGAACCTTCTCTGCATCACCACGTAAAATGATGTCTTCCATGAATTTTGCATAGTCCTCATAGTACCGCTGATCTTTCTGGAATCTCTTTTCAAGACCTTTCAGACGATGTACTGCACATATCTGATTAAAAAAAAAATTTGGTTTTTCTCTTTTTGAATGGTAATGGCATTTCATAATGACCATTACACTTTTGTATGGTATTTTCTCTCAAAATCGACAAGAACTTGAGATCTTCTTAAGACACAGGATCAGTTTTTCCAGCTCTTTCGGAGAAGTCTGATTCAAGGACGTTTATAATATCTAAAGGACCAATTTCTTTTACTTTAATTCGATTCACATAGTGTACTTCAGTTTTAAGGTTGACAGGAGAATACATACTTGGTGTCACTTGCATTACTACTATGCGATGGCTAGTTCCAATAGCGTCGCAATAGTCTACATAAGGATTCCCGTGTCCAACAATGTTCCATCCAGGGTCAGTACGCTGTGCATAAGGCTGATGGTCTTGGCCAGAAACTACTTCTCTTGGAAGGAGAGCTTGTGAGCAATTATATCCAATGAGCACACCTACTTCACAATCTTGGAGAGGTGCTATCTCATCTTGAAGGTGATTTAAATGAGACCAAGCTTTTGCGGTTTCATTTGTTGGCATGTGAGTTCTGTTGGCTGGAATGAACTCCCGAGTGTAGACTGGTGGTAAAGAGATCCTTTTACTAGAATAAAAACCTCTAACTTGTAGGTCTTTTACTTTTTGAGAGCTTACAATTGTGGTCCTTGAAGTCATCGTAGAGAGCTTGGGTTTAACTTGTTCTTTGCTTGCATCCAATGCTTCAGCCACTTCATTTAAAATGAAGGTTGTGTCAATTTGAGAGTCTAAAAGGGCATAAACAAGAACTTCTTGTGCAGGTTGAGTCATAGAGGAAATCAAGACAGGAATTATTGCTGCTGTTTGCGTTTTAGTCTCATCAAGAATTACTCTATTTGAAGTAACAGCTGTAGCTATTTCTTTAAATTGCATTGATGAAGGTGCTTTCTTGGTGCCTTTATTGACTTCTACTTAACTTGTTCTCTTGTGGTAATTTTTGGTGTTCTTTAATTCGCTCCTCATGGAGACAGGTTGGATGCATCTTGTGGCACACATCACAGACACTCCTACTCCTGCAATTCTTTGAGAAATGGCCAGGCTTAAGACAACCAAAACATAACTTTTCAGCTTGAACTAATTTAATTTAGTCTGAAATTGATTTTTCCATAAGCTTCCTACATTTGTGCAAAATGTGTCCAGTCTTCTGACAGAAAATACGTGTTATGACAGGTTTTTCACTGGTACTTGTGGTTAGGGTCTTTGCTCCAAAGCTTTGACGCTTTTGGACCTTCAACCTCACCTAGTTTAAGTGCTTGTAAGGATGTAACAGGATTGCAGGTGATTTTCACCTCTCTCATCAAAAACTTGACAAACTGGCTAAAGGAGGGAAATTGGTTGGTCTCCTCTTCTATTTCAACAACCTTACAATTCCAACTCACTGCTAACCATTCAGGTAACTTTGAAAGAATCTTCCTGTTCTCATTACAATCATTCAAGATTTCAAATGTCTTGATATGAACCATGGCAGCCTCACAACTACGAAGAAAATCAACAAATTCTCTGAGCTCAAAACTGTCTTTAGAGCCCATCTTAGTCCATGCTTGGAGCTTATCTCTATATGATTTTGCAATTGTGAATGGATTCCAATATCTCTCCTCTAAAATGTCCCATGCAGCAGCATAAGCAGATTCAGTTCCAAGTATGAAATATCCATCAAGTGCTTTCTTAACTTGGCCGCTTACATACCTACGGAGGTAGTAGATCTTCTCTTTATCTTGAATGTTCTTCTGGTCAATCAGCATGTTGAAAGAAAGTTTCCAGTCACTGTACTTCAATGGATCCCTGCTGAATACTGATGGTTCAGGAACTGGAATTCTATTTGCACTTAAAGCACCTACCAGCACCTTCACGAGATCTGCTGTACTTTCATTAGAGGAAGAGGTCATCACAGCTTGTGGTACAGGAGCTATTTTCAGGAAGTCTTTCTGACCTTGTTCTATGATCTCTTCTTGATCATACACCTTCATTCTCGCTCGTGCTGCCTTTAGACATTTCACTGCTTCCAAATGTTGTACTTTTCTCCGTTTTTCCTCAAGAGTCTTTTGTAGAGTTCCATGTTCTTCTTCCATTTGAGCTTTAATTTTTGCTTCATCTTCCTCTCTCTTTAATCTATGTTTCAACTCTTCAGCTTCTAGCTCTAAACGACGTTTTGCAGCTGCTGCCTCTTGATCAGCCATCTTCTTTTTAACTTGAGCTTCTAAGAGCTGAATTTCCAATTGTTCTTTATTTTGTTCTTCTAACACTTCCAGAACAGCCTGGCTTGCAGCAGCATCCGCAGCAGCCTCTTGTCGCTTCACAGATGACCTAATTGAACACTCGGAGGCACCTTTCAAAATAGAAGAAACAGAGCCTGACTCACTTAACATACTTGACTCGAAGATAGAGCCTGCTTCTGGCCAGTCTTCCTTTTCTCCTTCTGGAGTAACTCCTTGCAATCGACTTGAGGCTCTGGATACAATAAAATTAGAAACCTCCACACACAAATCCACTCTTCGTCGTGTTTCTTGATCTGGAATTGAAATTTTGCATAGCTCATCATAAACACGCTGGACATCTACAGAAAGACCTACCACATGACCAATGATATCATTGAGCAGGACATCAGATAGAGTCTCTGTTGGTTGTGATAATGTACTCTTAGAAGATTTGACATACGTTTTCCATTTGGTGTAAATATAAGTAAACCTTTGTTGAAGTGATTTAATTTTTGCAAATTGCATTTCTCTACCCTTTTCTGTAAGAGTTATTTTTCTTTTACTTCTTCTTGACTGTTGTTCATCTTCTTGCTGTGCTTCAACACCCTGTTGACTTATTTCAGGTTGGGCTTGAGAATCCGCACTATCCTTAATGCCACCCCTTACATGCACTTCGAGCTCCTTTGACTCTGACATTTAAGCAACTAAATTAACCCAATTTTATGGGTAGAAAATATGCATCAATTACATCTAAACCAATATTGGCCCTTTCTCAAAGTAAAATGTCACTAAAATGCAATCAATTTAAGGCTTGAATACTGAAATGTTGATTAATAACCTTCAGTAACAATACTGCATAGGATATTAAATGTGCAAAATAACCCCTCTAATCAAATATTGTTTTTAAACACCCTTGAAAAGATTGATATCAAACAAACAATAGCATTTACAATACATCTTTTTGAAATCTAGAAAATTCAATAAAACCTTTAAATATATATCTATTAATTGCAATCTTGAATTAAACGTGAGCAAAAAATAAACACTTCGAACACACTTTGCAAATGCACAACCTTAACTTACTATGAAAATTATTTGGTAACCTTTATAAACCTTCTTCTTAGACATATCTTAACTACTTAAGCTCTTAATAATTTAGTCTGTTATTCCTTGTACTTGTGTTGTGTGCATCTTCTTAAGTCTGTATTTGTGTGTGTGTGTGCTCATCTGTTAGTCCTTCGACAATGCACTCCACCCGTTGCAAACACGTGCCAATCCCGCTTGGTCGGCAACTTGCTGCGTCACCCACTCATGTCGTTGAACAAGATAAGTTTTCACTGCCACTCCCTTCAAGCATAGACTGGCACAAGTGGTTTCCGTACTACTGGTTTATTTGATGGCTTTTCCCCCAAATCACCGTGAAAACTAAACAATGAATACAAACCACATTAACTTAATATAAACTTAAACATACATTAACAAACAGACATACTTTTAAGAACTTCAAACACAAAATACAAGCAAAGCAAATATAAATCGAAAATACCTTGTTGGCTGCATGCTATATGAAAGAAATTGTCTTGAATACACCTTGATGTCACGTTTAAATCCCTTGCACAAAGAGATGTCCATTGAAGCATACACGCTTAACGTTGGTGTTTGCCACTGGCTTGCTTACATGAACTGAGAACCTCGCTGACAATCAGCAATTAAATACAACCGTCGATATTTCAAAATAAAAGTCCTATACCAAATAAAACAAATTCACAAAATATAAATGTAACTTATTTTCTTCATAACAAAAATAATAGAAAAAGTAACCAACTTGTATACATAATATATAAAATATAATAACAAACAGTTACACTGATCGCTTGGTCTTTTTTATTGTGACTCACATCCGCAATGGCCACATATGTGCTATCCCACACAGAAACAGGAATATACTGGAAACACATGTTGTTAGTAGGCAAGGAAAGTAAAAAGCAGAGGGAGATGTGAATGTACTATATTTAAGTGCCTTGTCGGTGTCCTTGCTCGGTGGAGTCGCGCAGATAGAGTCGAAGGTCTTTTGCCTCATTGGTCTTTACACAAGGGATGATGCTACCACGCCAACACAGAGTCACAGTTAAAATATATGTGATTAGAACTAATACAGCTAAACACGCCTTCATGATTTGCAAAACATAAGCCTGAAAGATGTGAATGACCCTCATATTGAAACAGCGATCTACTAGCTCCACGCTTTTAAGTGCAAAAACTACAACGTGCAACAATAACGAGCAGCAAAAAATGAGCTTAATACAAAATTAATCTTTAACAACACCAGGTAATAGTCCAGGCAACGGGAAAACAAAGTGAACAACGTGTTGAGCAGACTTGCGCACTACTGCAGTCTTCTGCTGACTAATTGCTTCTCCTGTATTAATACATTTTAATAAAAATTCTCTATTTCCATTAACATTCTAAGTAGGGCTGTGCAAAAATATCGATAAATGTAACTATCACAATATTTTTCCCGATCTACTATCAATACATTTTTTTTATCATGTCATAAACAACGGCCAAAAGTAAGTGGAAGCAAGCATGGCAAATTCAAAGTATTGCCATATATCACAAATGTGTATCATATCGAAATATATAGCAATATATTGTATCGTGACCCATCTATTGTGATATGTATCGTATTGTGAGGCACTTGCCAATACACAGTCATAATTCTAAGCAGACGTATTTCTTATAAAACGTAAAGATCAACAGCTTGACCACAGAAAACACCATAAACATTTAATTCAATTTAATGTTGCATTGTTTCAAAGCAGCTTTACAGGAAAAAGAAAGCACAAAAAGGGGGGAAATTAAGTGTATAGAATAGAGAAGACCACAGAGAAGAGATCATCTTAATAAAAGCAACGTTAATAGAATTTGCAGAACCTTAAGCTAATTAAATAACAGCAGTATCCCTGTGAGCAAGCCAACATGGCACAGTGGCAAGGAACCAAAACTCCAATGATAAATAAATAGAGAAAAAACCTAGGGAGGAACCAGACTCAGCTGAGAGGGCCAGTTCTCCTCTGACGTGTTACAGCTGCACTCAGTAACTTTGATTACGAGTTACTGAGTAAATGTTTTTGATTAACAAGGAGATAATATTTGTAGTGATTTATTACATTTACATTTGTTTAAAACTGTTTAGGTCTGACAACATATGAGTGTTTGGGCAGGGATAATAATTGAGGCAGAATGTAACTGAGTGCAGCTATAACTTCAATTGCCGAAGCTGGGATGGTCTGTCAGTCCGCAGGCTCTCACAGGATGATGACACCTGGCGTTGAGACTAGAGCTGATGTAATATCTAGTTAGGGGAGGAGGGCAGAAAGAGACTAATTAGCGTTTGCTGTCTAATATAACGGCAAGGTCTTTAACTGTGTTTGCAGGTTGTATTCTGTAATATTCTGCTTACAGGTCTTTGGTCTGATTAGTAATATCGCTGTCTTATCGGATTTTAAGAGAAGGAAATTACTGGTCATCTAATGTTTTTTTTATGACAGTTCTGACAGTTTTGATCATTTTGAGGTTTCATCTGGTGTAGTATGATCCGCATAGCAGTGAAAACGAATACCATGTTTTATAATAATATTACCAAGAGGCAGTATGTATAAAATAGCAGAGGCCCTAAAACAGATCATTGAGGTAATCTATATATTACTGCCATTTGACTTTGATTTGATGATTTACCATTTAAATGAACACATTTATATTGGTCAGATAGGTAGGATCTGAACCTTTGTAATGCATGTCCCTGAATACCGATATAATTCTGTAAGCGATCTAAAAGTATTGTACGTGGCGCTAAGATCAAACAAGACTAGGAGTGAGCCTTGGTCTGATGCTAGAAGCAAGTCATTTGTAATTTCAACTAGAGCTATTGTGACATAAAGCCAGACTGCAATTTCCTGTGTATGTCATTATTTTGTAAAAAATAACACAACTGTGTGGACATTACTTTTTCTAGTATTTTAGACAGATAGGGGTGGTTTGAGTTGATCTATAATTACCTAGTTCACTGGGATCCAAGTTTGGATTCTTAGGAGGCTTAATGATGGCCAGCTTGAAGGGTCCTGTGTCATGGCCTAGGCTGATTGACGAGTTAATAATATTATGAATGGGCTAGTAGTAAAGTAGTAAAATGTTTAGTAATTTGGTAGAGGGGCCAGCGGAACCATGGCCAATGGACTGGCAGGTGGAGACAGAGGAAGAGAGAGTGGGAGGCTGGGCAGGAACCTCCTAGATGCAGGAGATGAGGAGCTGACTGACGAAGGAGAGCTGTGCATGACCAGCGGAGACAAAGGAGAGCTGTGAGGGACCAGCAGAGACAAAGGAGAGCTGTGCGGGACCAGCGGAGATGAAGGAGAGCTGGGCGGGACCAGTGGGGACGGAGAAGAGCTGGGCGGGACCAGTGGGGACAGAGAAGAGCTGGGCGAGACCAGTGGGGATGGAGAAGAGCTGGGCGGGACCAGCAGGGTGAAGGAGAGCTGGAGGGGACCAGTGGGAACGAAGGAGAGCTGCGTGAGATCAGAGGGGACGGTAGACGCCAGAAATCACATCACTTAGGCTGTCAAATATACCACAAAAAAGCTTTATCCCCTCTACATTAAAGTCTGGACTGAGTGACTAAAAGGAGATTCTGATCGCTGGATCTTAGATTACTAGTGGGAGTATAAAAATGCAACAGTTCTGAAAGGTAACTAGGGGCTTTATTATGTAAAGATTTATACACAAGTAAGATCATTTTAAAATCAATTCTAAATTCAATAGGCAGCCAGTGGAAGGCCATCAGTATAGGGGTGATGTGGCCACATTTGCAACTATATTGAAGAAATATAGCGGAAGCATTTTGGACCAATTGTAGGCAAGTAAGTTGTGATTTTAAAATACGGAAATATAGTTAGTTGCATTAATCTAACCGTGAAGTAATAAAAGCATAGACATCTCTAAAGTTTTAGCATTTAAAAAATGTTATTTTTGACAGCAAGCAAAGTTGATGCCCAGATTTCGCACATGAGAAAGGAATCATCTCAGTTCCCTTTCTGTCGGTCTCTCGACGTTGTGTCAAACCGACAGATGGGGTTTGATCTTGAGAACCTATCACTCTGATTGTACTTTTTAAAAGGCCAATGAAATTGGCGAATGGTATGACGCGCCAGTCTCCGCCCCTTACATACGGGTATAAAAGGACGATGGCGCGTCCATTCATTCGCCTTTTGTTCTTCGGAACCTGCTGAGCATCTTTATATGCAAAGCGCTTATCTCTCGGTACTACTGGACCATACGACACAGATCAGCGTTTCGGTGGAAAGCCATAAGTGTCTAAAAGAGCAAATTTTTCTGAAAGAGTTGAGAATTTCCTACAGCGTGCACGTGTCACTGGCATGTCTCGCCGCTGTAATCTTGGGTGTGGCTGCTTTGTTTGCCACAGACGGGCACAAAACCTGTGTCAAATGCTTGGGGCTCAAGCATGCTGCAACAGCGTTCGTGGATCTGACATGTCCATGCGAACACATGTCGATCAGAGTGTTGCGGTCACATGTGGCTGTGTTCTGCATGGACGCAGCCACAACACCGGTTTTTTTTCCTTCACCGCGGCGGTGGTGATTCGGGGACTCCCATGGACTTTAATCCGCCGCCAGTGCCGCAGACCATCCATGCCCCAGCATGCTCACCTGCCCCGACTCCGATGAGCAGCAGTGGACCGTCTCATAGCAGAGATGGTGACGAGGACAAAGTGTCCGTCATAGCATCGGATGGCGACTTCCGGACATCTGATGCAGAGGACTCCCTGGAGCTCCCTGCTATGGCTGGTCAAGCCCAGGATGAGGCCATGCTTGCCCGGGCCGCCGCGAGTATTGGGCTGCAATGCACCTCCTTCCCCCCAACGCTCGCGGGTTGACTCGTGGTATCTGGATTCGAAGCGTGGTGTGAAGCTGCGTCCCACTCCAGTGCCATTCTTCCCGGAGGTGCATGAGGAGCTTACGAAGACGTGGCAGGCCCCATTTTCGGCGCATGCATGTCAGATGAGCTCAGTCGCCCTGACTTCCCTCGACTCGGGAGCTGCTAAGGGATACATCGATATACCCCAGGCAGAGCGTGCAGTCGTGGTGCACCTGTGCCCGCAGACAGCTGCCACCTGGCGGGACCGACCAAGGCTCCCTTCCAAGGCGTGTAAGTTTTCTTCCCAACTGGTGTCGAAAGCTTACACTGCCGCGGGTCAAGCAGCTTCCACTCTTAATGCAATGGCCATCCTGGCGGTCCATCAGGCTAAGGCATTGAAGAAGATGGACGAGAGAAGTCGCGACCCAGCGGTTATGCAGGAACTGTGCACTGCCATTGATTTCGCTCTCCGGGCAACTAAGGTGACGGCGCGCATGCTGGGTCAGACGATGTCCACTCTGGTGGTCTAGGAAAGACACCTATGGCTGAACCTTGTTTGCTTTCTTGACATGCCCATCTCGCAAGGAGGGCTGTTTGGTGGCACCGTCAAGGACTTTTCTCAACAGTTCTCGTCGGTGAAGAAGCAGACGGAGGCAATTAAACACATTCTGCCCCGCCACGACCAGGCCACCTGTAGGTCGTCTAGGTCCTGGTCGGCGTCTGCTTCCCAGCAGCCTTCTCAGTGCCTGGTGCCCAATTTCTCAGTAAAAGAGCTTCCTTTCTCCCTGGGCATCACAGCATGACAGGCATTCAGGCAGGTAAATTTGCAGACCGCTCGCCTTGGCCGGCCACAGAACCTCCCCCTACGAGGACGATGTTGTAGATCGCTCCCCTAGTTCCTCTGTCGCGGTGTCTCGGGGACTTGTTACAGCTCCCCAGCTCATCCAGGTGGCTAGTGAGGACGATCCGTCTCGGCTACGCGATCCAGTTCACCAGGCGCCCGCTTAGGTTTCGAGGCATTCTCTTCACCTCAGTTTGAGGCGAGAATGCTCCCGTAATTCGAGCCGAGGTTGCCACCCTTCTGGTGAAAGGTGCAATCGAGCCCGTCCCTCAGGCCGAGATGTCCTCTGGGTTTTACAGCCCCTACTTCATCGTCCCCAAGAAAGGTGGGGGGCTGCACCCTATCCTAGATCTGCGCTCTCTGAACAAAGCTCTTCACAGGCTTTTGTTCAGAATGCTGACGCAGAGGTGCATCCTGACATCAGGATTGGTTCGTGGCTATCGTCCTGAAGGACGCTTAATTTCATGTTTCGATTCTCCCTCGTCACTGACCATTTCTGCAGTTTGCGTTCGAGGGCCAGGCATATCAGTACAGAATCTTGCCCTTCGGTATGGCCCTGTCTCCCCGTGTCGTCACCAAGATCGCGGAGGCTGCCCTGGCTCCCCTCAGGGAACAGGGCGTGCGTATCCTCAACTATCTCAACGACTGGCTTATCTTGGCACACTTGCGAGATCTGTTGTGTACACACAGGGACCTGGTGCTCCGGCACCTCGACCGATCGGGCCTTCAGGTCAACTGGGACAAGAACACGCTCTCCCCCGCGCAGAGCATCTCTTATCTCAGTATGGAACTGGACTCACCAGCGCACAACAGCGGTCCCCCTGAAAACTTTTTAGAGGCTCCTGGGGCATCCTCAGCGGCAGTGGTGCCGCTTGGGTTGATGCATATGAGACCGCTTCAGCATTGGCTTCAGAGTCGGGTTCCTTGTAGAGCGTGGCACACCGGCACGATGCGGATTTCCATCCACTCGGGCA
Organism: Triplophysa rosa; assembly: GCF_024868665.1. Taxonomy (NCBI): domain Eukaryota; kingdom Metazoa; phylum Chordata; class Actinopteri; order Cypriniformes; family Nemacheilidae; genus Triplophysa; species Triplophysa rosa. Next base: position 9,529,244 of record NC_079891.1, read on the forward strand.
GGTTTCGAGGCACATCATTAGAGACGACAGACACCTCCCTGCTCGGCTGGGGTGCGGTGTGCAATGGGCATGCAGTGTCGGGGCAGTGGACGGGCCCCTGCCTGCAGTTGCATATCAACTGCCTAGAGTTGCTGGCTGCTTGGCTTGCCCTGAAGAGGTTCCTACCCCTCGTTCAGGGCAAGCATGTGCTGCTCCGCATGGACAACACAGCTGCTGTGGCCTACATCAACCACCAGGGTGGCATACGGTCACGGCAGATGTCCTAACTCACCCGACGCCTCCTCCTCTGGAGTCAGCAGAGAGTGACATCTCTGCGAGCCATTCATATCCCGGGCGACCTCAACCGGACAGCCGACGAGCTCTCTTGGCAGGTTACGCTCTGCGGAGAGGGGCGACTCCACCCTCCCTGGACACCGCACATTGCCCACTTTGGTGCCCCCTCCGCACGGATGCCTTAGCACACAGCTGGCCACGAGACAAGCGGAAGTACACCTTCCCCCAGTGAGCCTCCTTGCACAGGTGCTGTGCAAGGTCAGGGAAGAGGAGCATCAATTACTGCTAGTTGCGCCCTATTGGCCCAACCAGACTTGGTTCGCGGAGCTGACGCTTCTGATGACAACTCCCCCCTGGCCAATTCCCCTGACGAAGGACCTGCTTTCTCAGGGGAAGGGCATGGTCTGGCACCCGAGACCAGATGTCTGGAGACTCCGTGTCTGGCTCCTGGACGGGAGTAGGAGATCCTGAGTGACCTGCCCCCAGGAGTAAGGGAGACCATCACTCAGGTCAGGGCTCCTGCCACTAGGCACCTCTATGCCTACAAGTGGCGCCTCTTCTCCTCCTGGTGTGCTTCCCACCGGGAAGACCCACAGAGTTGTGCGATCAGTGTCGTGCTGTCCTTTCTTCAAGAGAGGCTAGAGAGCAATCTCTCGCCATCCACCCTTAAAGTGTATGTTGCCACCATTGCTGCACATCATGATAGGGTTGCAGGTAAGTGTCTGGGACAGCACGACCTGGTCATCAGATTCCTCAGGAGCGCGAGGAGGTTAAATTCACCCCAACTACGCTCTGTACCCTCTTGGGACTCTAATGTGGTCCTTGCGGACTTTGTTAGGGCTCCGTTTGAGCCCTTAGGAGAGGCCGCTCTACCTCATCTCACAATGAAGACGGCTCTCCTAGTGGCGCTCGCCTCTATCAATTGGGTAGGGGCTCTACAGGCACTCTCTGAGTTTGGACTGGGTGACTCCCACGCTGTGTTGAGACCCCGGCCAGGCTACGTGCCCAAAGTTCCCACCACTCCCTTCCGGGACCAGGTGGTGAACTTGCAGGCGCTCCCCGTTAGGGAGGAAGACCCAAGCCCTGCTGTGTTGTGTCTAGTATGCACCCTGCGCTTTTTCTTGTACCACACGCAGAGCTTCAGAAGCTCTGAGCAGCTCTTTGTTTGTTTCGGAGGACTGCAAAAAGGGAGGGCTGTCTCCAAACAGAGACTGGTGCACTGGATCGTGGACGCGATCACTTTGGCATACCGGTCTCAGGATCTCCCACACAGGGCACCTCTCTGGCAGAGCTGCGGGTTGGGCTACGCCCACTACCTTTGCGAGGTTCTACAACCTTCGCATGGAACCAGTTTCCAAGCGTGTCTTGCTGGATACCAACAGGTAGGACCAGCGACCGGCGTGGCGTACTCATCCTAAAGCGCCTTCTCCCCTCTTTAGGTGAGTTAGTGCACTCTTCTGCCTCCCTACTTTCCCCACTGGGTGAAGTACAGGCATTCCATCCATCACTAAGCATCTCTTCTAGTTACGAGCCAAGCGGAGAGGCTCCTATACCAAAGCTCGGTAGAGGCGAGTTTCCCTCTCGAGGTGAACCCCTCTTTACTTATGCTGATGCTCCAAACGTAGTGACTCCCCCATTGGGTTGTCCCGTCTGATCTATTCCTCCCCGCTGGTGAACCTGTGACCTCCCCACGGTGGACTCCACTGTTCAGCGCACCCCGGTTGGGGTCGTGCACCATTCTCCCATGAGTTCTCCCCATTGGCGAGACCGTGTGTAATTTCCACATGTCACCTACAGTCGATAGGATGTGGCCTCCGTAGCGCATGCTTCTCTCTCGAGGTTCCTGCGCTCCCCAGTGTCCCTCACGGTGCCAGGCCATCTCGTATCTAGCGTAGGAAGGCCTCTGCCTGTGACGACCGTTGGTAAGAGCCCTCGCCCTTATTCAAGTGCTGCCTTACTTATTTCACTGGAAGATCATGATTCGCGGCAGTGCACTCATGACTCGCCTAGGCCGGTCAGGGTCGCGCCGCTTGAGGTCGTGATATGGCGAAGCTCAGTGGCGTTTCGTATAGGAACCCCATCTGTCGGTTCGACACAGTGTCGAGAGACTAATAAAAAGCAGTCATGCTTTGTGACAATATTGTCGATTAATTCTGTAAATTGCCCTATATGTCATGGAATCGACAGGCTCTCACCTCACTCCCTCATTCCTCTCACAGTCACCAGAGTACTAATCACCCGCACCTGCAGCTCATCACCAACATCATCAGCCACAGGATAAAACACTCACATCTGCACTCAGTCTTTGTCTGGTCTCACTTGTGAACAGAATACCTCAACTACTTACCGAGTCTTCCAAGCCATCAGAGTTAAGTCTGTGAATCTTATCTATTCTTCAAAGTCTCCCTTATCTTCCTGTTGGTCACGTCAGTCACGCAAGTTACGTCATCACATCACCCCCGGAAGTTCAGCCTGTCATCCACGATCACCTACAACCACAAGGACATTACCTGTACTCATTCCATCTCAGTCTTTGACATATTTACTTACCTGTTTTACTTACATGTGTATGAATAAACTCATTGTTCATTTATATCCTCTCCGCAAGTGGTTCTGTGACACTATAAAGTCCTTTACTGAGTGAGGATGACAGTAGATCGCCACTAATAAAACAGGACCATTCCAGTCAAGATGAAGAAGCTGAACTTCAAAATTGGCAAACACATCCACTAAAACAGACTGACAACGTTTAAGAAAAAAACGTCAATTTTTCTCCAGCACCCACTCCACAAATGGGGTGGAGTTCTAACCAGGTCCAGAAAATACGATAACATAACCCCAATGTTATCATCCCTTCACTGGCTACCCATTAAGTGTCCTATTGACTTTAAAGTTCTTTTAATTACTATAAAACCTTAAACAGTTTAGCCACTACCTACATAACAGAGCTTCTACCACACTACAACCCATCACGCTCTCTAAGATCTCAAAACTCCGGACTTTTGATAACACCTAGAAAAACTAAATCCACCAAAGGGGGAAGAGATTTCTCTTACGTAGCACCTAAACTCTGGAATACCCTTCCCGATACTATTCGAAAGTCAGACACACTCTCAAAATTTAAATCTAGATTAAAGATACATCTTTTCAGCCAAGCATTCACTTAATGCATAATATGCTAAATAAACCACCAGAGACTGCATTTATTATATATTATTTACTAGAATGACCTTGTTTGTTCTATAAACACCACCAGTGTTGGGAGTAACGCATTACAAAAGTAACAATATTACAGTAATATATTAGTTTTTGATGTAACGCAGTAATATAACGCATTACTAATAAAATTTGGGTAATATTATACATTTTTCCCCCTGAAATTATTTTTTTTAATTTACCAACACATTCCATTCCCAGAAAAAAACGAATCTGTGGTTAAAATATTATGATTGTAATACTTTCTACTGTTACTGAAATCCGATGGTTGAAATGAATGCAACGGATTCTAAAAAAAGAATAGAAACAAAACGAAAGTAAGTAGAAAGAGATTCTGCGTTTTACCCTGTCGTATAGGTTGCATTATAGTGGGCTCTGCCTCTACCATAATTCACCAGATGGCCGTTTGTCTACTTTTGCGATTCTGACAGTGATTATTAGTTAAATTGTGCCATGAGCCTTCTCTGTCCCTCTTATATTTGAGGCTCTATATATTTCACTCGAGTATTTAAATGCCGACTGCCGGCGGTCGACAACGCATTGATGCAAATTGTTTGCCTTGATAAGGAATGTCCGCCTAAGTATTGTCAAACAAGTATTAGTTTCGCAGATAGTTTGTTTAATTAACATTTTTTAATATTGTAGTAGACTACCACAAATACCACTGGTAGTCCATGGATATTACCTGATACAGACATTGACACTCGAATCCTAAAGTATTAAGTCCTGCATTGTTTTAGGCATTCTAGACAGACATAAGGTTGTAGTTTACAGGTATTTGCCGATTTGTTGATGCAGTATTTGTCCCACCCCTCCTGGGCTGTGATTGGATGGCCGAGAAAAAAAGTGACATGGATGAGCACAATCATTCTGCATTAACACATCGCCCTCCACTGGATGTACAATGAGCAGCAATGAACTATTGTAATACACAGCTACCTCACGGTCAACTGCCGGCCACACAAACATAAATAAAACTTAACATAATGTCCTGGCCTGTTCCTCTCTCATCCTTCAATCCTGTTGCTCGTCCTTTTATGCTTCCACTCCTCCGTGAGAGATGCGAGACCGGTGCAACACTCATGATCACTCGCATCACCGGCCTCGCATCGTCCCCTCGCGGCTCTTGTCCCGCCTTCCTCGTTACAACTATATTTAAGCATTTTAGAATGCATAAAAAAGCTATTAGCTGAAAAAGCGATAGAAACCATCATAAATTTTACTGGATTTATTGGTTATGATTGGAATTTTATTGGTGGTAATGGAAACAAAAGTTTCTACTGGTATGTGTTGGGTTCTGTTGACCAGACCATTAAATCATACTCAAATAATGTCCAAAATACACTACAAAAAAAGGTATTTAATAAACCCAATGGTTTTAGTGGAGTTTTAATGGAAACCATTAGAATATCTGTGGGTGGGGGTGGGGGGGGGGTTCAGCAGGGTAGTCATACTTTTGTGGTTATTTTGATCAAACTAACTCAAAAGTAACGCGAAAGTAGTGTAATGCATTACAATTGAAAGACAGTGATATTTGAATATAACTAATTACTTTTAAATGACAGTAACTAGTAATATATAATGTATTACATTTTGGAGGTAACTTGCCCAACACTGAACACCATGCACTGTGTTTTACCCTTTTTTTGTGTTTTTCTTATTTTCTCATGTAAAGTGGCTTTAGAACAACGCACATTGTGAAAAGCGCTATATAAATACAATTGAATTTCATTTCATTTACAATAGCTGCCTTTGAAATGGTTTAATTTTTGACGTACTAGTCAAATGGTGCGTAGTGTCTTTTGGCCTCATTTATGAAATGAGCGTACGACCGAAAACTGGGCGTATGGTCGTTTCCACGCAAAACTTGCCATTTATCAGGTTGCTACGATCAAATCTCTCAACAGGTCTCAGTTCGTGTATGCAAGTTTTGAGATATTTTTCGTTTAGTATAACAAATGTAAAAATAGATTCATAAGCGATTTCTTATTTTCATTACATTAATAAATTATTTTAAAGTAAAGTAATTATATGTCTCATTTAATGTTTGAAATTACAAGTTTAACGGGTGCTTTGGTGTAAAAAAAACTTTCATTAGGTTTTAGTCTACTTCTAAGATAATTTACCCAAATTAAAATGCACAATTAAAAGTAAAACATTTAAAAACCTACAATCATCAATCAAAAAATAATCAATTACAAGCAATGGGTAAGTTTACCTATATTTGCAAGATGATAGCTTCTTTGTTTGACAAATATGCATTTTATAGAAAACAGTAAACACGCATGCTTTGATGTTTTTTTTATTTGTGCAATGGTTGCCTGGCTTTGTGTAGCAGGTTCCAAGCCGGTGTGTGGGGCCTGAAGACCGCTGGTCCTGCCTCTGACAGATCTGAAATAGAAAAAATAAATGAAGCAAACATAAAACTGTGTGTGCTTGATTTAAGCAGCATGAAATGCAAAATTAGCAGCATTATTTTAAACAGATTTTAAACCTTTATCCTGTTTAGAAACATGCATCTCTCTCCTCCACCTCAGACCATTTTTTTCTTCCCCTAAATGAAGAAAACTGCATAAAAGCATTTACATATAAATATTATTCTAGAATTGCGCCGTAAAAATGATCAGTAATTTATATCTACATTTATTTTTACATTAACACATTAATAAAAATTAAACAAAGTTTTTCAAGACTAAAGTCAGATTAATTTTGTTTAAATTTAAATGCAAGTAATTTAAAGCAACAACAATACTTTTTTTACAGTGTAAAAATAATAGTGAAACACTAATAATAAATAAAATATTTGCGGTCAAAAGTTCCTCTTTTTGGCCGGATTGCATTTCACCATGTCACAAAATCTAGGGGCGAGGCATCTACACCCTGAATTTATAGGGGAGTGATATGTAAATTACGACATTTATCATGATCATTCGTACGACAAGATTGGCGCATACGAATGTTTGATGAATCACACGTAAACCCTGTCATAAGATTTTTAGAAAGGAGATTTGGCGTATGACGTTAGAATGCGTGCCGCTATCTCCTTTGTTTGACGGCATATTCCAGGCTTCTGATTGGCCGACACGGCCAACACTTTATGGTTAGAGATATCGCCACATGTTTGTTTGGTATGCTTTTGACAGCGCTTTATATCGTGTTTTTGCGTTTTCGTGTGGGTGCGATTTTTTTTAAATGAAGAAGGAAAAACTTAACCATTGATTAAGCACAAATAATCTATTGAACCTTTCATTCCCTTATCGGTAGGTAGGATTTATAAGTGCATTGTAAGACATTTAAGACAATTTGTTGAATCACTTCACGTGGTGTCTTCGAGTAAAAAATATGTTTGATTCAGGCTTTGCTTTGTGTATTTCCATAACGTTTTACCACTCGGTCTGACTAAGGATGTATTTCAGTGAAAACATGTTGTCAGTGCATACACTTTATTTGCCTGCATATATTTATATATCAGCCTTTTGTGAAAATGACTTTTGTTGATTGTCTTAACTTTTGGAAAATGTGCTGCAGATGGAGCACATTTCTGGGAAGGACTAAATAAAAACGTCCAGCCTATACTTATTTTAAGTTAATGCATGTCTATAATAATGATGAACTATGTATTCCTGGGGTCATACCATTTGACATGTATACCTAAGAATACCTGACCATACCCTAAAAATGTTAAATTATCTCACATTTTAAAAAGATTTACTAACCTTTGCATGCAGCAGTTAGTGTCACCAGGGGTTCTTCTCTGTGATTTAATTTCCCATCATATCCCAGTCTTCTTGCACAAGGTTAACAAAATTGCTTCTTAAATGGTGGTTACACCACCTTGACAATTCATAAATTTAGTTTCCCCAAATGAATTATAATATTCAACAATGATTTTCCATTTAATTTTATTTACTATTAAATATATCGAATGTAAGATTATGCCAAGTGAATTAAATAGAAATGTGCATTATAGCTAAGCACTAATGTTGTGCAACATCATTATTTGATCTATAGTATACTGAGCTTTAATACTAAAGTTATGGATACAGCACCACTTTATAAAAAAAAAACTTTGAACACTTGAAAATAGTGCTGAATTGTTATGCTAGCATGGGTCACAAATCATGTTACAAACCCCCTAGCTATTGACAATTGACTTTGAGAACCTCTGGTATATACTGTATAATCAAATGAGTGTCCAAAGCCCTTTAAGTTATGCTGGAGTGGTAAATTCACAAAGACAATTCTGAAATTCATGTAATTGTGTTTGGTGAGAAAGAGAGATTGGTTTGCCTTACGGCCTGTCTTATACTGGCCACTTCCTGTTTACTCTCATGACACAGCATCAGCAAATGCAAATCAGCAAATACATAACCTATAGGCCTGAAGTGATTACAGTTAAAATGTTAGTAAAGTTTCCTTGTAGGGGAGACTGCCCTTAGGCAATGGTTTACCCTCTGGAGTGAGAGCTTCAAAGGGTTAAAGGGTGTAGGGGACCAACAACTTGAAGTGCCCTTCTGCGTTATCATCCGTGCGTATAAGGAGGCGCCATCGCCACGCAAAGAATCTGTGCGAAGAATCATGGGTGAGCGCGAAGTGTTCATCAGTTGTACCCTTTGAAATCCTTCATTCCGAAGGGACATTTAAAATTGCCAGTTATGACAACTTCGGTATGGAACAACCCTTCAATATGGCGCCATGATTGGTTTCACTGCAAAGTGCCCTTCGGAGAGCGATATATCCCATTTGGAATGCACTGCCTGGCTGTGACTGGCCAGTGGGCTGCATTTTGGACACCCCTGCCCTAGATGGACACAACCTTATGGTTTCCATATATAGATTGAGTCATCGAAACAGCTGCTGCAATAACAAGTGTGTGGCAGGGGTGCACATGGATTGTGAAGAAAGGAATGAAAGCAAGATCATTGTTTATAATTTTATAATGTTTAAAATTAAACGCATCACTTTATCTAATTCTCACTGGAATGCAAAAAATAAATAAATATTTCACATTACAGTAAATATGAGTTAATCAACAACATTTTTGTCTTAGTTTGTAAAAATACACAAACAATTGTTGACAGAAATACACCTGGATACATGACACATCCTTAGACTTGTTATTATTACTACTGCTATAAAGATTTTAAAAATGACATTGATGTGAGAAATGTGAAACAAAAATACTGCAGCCCATAGAGGATCCATTGTGTCAATAGCTGATGGAAACTTTTCTTCTCAGTGAAAGTCTCTAATATTACATGTTATCTCATGAAGATACTTGTTTGATAATGTTGTAACATTTTGTCAGCTGCATGTGAGCACTAACAAACTCAGAGTCCGAATAATAGTGTAGTCCTAACATTGCTGGTATTTAAAGCATACAGATCACATGTGCAACTTGACACTTGCATAAGGTAGATAAATTTGGAAGGAGGTCAGAGAAAGAGAGTACTGTCTACATTCGCAACACAGCTAAAAGAGGGAAGAAATGAGAGCAAAAGGATTTGGCTTTGGTTAAAAATCACCTGCTTTCTTCAAATGAAAGCTGTGGAAGAGTGGATTGCAAGCAGGGGTAGATAACATCCTCAAATTTCTGAACCTGAGTTTTTTTTTTTGTACAGTGTGTATCTTTTTGCACTCGTTACACACAATCACCACACTATGTGGGCAGTAGTGACGGAGTTGCTTTTCAGCTTTGTGCTGTTAGCCTTTTTGGTGATCAGCTGTCAAAATGTCCTGCATATCGCCAGCAACTCTGTCCGATCTGTACTTGCTTACATTCACACTCAACTGGATCGTGAACTTGGTGAGGATGAAGGGGTAGCTGATGAAGAGGAAAATGTTACTACACGTGTGGTGCGGCGCAGGGTTATTCTGAAGGTACAAAGAGGGGAAAACAATAGAAACAATTTTGACAAAAAGCTCAAGTAGAAAAAATTATAATTTGGTAATTACCACTACAACTAAAATATAAAGAAATGTCAATAGTGGCAGTAGTGATGTCTGCTTTATAATGTGTGGAGTTTCGAATATATTGGTTTGGAGGATGGTTGAAGTGACATTGTCCTGTAAAAATATTGAAATATGCATTTGTAATTACAGTTGGAAATTGATGGATGTAAATGTAGCTTTTTTTGCAAAGTATTTATTACTAATTTATTTATTAAATCTGAAGTACTTCTACTCTTCATACTTTAGATACACAGGCATATATTTTTTTTTTCTATCATTTTCTTTCTTCATTTATAGATGCGGGGTACATAATGGACTGTGTCTCTCATTAAGCTTGCTTTTGTCATATTTCACCCAGGGTGAGAAGGCAGAAGATCTCGCAGGAGATAAAGTAAGCGAGGAGCAGTTTACAGACGAGCATGGCAACATTGTCACCAAAAAGGTCAGCTATCACATAATCCATCTCCCACTCATTAGCATGTAAAGTCCATTTTAGAGGCCCACAAGAATATGTTTAAGTAATTTTGTTTTAGATTAGCAAATAAATGTGATTCATGAAACATGCTTTACGAAATTTGGAATGGAGTCTGTTCCAAAACCTAGTGATCTGCTGAGGTTTAGACATAATTTACCATAAGTGTTCCTCTCCTGTAAATGAGCAGTAAACTATAAATATACTTACCTGTAAAAAAAATGTGTTTATTTGACATAACATGGTAACATTTTACACTAAGATATTTGTATTTGTTACCATGAATTAACTAACATGCAGATCAATATTCCCTCATTAATTATTCATCTTAGTTTATGCTAATTTAAAAATGTTCTAATACATTTTTAAGTCAAATATTAGATTAGGTAATGCACAATGAACTAACATGAAGAACTATACTGGCATTAACATTACACAAGAATAATAAATAAAACCCATATTGTTAATTGTTAGCTCGTATTAGCTCAAATAAAACCTTATTGTAAAGTATTACCCTTAACCATTTATCAACTTACTAATAATACCAACTAACTTTAATGGCACAGTATTATATATTTTGTTTACATGTGTACATACATTATCCTAAACGTTTTAATCCAGATAAACTCAAACTTTTAACCAGTGTAATATCCCTCTTCTTTGTATGAACCATCCGCTTTTACTGATCATAGGTCATACCTACAAATCTTCGACTTCATGCAGGACTTTTCAGATCAATCTGTGAATGTCTAAGTATTGTGAAAGCGATTTCGAAGCAGTACGGTCTCACAAGACTTTAATGTGATACGCTGATTGATCTGCACAGCGCCACATGCATAACCACCTACCTGGTTATAATACTTCATTTCATTACATTGATACCTCAGTGGAGGTAAAGACAACAACTTCCAGTATTCCATGCCCCTTCACAGCATCATTAACCTATGCTTTATTGTTTTGCAACCTTTAGCATCGAAAAAATACATATTGTGCCTTTATTACTAACTTGCTTTAAAGTCTGCTAAAATCACTGTTTACCACTTGCTAGGGCTGGGTATTGAGTTTGATACTTTAGGCACCGACCGAATTGCCTCGATACCATCGAGTATCAAAAAAATGTCTTGTTGTTCCATACCAAATTTCGATACCAGTAGCACACAATGAAGTATTTGCGGCAAGATAATTGCTGCCAAAACGGGCAACACGACAAATCTGATGAAGCACTGCAACTGAGCCGGTAATCCTCTCTGTCACACCTCCTGCCACACAGCGTTCTTCAACATGCCAACCACACGATGAAGGCAACAGCACTATGACTGGGACGTCGACAGGTGAGGATAACTTTTAGCAAACAAAATCATATTTTTACATTGGTCCATGCATGTGTACTAGTTAAGTTATTGTTTCTTAACTTAAGTTAACGTTTCTGTGCCCTGTGATCGAGTCATATGAACTGGGACCTACGTAACTGTTTGGGTGTATGGCTATAAATAGTTAGCTACATCGTTGCTAAAATGCTAAAAATAGCAGCACTGTAACTGTGGCACCAACAAGTAACTAAGAATAATGTTTAGAAAACAAACACACATGACTTGTATTGGTACATGCATGTGTATTTGTTAAGCTGTCTGATGTTCCAGCACCATCCACACCCTCAGAGCTTACATTTTCTACTGCTGGAAACATTATCAGTCAGAAGCGTTCTTATTTGTCTCCTGAACCAGCAGACTTGCTGAGTGATTTAAAGATTTCAAGTGATTTTAAGATTTCAAGCAGTGAGACTCACATAATGACTAGAAATTGTCCATTTCTCACTGTTTGAACTTTATCAAAACTATTTACACTAATTTTTTGTGTTGGTTACATTTTGTTCCTTTATGCTTTATTGAAAGGAAAAAATGGTATAGAAAAAAAGGGATCGTTGAGGAACCGGTATCGAAGTCAAGGTATCAGTATTGGTATTGAACATTTTTAAGTGATACCCAGCTCTGCACTTGCATGACCATTAAAGGTTAATAATGATTATAATTGTGTTTTAAAGGGGTAAAGTGTATATCACAACATTATAAATAATACAATTAAAACCGTTTTGTTGTTCCTTGTCAAATCAACCAAATTTTGATTATTTTCCTGGCTTACATTTTGTATTTGTTTTATGTTTTTACAGAAGCAAGACCAACGTCAGTAGTGATGAAAGCCAAAATATTAAATGTCACCGATGAATAGTAACTGAGTACACTAATGTGTAGAGGGAGGTAAAGTGTTTAACCTGCAATTTGGAGCCATATTAGTGGGGGTAAAAAAAATGACATGCGAAACATTCCAGCATCATTATTTTATTTTTACACAGGTATTGGTATACCTGTTAGTAAAATCTGTTAATTTTAGCAATCCTTGTTGCATTTTATGCCAATGGTGACAGTTCAAAAATAAAGAAAAAAGCACTTTGTGTGTTATTTTGTGTATGCCTGTTACTCATGAATAGTTAGAGACCTGATTGTCCTTTTAGATTCTTGTACTTGACCAACTTGTCTTTTAGGAAGTACATTTTGAAGGCCCTATATGGTTCAGTACTAGAGAAAAGGGGATCGAAATGTGGCTTCTTGAGAAAACACATTCCCCTTCAGTCGGTCTCTCGATGTTGTGTTGAGAGACAGACTGGGGTTTAATCTTGAGAACCTATCATCTCCGAGAGGAATTTAAAACGCCAATGGGCTTTGGTGAATGGCACATGCAAGCCAGTCCCCGCCCCGTGCATACGGGTATAAAAGGGAGGTGGCGGCGGCCATTCACTCATCCTTTGTTTTTCGGAACCTGCATGATGTACATGTCAAGTGCTCCATCTCTTCGAGTTTCTTCCAGACTGCTGGATTTATGAAGCGAAGCAGCGGATTTCTCCCTCTTGGTAGCAGATTTCCCCTGGGCGTCTCGGCAGCAAGCCGCAGATATTTCTAAAAGAGCAAATTTCCTCTCACAGTCTGAGCTGTCTTCGGGCAGGTCTCGCAGCTGTGTTCTTGGGTATGACAGACTCATCCCTGAGGCCGACGAGCACAACACCTGTATTGCATGTTGGGGGTCCAACATGCAGTTGCAGGGCTCGTCGATTAAGGTGTTGCGGTCACGGTCGGCTACGTTCTTCGGAATGTAGCCGCAACCCCGTCTGCTTCCTGAGCGAAGATGACTGCCGCTTCGGCGAGGTCGACCACTTCGGCGACGGCGGGGGTGATTGAGGATTCCCACGGATGTCACTCCGCCAGTTTCGGCTCGCGGACCATCCCACTCTCTTTCGAAAGAACTTCTCTCTCTTCGGGCGTCCCCGCAGCACTCTCGATACGACGGTGCGCTGGGTGACACAACTTCTCGCTGCCTTCCGCAATCTCCACTTGACGTTGCGTTGGCCGGTGGTAACACCAGGCAGGTAAGTCAGCAGAGCCGTCAAACTCCCCGGGGTTCCGCCCCGTGCGAGATGACCGCTCTGTCAGTCACCGAACCAGCCTTCCACGGCATGGTGAAGCAGATCGTCCCTCTGGTTCCACTGTCACGGATCTTGGGCGCTTGGCAAGAGTGCACCAGCCCGTCACGCTGGCTAGAGAGGACGATCCGTGTCGGTTATGTGATCCAGTTCGCCAGGCGCCTGTCCAAGTTTCGGGGCATTCTCCACACCTCGGTTCGAGGGGAGATTGCTCCTGTGCTTCGGGACGAGGTTGCCGCCCTTCTGGCGAAAGGTGCGATCGAACCCGTCCTTCTAACCGAGATGTCTTCCGAGTTTTACAGCCCGTACTTCACAGTGCCCAAAAAAGGTGGGTGGCTGCACCCCATCTGCATCTGTGCCTCCTGAACAAGCACCTACACAAGCTGCTGTTCAGGATGCTGACGCAGAGGCGCATCTTTGGCTCTGTTCATCACCAAGATTGGTTCGTGGCAATCGACCTGAAGGACGCGTACTTTCACGTCTCCATCGACACCGACCGTTCCTGCGGTTCGCGTTCGAGGAAAGAGCGTATCATTACAAGGTCCTGCCCTTTGGTCTGGCCCTGTCTCTTCGGGTTTTTACCCAACTCGTAGAGGCTGCCTTAGCGCCCCTCAGGGAGCAAGGCGTGTGGATACTCAACTATCTCGACGACTGGCTTATCTTGGCACACACGCGAGATATGTTGTGTACACACAGGGACCTCGTGCTCCGGCACCTAGACCGTCTGGGCCTACGGGTCAACCGAGAAAAGAGCAAGCTCTCCCCAGCGAAGAGATCCTCTTATCTCATTATGGAACTAGACGCAGTCGGTGCTGAACTGTCTGAAATGTGTCAGGCGCACTCCAACGGTCCCGCTGAAATATTTTCAGAGGCTCCTGGGGCGCATGGAGTCCTCGACAGGGGTAATCCCTCTCAGGTTGATGCACATGCGGAGTCGTGTTCCCTGGACAGTGTGGCACACTGGCACCAGGCGCATTACGGTAACACCTCAGTGCCTTCGCACCCTCAACCCCCGGTCAGATCTGACCTTTCTCCAAGCGGGGGTTCCGCTTGGGCAGGTCGAGGTGCGTCATGGTCACGACAGATGCCTCCCTGCAGGGGTGGGGTGCAGTGTGCAATGGGCATGCAGTATCGAGACAGTGGACGGGTCCCCGGCTGCGGTGGCACATCAGTTGCTGGCTGTCCTTTTGGCACTCAGGAGGCTCCGGCCCCTCGTGCAGGACAAACACGTGCTGTTCTGGTCGATCAGCACGGCTGCCGTGGCATACATCAACCAAGCCGGCATACGCTCACGGCAGACGTCACGACTCACCCGACGCCTCCTCCTCTGGAGTCAGCAGGTGACCAAGTCCCTGCGAGCCACCTTCATCCCGGGCGACCTGCACCAGACTGCCAATGCGCTCTCTCGTCAGGGGATGCTCCGCGGAGAATGACAACTCCATCCCTGCGAAGTCCGGCTCATACTGTATGGGAGCGGTTCGGCCAGGCGCAGGTGGACCTGTTGCCTCCCCGGACTCCACCCATCGCCCGCTTTGGCACTCCCTGACCGAGGGACCCCTCGGCACAGATGCCTTAGCACACAGCTGGCCGCGGGACAAGCGGAAGTACGCCTTCCCCCCAGTGAGCCTCCTTGCACAGGTTCTGTGCAAGGTCAGGGAAGAGGGACATCAAGTACTGATAGTTGCGCCTTACGGGCCCAACCAGACTTGGTTCTCAGACCTGGTGGCACTGACGACAGTTCCCCCCTGGCCAATTCCCCTGACGAAGGACCTTTTGTCGCAGGGGAAGGGCATGGTGTGGCACCCCAAGCCAGGCCTCTGGAATCTCCATGTCTGACCCCTGGACGGGACGAGGAGACTTGCCGCCGGCGGTCAGAGAGACCTTACTGCAGGCTAGAACCTGCCACTGGGCGTCTATACGCTTATAAGTGGCGTCTCTTCTCGTCCTGGTGTTCTTCCCGCGGGGAGAACCCACGGAATTGCTCGATCGGGTCAGCGTTGGCCTTCCTACAAGGAGACTAGAGAGTAACCTTTCCCCATCCCCGTTGAAAGTGTATGTAGCCGCTATTGCCGCTCATCACGATCTCGTGGAGGGTAAGTCTCTCGGCCAACATGACCTGGTCACCAGGTTCTTTAGGGGCGCGAGAAGGGTGAATCCAATTCCTCACTCTTGGTTCCCCTGTCGGTGAACCTGTGACCTCCCCTCCGGTGGTTTACCCCACCCGGGTTCTGTCCCCCCATTTGGGCTGACACAAATTCTCACATGTTGTTCTCCCCACTGGTGAGACCATGTTGGTGTCTCCACATGTATCCTCCCCTTGTGGTAGGATGTGGCCTCCGTAACACACTCTTCAACGAGGAGAGCAGTGTTTCCCCAGTGTTCTTACGGCGCCGGATGGCTAATAGAGACGAACGCCACTGCCTGTGATGGCCGTCCGTTCAAGCCTCTCAGTATGCTACTAGTACTGATCCCTCTGGAAGATTACGTCTCGCAGTAGCGCTCACTTGTGACTCGCTAGTCCAGTCAGTGTCGCTCTGCAGGAGGTCGTGATACGGCTCAGCGCAGTGGCGTGTAAAGATAAGTCCCCAGTCTGTCTCTCAACACAAAGTCGAGAAACCGACTGAAGGGGAACTTCAGTCTTCATGCCACAACCATTCGCCGACCCGCTGAAGCGACCGGGAGATGTCTCTCAGGTTCCTCAGCCCAAAGGGTGAGTGAATGGCCGCCGCCACCTCCCTTTTATACCCGTATGCACGGGGCGGGGACTGGCGTGCGTGTGCCATTCGCCAAAGCCCATTGGCGTTTTAAATTCCTCTTGGAGATGATAGGTTCTCAAGATCAAACCCCAGTCTGTCTCTCAACACAACGTCTCGTTCCCTCCATCAGGGAACGGAGGTTACAGTCGTAACCGTGACGATTTCAGTCATCAAAAAACAAATGTGGGTCATTTTTTTCAAATCTGGTACTTAATTCCTTTAAAGGGGAATGTCTGAAGAACAAATAATGTTGAAACTAGAATTTTTTTTCCTTCTGGTGAAAGGAAGGTGGCAAAAATGTGCACCTGTTATGGGTTTCAGAAAGAAATGTGGCAAAATGGCTTCATAGTGCCACCTAAAAAATTCAAATAAAGCAGTCATGTAGTCCAGAGAAGAAATTGATCTGATTGTTTTGTGATTGATTGTCGCATCACATCCCTTTTTCATGTTCAAATTGCTTACTGCTACAACCTTAACGCATCACGTATGGTTAGGTCAAGGTTTAGTACTTCCAGTTGCCATACATTGCCACTGCTATTCTATATATCTTCGATACTTCATCACTTTAACCCCCCAGAACTTTTTCAATCTTCAGTTCTTTTTTGTATTAAAATGTTGAAACAGGATCATATTAAAACACATGCACATTACAGCAAAAATTAAAACAATTACTAATAATACTGAAACTCTAAAACAAAGCTGAAAAAAAAAATCTCACGTCAGGTCACTAATGCAAGTTTGCTCAACTAATACCAATACAAAACCCAGACATCGACAAATAACAGCACAACATATAACAACCTGTTCACCACAAACATCAACAGAATAACACAAGAAAGATCCGATCTGCAAGCATGCATAGCACATGTGCTTACCTGCTCCTGAGCTCATACCTGCGGGATGAGGATTTGGGAATAAATGCACTTCTGTCAGGACCACTACTGTAGCAAACAATAGCAATGTTTAAGGTTGGCGGAATGAAACTGGGCAAACTATCTGCCTGTCCTTGCTGCCTTGCACAAACAGAGCAGGAGTGCAGCATTAATAATATCCCCCACACGGGGAACCAGAACAATTTTCAAAACGGGAATATACATCCCTTGCGCAATAGTGATATGAAAAATGTATATACTACAAGGACATAATCTAAAAGAGGATCCATATCTGTTAGAAAGGAAAATGAATAAAAATCAGAATGCATAAAGATTGCCTGATAGATGCAGTCAGATGTGAGGAGTTGGGGATGGGGGTGGGTTTTTTGAGCATGGCATGATTAAAACGCTGTAGAGTTCTGGTTCCGGCGACAGAGGGAATGGCAGCATAGTTTACCGTCTCCCCCGACAATATAATTAATTATCCCACTAAATCTTGAGAAAAGGGAAAAAAAGTGCCTTAAAACAATTTATTAAAGTGGGACAACGATGGAAACAAGAGAGAAGAGTAGGAAAACAAATGCAGATATCCTTGAAACCGAAAGCAAACAACAGAGTGGTGCGACGCATGTGTTAGCACAAAAACAAGATGCTAATTGCCAGAAAGATGCTAATTGCCAGAAAGATGCTAATCGCCAGCAGCCTCATCCGGATAACGAGCAGGTCAATCTGGAGCGAATACTGGAGGAAACCCAAAATTTTCGTAAAGAAAATGACCGACAGTTGGATGAAATCAAGGGTGAATTACACAAGACAAACCAAAGAATCGGCCACGCAAAGGATCGTATCGAAGAAATTGAAACGCGAATGCAAAACGTAGAAGAGACTATGCAAAAGATGATAAAACTTCAGTACAGGAAAGTAAACAGATCGATCAAGAAGGCAGGTCAAGGAGAGATAATATAAGGATATACAACATGCCAGAGGACGTGGAGAAAGTCTCAATGACAGACTACCTTGAACATCTACTGCATGAGATCTTGGACTTCCCCCTGGACACAGACCTGTATGTGGAGAGAGCTCATCAGGCACTGGTACCCAAACCTGGGCGAATGCAAAACCTAGATCGATTGTGGTGAAATTTCTCCGGTACAAAATGAAAGAAGAAGTGATTAGGAGAGCGTGGAAGAAAAAAGTTATCCTTGTGAATCAGCAAAAAATCTACTTCGATCATGATTACCCTCCCGTGGTCCTCCAGAAAAGAAAGGAATACTCTGAGATCAAAAAAGTGCTCAAAGAGAAAAGGATTCGATTCCAAACACCCTACCTGGCTAGACTACGTGTGTTCTACGAGAACGGGACCCTCATTTACCACACCGCTGAAGAAGCCTATCAAGATATGGGAAAGAGAGGGTTTAATGTGAAGAAAACACCGCCGACGGAGTCTTTAATGGAGCAACTTAAACGCACATCTTGGGAGACTGTACCACAACAAAAGACAAGAAGCAAAACAGCAGTAAAACCTACGGATGTCATGGAACGACTGCGGGTATATAGAAGATGAGATTACTAATGCCCTCAAAATATTAAAAAAGGTATAACGTTAGAACTTTCGTATAAGTAGTTAACTGTTAGAATACTCTGAAATTGATCTCTCTACTTGTACTACTGACCGATAAAGTATGTTGGACATGTGAGTTATGTCTCTTTACTCTACATGTAAAGACGTTGAACTGGGGGTCCCCGATCACTTTTGTGGAAGAGAAGGCTCTACCCCCATGTCAATCGCCATCACTAAACTGTTACAGGGTCGTTTGTTTGTGACCCCTATCTTGGAAGCAACATACGTTTATAAGGTTCTTGATGTTATTTTCTTGATGTTATGAGTTCTATGTTGCCCCATTTTGTTCGACCAGGAGTTGTGCCTTCAATATTTTCTACAGTACAATGTTACATTGAACGGACATGGTAAATAATGACATAAAAGTAATCTCCTTTAATGTGAATGGCTTACTTAACCCAATTAAGAGGAAAAAGATTATATAAAGAAAGAAAATGCCCATATAGTATATTTACAAGAGACACATCTGAATAACTCAGAGCATGAAAAATTAAAGAGTATGGAATTTTCAAAGATCTATTATTCATCATATCATACAGGACATAGAAGAGGAGTTATTATTTTAATATCCCACAAGGTTATTTTTGAAAAGAAACATGAATACACCGATAAAGAGGGTCGGTCTATATTTGTACATGGATTGTTGAATGGTATACCTATTAGTTTATTTAATATATATGCTTCACCCGGGGGTAAAATTATTTTTTTTTCAAAAGATTTTAAAGACTATAACCTCTGAAACACAGGTTGTTTTGATTTGTGGAGGTGATCTAAATATACACTTACAACCTGACCTTAACTCTTCCAATAAAAAATCAATCTCTCCTAAATCCATACATCGCAAAATAAATACAATGATGAATGACATCGGTATAATTGATGTATGGAGAGATTTATACCCAAATACTAAGGAGTATACACATTACTCACCCCCACACTTAGTTTATACCAGGATAGATTATTTCTTTATGTTTAATAAAGATCGAACCAAAGTTAGTAGTTGCAACATTGGAACAATAGACATTAGTGATCATGCCCCAATTTATTTAACTGTAATGCTGAATAACAAGCCCAAAGAGACCCTATGGAAACTGAATCTGAATCTACTTAACGAATCCTGCATTAAAATGTGTATAAAAAAACAAAATTCAATATTATCTAGAAAATAATGATAATGAAGAGGTCACACCTACCATCCTGTGGGACGCCGCAAAAGCAGTATTAAGGGGCAAAATTATAGCATTAGCCTCACTCCAAAAGAAAATAAGACAGCAAGAGGGGACCAAGCTACAGCAGCAACTAAAAACCTTAGAAAGGGAACATAAAGATAATCAAAAACCCCAAATATTACAACAAATTTAAAAAAGTAAGAAATGAAATCAATATGCGGTACACCAAAGAAATAGAGAAAAAATCCTATTCACCATACAAAGATATTATGAAAATGGGTCGAAGTTTATGAAAGTACTGGCATGGAAATAAAAAACAACAACAAACAAATCAAACAATATATAAAATCAAGGACCCTACTACCAATATTATCCAAACTAAACAATAAAATATACAAAACGATTTTGAAAAGTTCTATAAGAAACTATACTCAAAAATGCCTGAAGACAAAAGCCAGGAAATAGATTGTTTTTTAGATTAATTTACAATTACCCACCCTTACTGATGAACAAAATAATCTAGCCACAGGAGGTCACAAGCCAGTGTACTTTTTGTGCCGGTCCCAAGCCCGGATAAATAGAGAGGGTTGTGTCAGGAAGGGCATCCGACATAAAACTTTTGCCAAATCAAATATGCGAATCACTAACATGACTTCCATACCGGATCGGTCGGGGCCCGGGTTAACAACGACCGCCATCGGTGCCGTTGACTTACAGGGCACTGGTGGAAATTGGGCTACTGTTGGTCAAAGGAGAGGAGAAAGGTGTGTTAGAGGAGGAAGGCGTGTCCGTAGGCAGAGAGAGAAGAGGAAAGGCAGGAGTTTCAGACTGAAAGTAGGGACTTTGAATGTTGGTACGTTGACAGGTAAAGGCAGAGAGCTGGTAGATATGATGCAGAGGAGGAAAGTCGACATTCTGTGTGTCCAGGAGACCAGGTGAAAAGGGAGCAAGGCTAGAAGCATTGGAGCGGGGTTTAAACTGTTTTATCATGGTGCGGACAGGAAGAGAAATGGAGTAGGAGTGATCCTGAAGGAGGAGTGTGTGAAGAATGTTCTGGAGGTAAAGAGAGTGTCAGATAGGTTGATGAGTCTGAAGCTAGAAATTGAAGGGGTGATGTTGAATGTTGTCAGTGCTTATGCTCCACAAGTAGGTTGTGAGCAAGAGGAGAAAGACAGATTCTGGAGCGAGTTTGAGGAAGTGATGCAGAGTGTTCCCAGAGGTGAGAGAGTGGTGATAGGCGCAGACTTTAATGGACATGTTGGTGAAGGGAATAGTGGGGATGAGGAAGTGATGGGCAGGTTTGGTCTTCAGGAAAGGAACCCAGAAGGACAGAGGTTGGTAGACTTTGCTAAAAGTATGGAGATGGCTGTGGTGAACACGTACTTTCAGAAGAGGCAGGAACACAGGGTGACATATAAGAGTGGTGGCAGGAGCACACAGGTGGACTATATTTTATGTAGACGCTGTAATCTGATGGAGATTAGCGATTGCAAAGTAGTGGTAGGAGAGAGTGTAGCTAGACAGCATAGGATGGTGGTGTGTAAGATGACTCTGGTGGTGAGGAAGATGAAGAGAGCAAAGGCAGAGCAGAAGACAAAGTGGTGGAAGTTGGAAAAGGAAGAGTGCCGTGTTGTTTTCAGGGAAGAGTTGAGACAGGCTTTAGGTGGTCAGGAGGTGCTTCCAGATGACTGGACTACTACAGCCAAAGTGATCAGGGAGACAGGTAGGAAGGTGCTAGGTGTATCATCTGGAAGGAGAAAAGAAGACAAGGAGACTTGGTGGTGGAATGAGGAAGTTCAGGAGAGTATCCAGAGGAAGAGGTTAGCTAGGAAGAAGTGGGACAGTGAGAGGACGGAGGAAAGTAGACAGGAATATAGGGAGATGCAGCGTGAGGTTAAGATAGAGGTTGCAAAGGCCAAACAGAAAGCTTATGAGGATATGTATGCAAGGTTAGATAGTAAGGAAGGTGAGAGGGATTTGTATCGGTTGGCGAGGCAGAGGGATAGAGATGGAAAGGATGTGCAGCAGGTTAGAGTGATTAAAGATAGAGATGGAAATGTGTTAACAGGTGACAGGAGGGTGAGGGAAAGATGGAAGGAGTACTTTGAGGAACTGATGAATGAGGAAAATGGCAGGGAGAGAAGAGTAGTAGAGGCAACTATTGTTGAGCAGGAAGTAGAAAGGATTAGCAAGGGTGAAGTTAGGAGAGCTTTGAAGAGGATGAAGAGAGGAAAGGCGGTTGGTCCGGATGACATACCAGTGGAGGTATGGAAGTGTCTAGGAGAGATGGCAGTAGAGTTTTTAACTAGGTTGTTCAACGAGGTCTTAGAGAGTGAGAGGATGCCTGAGGAATGGAGGAGAAATGTTTTGGTGCCGATTTTTAAGAACAAGGGAGATGTGCAGAGTTGTGGAAACTATAGAGGTATTAAGCTGATGAGCCATACAATGAAGTTGTGGGAAAGAGTAGTGGAAGCAAGGCTAAGGGGAGAAGTGAGCATTTGTGAGCAGCAGTATGGTTTCATGCCAAGAAAGAGCACTACAGATGCGATATTTGCTTTGAGAAGGTTGTTGGAGAAGTACAGAGAGGGTCAGAAAGAGCTGCATTGTGTCTTTGTAGATTTAGAGAAAGCGTATGACAGGGTGCCAAGAGAGGAGCTGTGGTATTGTATGAGGAGGTCTGGAGTGGCAGAGAAGTATGTTAGAGTGGTGCAGGATATGTATGAGAGCAGTAGGACAGTGGTAAGGTGTGCGGTAGGTGTGACAGAGGAGTTCACGGTGAAGGTGGGACTGCATCAAGGATCGGCTCTGAGCCCCTTCTTGTTTGCGGTGGTGATGGACAGGCTGACAGATGAGGTCAGACAGGAATCTCCATGGACTATGATGTTTGCGGATGATATTGTGATCTGTAGTGAGAGCAGGGAGCAGGTGGAGGAAAGTCTAGAGAGGTGGAGGTTTGCTCTGGAGAGAAGAGGAATGAAGGTTAGTCGCAGCAAGACAGAATACATGTGTGTGAATGAGAGGGATTCAAGTGGAACAGTGAGGTTACGGGGAGAAGAGGTAAAGAAGGTGCAGGATTTAAAGTACTTAGGGTCAACAGTCCAGAGTAATGGGGAGTGTGGAAAAGAGGTGAAGAAGCGTGTGCAGGCAGGTTGGAATGGGTGGAGAAAAGTGTCAGGTCTGTTGTGTGATAAAAGAGTACCAGCAAGAATGAAAGGAAAGGTGTACAGGGCAGTAGTGAGACCAGCGATGTTGTATGGTTTGGAGACAGTTGCACTGAAGAAAAGACAGGAGGAAGAGTTAGAGGTAGCAGAGCTGAAGATGTTGAGGTTCTCTTTGGTAGTGACGAGGATGGATAGGATCAGGAATGAGTACATCAGAGGGACAGCACATGTGAGATGTTTTGGAGACAAAGTTAGAGAGGCCAGGTTGAGATGGTTTGGACATGTTCAGAGGAGGGAGAGTGAATATATCGGTAAAAGGATGCTGAGGTTAGAGCTGCCAGGCAGGAGGCCAAGAGGAAGACCAAAGAGGAGGTTTATGGATGTAGTGAAGGAGGACATGAAGGAAGTCGGTCTGAGAGAAGAGGATGCAGGGGATAGGGCGAGATGGAGGCAGATGATTCGCTGTGGCGACCCCTGAAGGGAACAGCCGAAAGGAAAAGAAGACTGATGAACAAAATAAAACATTGATAGCTGAGGTAACAGAAGATGAAGTGAAAGAGGCCATTAGTAGATTAAAATCTAATAAATCCCCAGGACCGGATGGATTCCCTGGGGAATGGTATAAAATATTCCAAAAAGAACTGACACCTATTTTAGTCCATGCCTTTAACTGGGTTTTAAAAAATTCTGTAACCCCTCTATCTTGAAAAGAGGCAGTAATATCCATCATACCAAAAGAAGGCAAAGGCAAATTAGAATGTGGATTGTACAGACCCTTATCGATCCTCAATGTTGACTATAGATTATTTACATCAATTATGTCCAGAAGAATGGAGGAGTTCCTTCCTGTTTTAATAAATCAAGATCAAGCAGGTTTTATTCATAAGCGTCAGATGCAAGATAACATCAGATGTACATTGCATGTTATGAACCATATCAGAAGAAATAAAATAAAAGCAATGATTTTAAATTTAGACGCTGAAAAAGCCTTCGATTCAGTTAGTTGGATCTATCTCTAAAGTTTTAAATAAATTTGGCTTTCATGAAAATATAATAAAAACCATACAACCCATTTACAATACACCTTTAGCTAAAGTAACGATTAATGGCTACTTATCAAAATCATTTGAATTGGAAAGAGGTACGAGGCAAGATTGCCCATGGTCCCCTCAGCTATTTGCACTCTATTTGGAACCCTTAGCCCAATGTATAAGACAAAATAAGATCATTCAAGGTATTACTATAAAAGGAATGGAACACAAAATATCCTGCTACGCAGAAGATATACTGATCTACCTCAGAGATCCTACTAAGTCTCTGCCTCAACTTATGAAGCAGCTTCAGAACTCCGCTCCTCTCTCTGGATATAAGTTAAATACGGATAAGACTGAAATAATTAAATATAACTATAACCCCCTATAAATATAAAAATACACACATGTTGAAATGGCATACAAAAACATTTAAGGACTTAAATAAGGACTATAAACATACTTAGGGATCCACTTAACGAAAGACAAAAGGAAAAATACAAAAGAAAAAATTTTGGCCAACTAACCACAAGAATTGGAGATGATTTAAATAGATGGAATTTAATTCCCTTTTTTAGTTTTAGTTCAAGAACTTAAACAATCAAAATGAGCGTACTACCGAAATTCCTATATCTCTTCCAATGTTTATCTGTAGAAATAATGGGGAAATCATTTATAGAATGGGATAAAATGCTCTCACGCTTTATCTGGCAGGGCAAAAAGCCTAGAGTACGATTTAAAACACTACAACTATCAAAAGACAAAGGGGGATGGGGTCTCCCTTCATTAAAGGATTATTATATTGCAGCACAAATTAAGAGAGTAGTAAACTGGTGTGACCCAAAGTTTCAGGCTCCATGAAAGGAAATGGAAAGGTTTATCATAAAAAAGATACCTATACAAGCAGTATTAGCCGATAATAAATTACAACATACATAGATAAGCTAAACAACCTGGTCAAAGCTCACTTTACATGTATGGATAGCATTGATAAAAGAATACAACCTATCAGAACACAGTGCAGTTTTAAAATGGCCTGCTTATGACTCAGATTTCATGCCTAATCGGTTTGATAAAAGGTTTAGATTGTGGGCAGAAAAGGAATTTCATAATTTTGCACAATCACTAAGAAAGATGAATTATTAATGTTTCAATCATTAAAGGACACATTCTTATTAGAAAACCAAGATTTCTACAGATACCTCCAGATTCGAAGTTATTATGATCAAAAACATGAAAGGAAAACACAAAACCATTGATAAATTTGCTCAGAAGAGCTTCACGTGTTAGATATAAGATAGTCTCTGATATATACAAAAGCTTAATGATCATGAAACCACACTCCACAAATTATATCAAAGAAAAATGAATGACAGAAAGTAAAATTACCATCACAGATGAAGAATGGCCAATTATTTGGAAATTTCAGTGGAAATCAACTAGCTCACTAAATTGGAAAGAATATTGCTGGAAAAATATCATTAGATATTTTCTAACCCCGATACAAACAGCCAAATATAGCAAAAACGTCCCAAAGTGTTGGAGAAACTGTGGATGTGATTATGCGAACCACTATCACATGTTTTGGGAATGTCTTTGTATTCAAGAATACTGGAAGCAGATACAGGAAACCCTTGAACATATTTTTAGAAGGGACATACCCCTAGAAAGCAAAATATTCTATTTCGGATGTACAGTATATGTCCTGACACAGTATCGGTGGATAAATACCTGATGAGTGCTCTCTTAGCAGCTGGTAAGAAGGCAATTACAAGCAAATGGTTAAAACAACAGAGACCAACAATAGATAATTGGATTGACGTGACAATGGAAATTTATATAATGGAAAAGGTCACCTTTTATGTTAATCTAAAAAAAGACTTGTTTCTGGAACAATGGAGGAAATGGGTAGAATTTGTATCTGAAAGAAGACCTGACTTTGTCCTTATACATGGATAGGAGATGTGTGATGTAAAGAAGATTATATACAGTATAAGCATGTAGATATGTTTACGTAGGTTTATATGTTTTGTATATTTACACATGTGCCATTACCTCTTTATCCTGAACGGATTTAACTAGGCTACACGTTTCTCTCCTGGAAGTTTATTGTCTACCTTGTTATTTTATTTTTTATTTATGCCTATTCATTTTTCGCCCTGGTTTAAAAAAGTTGAATAATTTAATAATTTCAAAGTATACTTTAAATGTAAAACAGTATGCATATTGCTGCCTATATGTTGTAAAGACATTCAGACACTGTATGCAATACTATTTATTTGATGTCAAAGCTCATGTAAGTGTACTCTCTTGAATAAACCAATAAAGATAAAATAAAAAATAAAAACCGCTATAGAAGAGCTATAAGAAGGCAACTTAAATATGACACAGTCTAGTAGGCTTTGTTTCAATATTGGTTGACACTGATTAGCTGCACTTGATGATGTCAGCTGAGCAAGCTTGACTAACGTGCCTGCCAGAACAGACGCTATACGCTTATATTTCGTCGCTGTCGGGCGGAAACCTCCTATGTCCAAATTTGGTCAGTTTCATATTTTTTCACAAATCGATGCTATTGGTCAGTCCCCATGTGGGTCTGTTATTTTTACAAATTATTAACCAATCTAAAGTGTTGAAAATAGCTTGAGAGCAAATCTCTTAACTCCATTGGACACTTCAACTGTCTGAGAAGTCTCGTAACTCCACCTCTTCTTCAGTCCGCGGGAGCCTCTCGGCATTACTTCTCCTGATTGAAAGTTTTTTAGACAATAACAAGTCAAAATAGTTAGGTTAGATAAATTTGAGTAGGCCTGTTTTGTTAAAAATCGATAGCTGTAATGCTTCGGTGCAGAAGGAAGCCCGTGAGCCACGAAGGTAAATTTGCGAGCAGATTAGACAGCCTAGTCAGCTCATCGTTTTTTGTATTACATCACTTATAGTTCTTAATCCTTTAAAATAGAGTTTATGAAGATGTATGTAACCACAGTCATTAGCTTTGGTTAACTATTGAAGCCTTTTCTCTTGTCAAGAGGCTCAACGCGACCGCCGACTTTATTTGCGTACAGATTAATTTCCGCCTATATTAGACAGCCTGTTTAATGTTTTATTTTGGTATTGCATCACTCATAGCTCTAACGTTTAAAAAAGAGTTTAGGAAGATGTATGTAACCACAATCATTAGCTTTCATCAGCTCTTAAAGCCTCGTCTCTTGTCAAAAGGCTCAACGCGACCGCAGACTTTGATGAACACTGCTGGCAGCAGCGACGTCTGTGTCCGTAACATTCTTATCAATGACAGCGTAATCTCGTATCTCCCTGCTCCCAAGTCATAAACCTTGCATATCCGATTAAACATGGTTTTGGGGAAATGTTGTGTTAATGTTGGTACACAACAGTATATGATAGCAATACAAGGTATAATACCAACTTTAACGATACAATGTTTAATAACTAAAAAAAATGCAGTTTTTTTAATTTCCTGAAAAATAGTGGTTTTGGAGATGCGAGGATTCCGCCCGACAGCGACGATTTATAACTTGCTTGCATGTCCCGCGAAGAAAAAATGTGCATTTGACTTCATGAGACCCAGCATATGACATCAACGTAATGCAAAAGGGATTCGAGATCAGACTGCTCCATAGGCTTTGAATAGCTCTCATTGTGTTTTTTTGTCATACGCTAATAGATTTGCGTAGCAGTCGAACACACCAAGTCCTATTTAAGCCCCCCTACACATGTGCCGGTTGGTAAAAAACTGTTAAATGTTATATTTGAGAAATGATTACCATTCTAAAATTCATACACTGGATCAGTGGTCTCAAATTAATTTCCTGGAAAACCAGAGCTCTGCAGAATTTAGCTCCAACTAGCTCCAATCCACAGCTGCATGGACATTTCTAGTAATCCTGAAGACCTTGGTCTGCTGGATCAGGTGTGTGTTTAAATAGGTTTGGAGCAAAGAGATCAAAGATTTAGGGCCCTACCTGGCTGGTGCTTATTCTGTCTTGTACAAAAATCCTGAACATGATATGAAGTGCTACTGCAGTGAATCATTGGTCAAATACGCAAATAGAATTTATCAATTCTCAATCTCAATCAATTCTGGAGGCATTTTTAATGAAACAATTTGACAACACTATTATTATGCCTACATTGGATTTGTGGGACAAACAAAATCATTACGCTGTCAGTCACTTCTAAATCATTGTCTTCTTATAGAACTTTACAAAAAAAAATAATAGTGAGCGGTACAAAACACAAACACTGCTGACTAGAAGCCAAATCAGTCGCCAGTCCGAGTCTGAATCAATATTTCACAGTACATATCAGACTGTTTTAATGTTGTCACCAATACGCAACCACATAGCATTAAAAGCAAACTGCATAGTATTTTTTTATAGACAAATGACATACAATAAAATGATTTGAGACCAGTGCCCCAAACTCTGATTTCCCTGAAAACAGGCAGGTTGTTTGTAGGATCAGATTAAATACCATCTAGCAATGAATGTCACACCCATACATTTCTGAAACCCATCAATAACTTGTAGAAAATACAATAATCTACGATTAACAAAGCAAAGAAAAACTTTCATTGCATTTTTATGTTCCCTGTTTTTTTCTTTCATTCTTTCAACACTGATTATCATTTGTTTCATCTTCATTATCTCTTTATTTCTTCTCATGCTTCCTTCATAATCTTGCCTGCCCTTGGACATTGGTGATGTAGATTATAAGGAAGGTGGTCCGAAGAGGAAAGGATGAGGAAGGGGGTCAGGAGCTCATCACAGAAGGGACGCTACAGGAACACATTGAGCCAGATGTTGACGGAGAGCAGTACATGAGCTATGCCATCCTAGGGCGTGACAGCAAGGTGGGCTTTTAAGTTAGCAGGACTTGGCTGAATTGGGTTATCTGTTACAAACAAGGACTAGATATTGTTATGATGTTATTTTGAAGCAATTTATGTAAATTTAGGAGATTCTCAAAAATAGTTTTCCAATCATTTTTGTTGTTTTAAATAGTAAAAAGAATAGTGATAGATTAGACCCATGAAAGACTTCACATTCTACATATTTACGCATTATCATGGCCACATAAATATTTAAACAAACTAGAATGATACAGATGGTACTCAACTAGAATAATACAGTTGTGTCAGTGTGTATTTGCTGTTGATAACAGAAAAGTTTATTGTTTGTGTCTTTAAATAGTTTAAAGTGATAGTTCACCCAAAAATGAAAATTCTGTCATCATTTACTCACCCTCAGATTGCTCCAAACCTGTATACATGTATTTTTCCTGCTGAACACAAAGGACGATATTTGGAAGAATGTCAGTAACCAAGCAGATCTCGCCCCCCATTACTGCCATAGTAGGAAAAATAAATACTATGGGAGTCAATGGGGGGGCGATCTGCTCGGTTACTGGCATTCTTCCAAATATCTTCTTTTGTGTTTAGCAGAACAAAGTAAATGAAGACAGAATTTTCATTTTTGGGTAAACTATCCCTTTAAGGTATACACGACAGTAATGTCAAAACGATCTGTGTTCACACGGCGCGCAAAAATGTATTATGCATGCCAGGCCAGTAGCTGGCGTTGTCAATTTGTAAAGAAACACCGTGTGCCTGCACACATATACACACATATACATAAGCCATGTTCCAATTCGGGGGCTGCGTGCTTCGAAAGGTTGCTTTTCAAGACCGTTTGCGTCACAAGCTGCTTCAAAGGCAGCCTCAAAATGCGACCTTGTTTCCGCGGGCTGACAAGGCTACAACAAAAGGATCCTTAAAAGCCTCGGCTATCCCGAGATTCATTGTGCGCCCGTAATGGCTACATATTGTTTCAAAACTTCAAATTCAACTTCAAATTCAAAACTTTTGTTAAATAAAATTATCTAATCTGCAGAAAACTGTTCCTGTCTGTGTTTTTATATTATAAATTATGTTGTTCATTCATATTATTAATGCAATATTGTGTTTTACATATGTACATTTCTAAGGTTTAAGCTTAGAAAGTAAGCTCTTACTAATGCACGTATATACAGTACTGCCTGCATCCAAGCATTATTGTGTTTATATGTACATTTCTAAGGTTTAAATTTAGAAAGTAAGCTCTTACTAATGCACGTGTATACAGTACTGCCTGCATCCAAGCCAATCATCCATTCCTATCGAATAGACATGGATGCTTTTGCAATTCCGCGAAATACAAAAATAAAATCTAGACGAGCCAATTCTCGTAAACTGTTAAGACTGGCAACTGTAATATCGGTTCACTGATATCAGTCAGGAACTCAGCTTTTTTCATGAGTGACTATACGCAATGCACATATAAAGACCACATGATCTTCTGCAATGCCCAAGCGTACAAAAAAGACACTCCCACCTCTGTAATAACTTAAGAGATCTAGTCCCGTCCGAATTGGTACATAAAATTCCAGACGTTGTGTAAGAACAGTTGTAACTCAGACGTTGTTTAAAAAAACTAGTCCCATCCGAATAAGGAGATATTCTCTAAAATAAAATAAACATTTGTATGTTCCGTGTCAGTTTAAAAAAGTCATAAATGTCTCTGCTGTGTCCCGCTGATGTCACCACGTGACAGGAGCAGCAGGTGACGTAACTTTCTACTCCTGCGGCGAGAGACACCTGAGACTGATGCCTGTGGCATACTTCCAAACAAACAGCCTTGCAAAGTTTACTGCTTTTGACTTGTACGCGTACACATGGGTACTGCACTGCTCTCGGTCATTGAAGCCCTGAGACTGGCAAGAGCAGCCTCTAAATCATCTGTACTCATCCTACTAGATCTATCTGCTGCCTTTGACACCGTTAACCACCACATCCTCCTGTCCACCCTCTAGGCTATGTGTGTCTCTGGCATAGTGCTACAATGGTTCAAGTCTTACCTCTCAGGTAGGTCATTTACAGTATCCTGGAGAGGTCCCAACATCTCAATAGAGTGGTGCCTCAGGGCTCAGTGCTTGGACCGTTGCTCTTTTCCATATACATGACATCCCTAGGTTCTGTCATTCAGAAACATGGCTTTTCCTATCACTGCTAACACTGCAGAAAATCAAGATGGCGCCGCGAATGGCAGCCACGGCGCTGAGCTCCGCAATCCTTCAACTGTTTTTGTTTGTTTGTTCTGTGTTTTGTCATTCTTCTTTAATAATGTTTACCAGAGAAGAACTCCTTAACATTAAGCAACACATCCCAGAAAATATTTTTCCGGTTTTTGGTTATTCGGACGTTTTGTTGGACATTCTAGTCGGAGGGACAGCACAGAAGAGGGAAGCGCGCTGGTTAAGCCACGCGAGCGCAGCTTTCGAACAGCTCCCAAGCATTCATGTTGCGAATGTCCATTCCCTTCCTAACAAAACGGATGAACTACTTCTCCTCACCCCCATCAACAAGGACTTTTCAAACTCTGCTGCATTGTGCTTCACTGAAACCTGGCTAAGTGAAGCCATTCTGGAAAATGCGCTTCACCTGCCGGGCTTCCAGCTGTTCAGGGCGGATCGCATCGCGGAGTTAACAGGGAAAAGGAGAGGCGGTGGATTGTGTTTCTACATCAACGAAAGTTGGTGTTCAGATGCAACAACACTGAAAACGGTATGCTGTCCTAACTTAGAGGCACTTCTTATAAACATTGTACATTCCTCCAGACGCGTGCGTGAGCTCAGCGCTTCATCAACTGGCCGAACAAATTACAGAAATTGAGCAAAAATATCCAGACTCTGTTTTAATCATCATCTGCGATTTAAACAAAGCAAATCTCTCCCGTAAACTTCCAAAATACAAACAGCACATTACATGTCCCACCAGAGACAGGAATATATTGGATCACTGTTACACTACTATTAAGGGTGCATTTTACTCTGTCCAACGAGCAGCTTTGGGGCTCTCTGATCACTGTCTAGTTCATCTCATACCAACCTACAGGCAGAAACTGAAAACAGCTAAACCTGTAATAAAGACTGTAAAAAGATGGACTAATGAAGCAGAGCAGGATTTACAAGCATGTTTCAACTGCACTGATTGGAGTGTCTTTGAAGCTGCAGCCACCGATCTGGATGACCTCACAGAGACTATGACTTCATATATCAGTTTTTGTGAGGATATGTGCATTCCTACCAGGACATTCTTGTTATTCAATAATGATAAACCATGGTTTACTGGGAAACTCTAACAGCTTCATCACACCAAAGAGGATGCTTACAAAAGTGGGGATAAAATCTTGTGCAACCAGGCTAGGAACAGACTAACAAAGGAGATCAGAGTGGCTAAAAAAAGACTACTCTGAAAAGCTGAAAAAACAGTTTTCAGCCAACGCGGCATCAGTATGGACTGGTCTGAAGAACATCACCAAGTACAAGACACCACCCCCACAGTCTGTGAAGAATCAACAACTGGCTGATGATCTGAATGTGTTTTACTGCTGATTTAAAAAGACCAGACTCACACTCCACACCTGCTCTGATCTGTACTTGACACATTCACCCACACCGTGCAACCCCCCCTCCTGCCCACCATTCAGGACGGGGGGGGGGGGGTTGCATACTGAGCAATGTGTAATGTAGTCAGTGTGGCTTAAATAGTGACTGGGTTATAGGCAACAGGTGAAGGTGTAATCAGAGGGGATCTTGGGAAATGGAGTCCATGGTGAAACAGTCAATGTGGTGTGTGGTGACCTCTGGTGGCAGGGAACAGATATGTGACAGTTACAATATCCAATAAAAAATTTCTCGTTTACATATTTTCTAATAATAATAATAACTTAATTTTATATAGCACCTTTAAAAGTAGCATCTCAAAGCGCTCTTCATAAATAACAAGAAGATAGAAACAAACAAAAACAAACATACATTTGTCAAGGTATCGTTTATTTTACTGATGCGTAGCTTGTTCGTGAAGCACGGCTCTGGGATCAGTAGAAATGCTGCTCAATCTAAAAGCAGTGCGAGTTTGAGTTGCTTATAACGTGCATTTGAACAAGCAACACCCGTCAAACATGATCATTATAAATATACTTAATTATCATAAAAATACCTGAGGAGGCTTGAGGATTGGTGATAAAAACATGTCCTTAGGCATTTCCTACTACTACGTGTGTTATGGTCTTCTTCTGCAGTGCATATTTGGAGTTTCTGCACGAGAGTGCCCTCTGGCTTTCGGATGCAGCAGCATTTTACCATACTTCACTCACAAGTTGTGCATAAATCATGTGATATATATTTTCGGTTAACTGGGCATATGTCTACACCACATCCGTGGTTAAATCATCATACTCGCGCGCTCAGGCGGGAGTGCCGTGAAGCAGAACGCAAATGGAAATTAGATTCGTTGCATGTCTCCTTGGAGTTGTCTAAGCGCTGCTAAAATTTAATACTTTGCTGATTGAATAGACAAAAATTAACATAACCCAAAAGTGTTATTTAATACCTTTGATCAAGTGGTTAATCCTAAAAGCTCATTATTTCACGATGCTAACCCTGAGTTGTGCACAAAGTTTTTGGATTTCTTTAGGAGTAAGATTAAGACTTTATATGCATTTATTCTGAGTATTTATAATGCCTCTGAATCTTCCAATCTGGTGGTTAATAATACTCAAATAGAAATAACTTTCTATCAAATTGATTTTAAGAATCTGTTAGAATTAATCCTTACTCTGAAGCCGTTGTCTTCTCCAGCAGATCTTATGCCGACTCGTCTCTTTAGAGAGGTATTAGGGGCTATTGGTCCAGCTGTTTTATCAATTATCAATAGTTCGCTGAGCACGGGTGTGTTTCTATCCTGCTCTAAGCACTCAGTGATTAGACCACTTTTGAAGAAGCCGAATCTCGATCCGACTTGTGTTGGAAATTTTTGTCGAAAGTGTTGGAAAAAATAATTTCTCACCAGTTGTCTCCATTTTTATCAAATCATGTTGTCCGTGACAGTTTTCAGTCAGGGTTCAGGGTTCAGGGCTTGTCATAGCACTGAAACGGCCCTTCTTAAATTGACCAATGACCTTTTGTTGATTTTGGACTCTTGGAACTCTGCTATTTTAATTTTATTTGATTTAACAGCTGCTTTCGATACAATCCATCATAGCATTCTATTAGATCGCTACAGCAGGAAGTGGGGATTAATGGTAATGTTCTGCGTTGGTTCTCTTCCTATCTGTCCAATAGGTCGCTATCAGTTACAATTGGCAACCAATATTCTCCTTCAGCCCCTGTATTTTGTGGGCCCCCTCTAGAGTCCATTTTAAGTCCAATTCTGTTTTCTTTATAAATGCTACCCTTAGGGTCTATTTTTAGGAAATTTACCATGGCTACCGGTGACCTATAGGATTTTAAGGCACTAGTAATGCTTTTTAAAGTCTTAAATGGTCGCTGACAGATCTAGTTACTCTACATAAACCAGTAATGATCTGATGATAAATCACTGCTCCAGGTTTTGTTGTCCTGACTTAAGTGAAAAGGTGATCGGGCCTTCTCAATAGCCAGGCCATGATTATGGAATAAAGTTCCGCCAGCCATTCGATCCGCCCACTCTTTACCTGCCTTTAAATCTGCTGTGACAAAGAATTTCCTTAGATTGGCGTTTGAGCCTGATTAAGAGGGCTTTGGCGAAGTATTCTGGCGTTTGAGTCTGATTAAGAGGGATGTAATATTCGTAATGTTTTCATTTTATTCTGTTTCAGATTGTGTGGTGAACTTTGTCATTTTTTGTTTGTTTTTGTTTTATGGTTATTGGATGTATCATACAGCACTTTGGGCTGTCCTAATGGCAGTAGAAATGTGCTATATAAGAAATAAACCTAAACCTTCATTCAGAAGTCATTTGTCATTAGTTGAATTGAATATTCTGCTGCTTCTTGACCCTTCTGCATAGAGTAGACACAGCAAGAGGCAATCCTGAGCTAGGAAAGACCTCACCCTCACGGGGCCATGAAGGAGATTTTTCCACTAAATTAAAACTAAGGTTTATCAAAAATTTGCTAGATTTGCTGCTAGTTGCTAAAGGGGCCGGAAAATTTGCTTAATTTAGTGACAGTTGTTAAATTGGCAACACTGGTTTTGCGCACACCTGTGTGTGTGTTTGTGTGTGTGTTTACTGTGATAGGCAGATCCTTTGCCTAAAACAATGCTGTATAACAACATAGAGATTTTTTTGAGAAGTGTGAAATAGTTTCAGTCTATTTTTAAACTATGGCAAACTACAAATTAGACTATGGTGGGCCATGAATGGTAAACACTGTACCATCAGAATTGGCCCTGCTTAAATATATAGTTTCTGTGACAGGCAGTGAGTACTTTTAACTTTAGAGACGAGCACCTTCCAGGAATATACATAGTTTGAATGTGAATAAGATGCTGTCAAACTAACAATGTCTGAATAATTAGATATCGCTCGAGTAGGAGTGTGGCATGGTTCTATATCAGCATGGCTGCGATTAGGCCAGAGGCACAAGGCCACAGGCAATCACAGTAATTTTTAAACCATTCCTGAGCACTGTGAATTGCTCTAAGAAACACTGCCAAATGTGCATGTGTTTTACTTTCAGTTTCATAAGTCCGATTTAGCTTGGCGGAGTGAAACAAACGGTAAAAAGGTTCCCATAATGATACTTGTGGAATATCGCATGGCTCTCAGCCAATCGGATTCGAGAACCAGAAAGAACTGTTGTATAATATACAATATCACACAATATGTTTAATAGTAATACTGGTGATAAAGCCGTAAATAGTGAAAGTGACCTATTTGTCAGGTATGGTGACCCATACCCGAAATGTGACCTCTGCATTTAACCCATCCAGAGTGTAGTGAACACATGCACAGCAAGTCGTGAACACACATACACCCGGAGCAGTGGGCAGCTATCACTGCAGCACCCGGGGAACAAGGTGCCTTGCTCAAGGGCACCTCAGTCGTTACCCGCCGGCCCTGAGAATCATACCGGCAACCTTCTGGTCATGAGTCCGACTCTCTAACCATTAGGCCACGATTTCCCCTTTAAGCAGGGCCAATTCT
The DNA here is from genome assembly GCF_024868665.1 of Triplophysa rosa. NCBI lineage: Eukaryota > Metazoa > Chordata > Actinopteri > Cypriniformes > Nemacheilidae > Triplophysa > Triplophysa rosa. The sequence goes on from NC_079891.1 coordinate 9,565,267, forward strand.
GATGGTACAGTGTTGTAGCGGTTTTAGCTAACGTTATTATATTGATGAGCAAAGCTCACCAAATATGGTTCTCCACCAGATCTTTCAAGATCACATCCATGAAATGAGTTATTTAAAACATCAATTTCAGTCAAGGAATTAGTTTAACTCAAAGGAAAATACGTATAATAATCGTGATCAAATATACATATTTTACGGTCTCTGATTAGTAATATAAAGCATAACAATACTTGTATGCATTCGTCCAGCGAATGCCTCAATGATATTATATACTTTACATTATCTCATGGCCATAAGTAACGTGACTTTACCAAACAGGATTTAGAGCAAAGGTAGCGAATCGAAACACAGTAGAAGGGACCAAGCTTGTAAGCGTGAATACAGAAAACCCACCACAAATGAATATACAGTATATGGTTGTTTATTAAACTCTACTCTACATGGTAAACAAAACAATGACGATCGCATAAAACAACATGGTAAACAAAACAATGATGAATATATATGGTTGTTTATTAAACTCTACTCTAATGTGCTAGAAAAACAATGACGATCGCATGAGAGAGAGAGAGAGAGAGAGAGAGAGAGAGAGAGAGAGAGAGAGGGCATGGCAGCGATTAGAAACGGATACTTGCAAGCTCTGTGCTGGACCGATATCCATATGCGTGTGTAGAGATGGAATTGTTCAAAAGGTTTCAAAAGGCAGTCCTGCAGAAAGTTGCAGGCCTCGTGATCGGCTGCTTGGCTTAACCACGTGGCAGTAGAAGTCCATTGTTCCTTCTTTTTCCCCAGTGGGGGGAAAAGGGCAGTCTCCAAAGAGACACCACAAAACACGTTTTGGAGGCAGGTATAGCAGAAGAGAAGAGAGGAAGAGAGTCTTTTCAGAGCAGGCTCGATATTTAACTTCATGAGAGGGCATGCCCACCTGAGTTTGAATCGACCAATCAGAGTTGAGCAGGGAAGAGGTTCTTTGTCCACTCAACAGCTAATTTGCATCTTTATGACCTCCTGGCAACTTTACAAAATACCATTCCAAATTATAACATAATGAAAAGAAAATGTTCTATGGTCACACAATGTTTATAAACAAGGAGAAATTGTAAAGACAAACATTTATGTCAAATATGCTAAGGTTTGAAGTGCATCAAGACATGATTCATTCGGCGGTACGAATACAAACAAATCCTGAATTAACTTGCCTATTTAACAATTACAGATTATTTAAAAATGGCAAGAGCGACAACATATAACCTAGATATTTAGATATATTTATAGAAAAGGACAGTTGAATCACACAAGTTCCTATTTGTCAGAGAAGTTTCTCTGGTTAGTCTCATATGTTAAGTTTCACATGAGACAGAGAGACTTCTCCCCTCTGCTTTGAAGCTTAGGGGTCATAAAATATCCCACAGAGGAACAAAAGGGGGTTGATGGCTCTTTCGGTGAGAGCACCAACTCAAGTCCAGAACCCTGGAGCTAGGTTTAGACTCTGGTCTTTTGAGGTTGATATCAAGAAACCAGGAGACAGGGGGTTGGATGGGGTTGATGGCTCTTCTTTCAATGACTCAGACCATTTGGCTTATGCTAAATTCTCTACAGTGTTTACCATTCATCGCCCACCATAGTCTAATTTGTAGTTTGCCATAGTTTCAAAATAAACTGAAACTATTTCACACTTTTGTACATAACTGTACGCCTAGCCTTTGGCTGCTTTGTTTTGAGTTGTATGTATTCATAGTTTAATATGACATCACACCCTTAGGGGAACTGAGAAAGAAAAGACAGAAATAAGTCACGTGTAGATTTGTGTCATTAAACATGCCTTTGTTTCCAGGCAGAGCTCTAGACTAACTTTTTGCACTGGTTGCACTGGTGCGCCTAACTTTTTTTCTTAGGTGCACAGCACAAAAGTTAGGTGCACCCAAATTCTCGACCGCATCACATTTAACACCGCAGTTTTACTAGTTCACTTTTTTTAAAATCGCTGTCCATATAGGCAAAATTGACTTGTAAATGATTAACTAACAATCTGGTCAACATAAAGTTCTTTATTTAAAGCACAATTCTACAAGAAAGGTAACTTACTGAAAAAGTGTTGGTGCTTAAAGTGCTTCACTGAACTGAAACTTAAAACATCTCAAGATAAATGGACCAGGGCTTGACATAACCTGGGAGGTTGATGGCTCCGTGTCAGAGCATTGCTTATGATTTTCGGACGGATCGGCCTTAACTTGACATTATTCATGAAAAAGTTGTCAATCGTTCTTTTCATCTTCTCTCATCATCCGCGGCTACATCCACTCTGTTTAACTGACGGGCCTATAGGCTACTCACCTCTCTGTCTGACTGCAGCACACGCATTTTCACATGTACACACCAGAGGTTGCGCTAGACTTTTTTATTGTCCGTCATTGTGACTGACAGGCTCGTAAAAAATCTGTCATAATCTATTCTTACCCGTCACTATGGTGCAAGGTGGTAATTAGTATGTTCGTGACGTCATCACGCTGTACTTGCGTCTCGGAACTTGTTGTATTTTAATACAACAGAATGCCCAATAAAGCCATTGTTGTTTATATTAATTTATATATTTAATGTTTATGTTCATATGTGATTCGATCTGGGAAAACCCAACACATGGTGCAAATTTATATATTACAGTTTTTAATACCATAATCAAGCCCTTTCAAAATCAATTTTTATTTTGCTCATACCTTGTGTATGTAACAAAATTTATGGCTGAGGTCGGCTGAAGCGCTATGATTTTCAGGAACGGAAATTGGAGGAAAACAGGTTTAAAGTTAAGTGATGAAAATAAAAGCACAACAGTCCAGTATCACAAGTAAAAGTCACTTTGCAGTGGTAAAAGACTTACTCTAATAACAATTTAATAAAAAAACATTTCCCAGTGTTGAAGTCTATAAAAATACTGTACAAAACCGTTTGAATAAAACAAAAGTAAGGAAAATGGTGCAGGGCACACTTAAAGAACGAGAGCTCTGCCATTATCACTACACAAGGAAACTAGCAAACATTACGGATAACAACTAATAAGCAGTGAAGCAAGTTTTACGTTGTTTATCACAGTGTCTGGACTTTTGATCATCCCTTGTATGTTTTGCGATCGCGGTCCGGCTCGCATGAGCAGCGGACCGGGGATAACACCCGGTGCTGCAGACGGGGAGCTCTGTCATCTAACGAAACCATTGTATAAAAAAACTTTGCATGCCGTAGTTTACACAGGACTGGCGGGAAATGCGCATTGATACACCTTCATTCTTCATGTTATGTGGTTTACTTTGATAGGTGAACTGTCTTTCACGCATCCCAGCGCGACATCCGACGGGTTTTCCCAGATCGCATCACATATGTCTAGTCTGTAACAATGACAGGTGAAAACACGCACGTCCCTTCGCGAGCATATCACGCTCTAATGAAGGGAAACGGGGATTCACTATCTCTGATTGGTTTAGACCACGATATGGGCCTAATGTGTGTCTGTTGTTGAATCACAGGGAGACATTCAGAGTCGCGGAGACTTTTTTCTCTCCATCGAACGGCTGGTCGCATCGGTGTGACCTCAGATTTTTTTTAGTCGCACCATTGAGAAATAAGGTTGCATGTGCGACCAAATTGGTCGCACTCTAGAGCCCTGCCAGGGATGGCAAACAACGCTATAAGCGTTGTTTGCCATCTCTCTCTTGTATTATTGTTGCAATGAATAGCTGTATGCTAACTCCTTGGTGTTTTAATGGCATGGTGTCAAATATCTCAGAAACCCATGAAAAAAAGATTTTCTCGTGTTTTGTTGTAACGGTTTATAGCATCAATTAATGTCTTTAAATGTAAAGGTCAGCAAATCTTTCAGGGACTTTGAAAACCTACACCTTAGAGGCAGCCATAATTCCCTTTCTGTCGGTCTCTCGACGTTGTGTCGAGCCGACAGATGGGGTTCTCTCTTGAGAACCTATCAACTTCTGACTAGTTTAGAAAATGCCAATGAAATTGGCGAATGAAATTTGCATGCCGGACTCTGCCCCTGGATATCCGGGTATAAAAGGGAGACGGCGTGCTGCATTCATTCACCTTTTGTTCTTCGGAGCCTTCACACTGATCGACTTCGAGACTTCAAACTCTACGCCGAATTACTGCTGTAATCTTATGATGTGGTGCAGCGGACTGTCCCTTCCTGCAGCGACTTCCCCTGGGCGTCTCGGCAGTTCCAGAAGTGTTCGAGTTTTTTTCTCTAAAAGAGCAAATTTCTCCAGCGTGGCATGTCCCACTGTTCTGATGGGTGCAACACACTCATCGAGGAGGGGGACGGACATGATGTCTGCTTCCAGTACGCTGGGGTACTGCAGGCTGTTGACGATTCAGACGTTGCGTCATGGGTGGCTGTGTTCCCACGGGACTCAGCCACCACCTTGTCTGCTCCCCGTTCCGTGACGGTAGGACTACGGCCCTGCCGCCCTCTACAGCAAGCAGCGAGGGTGATATGAGCATACTGTGAGCGTTAATCCGCCAGCCACTGGCTCACGGACCGTTCGCACCTCGTCTCGCTCATCTGACCGTTCCCCAGGAGACGGTCCCACTTTCTTGTTCCTCAACCACGTATTCGGACACGATGCGTGATGATGAGATGTCTCTTGCAGCATCGGGTGGTGACATACTGCCATCCGACTCCGACGATTCCTCGGGCTCCCTCCCTCGGGGGGTCGAGCCCAGGAAGAAGCGGACGTCGAAATGTCAGCCATGCTTTCCCGGGCCGCCGTGAGCGTTGGGTTGCAGTGCCCGCACTGCCTCTCCCAGCGCTCGCGGCTGGCTGCATGGTACCTCGGGTTTGAGCGCGGCTCCAAGCCATGCCCGCCCCCAGTGCCGTGTTTTCCGGAAGTACACGAGGAACTTAGTAAGTCCTGGAACGCCTCCTCTCCGGCAGGTTCACGTCTAACAAGCTCTGTCACCCTCTCTTCCCTCGAGGGTGAGGCAGCTAGAGGATATGTCGATGTCCCCCAGGTGGAGTGTGCCACCTGGGGGACTCGACCTAGACTCCCGTCCAAAGCATGTAGGGTCTCGGCATCTCTCGTGTTGCCTCCTCTCTCCACGCTATGGCTCCTGCCAGGCCAGGGCGTTGAGAGAGCTCCACGAGGGTAAGACCGACCCAGTGCTTATGCAGGAACTCCGCGCCGCCACCGACCTCGCTCTATGGGAGACCAAGGTGACCGCGCGGGCCCTGGGTCGGGCGATGTCCACACTTGTGGTCCATGAGAGACACCTCTGGCCGAACCTTGCACAGATGAGTAATGCCGAGAAGGTCCGCTTTCTCGACGCACCCATCTCGCAGGAGGGGGGGCTGTTTGGTGATTCTGTCGACCCGCAGTTCTCTACAGTAAAGAAGCAGACAGAGGATATCAAGCATATCCTCCCGCGCCGCGCCTCGGCCGTTGAGTCCCGTGCACCGTCTGCTTCCCAGCAGCCCTGGTCCTCTTCAACGCCCTCCGGCTCTGGCGCCCCCCGGAAGAGACATCGAAGAGGAGACCATCGCCCCATCAGCAGCCGCGGCAAAAGCAGCGGCCCTCATGGTAAGACCCCGGGGATATCGAGAATACCATCGGGCCCGACCCCAGCCATTCCACGCTGGGTGGTCGATCCGGGACGGTTCCTGTCCCGTCCCAACGGCCCACTCTCTTAAGAGTCCTCTCTCTCTGGGTGTGTATCACAGCCGCTCTCACCCTCTACACCAGGACTAGTCAACTGGCGGCCCGTCAATCATATTTACCTGGCCCACCTTAACATTTCAAATAAGTGGAGAGACTTTAAGAATGGTGTGTTTTAAATGGACGTCCTCTTGAGACGCCACATCTTTAAAAGTCCAAAACGCTGCTACATTCAACATGAAAGTAATTCCCGTGACTCATAATGATTTACGTCTTATAAAGCGATTTGATCGGTCAGTCCAAGAAACTTAATGTTATTTACAACGTTATAATCAGCAATGCATTGCACGGCCACAGGCAATCGGTTTGCGCACGCGATAGGTCGTGTACTAAAACGCGTTTTGTGCCCTTGAAAGTAGGCTAACTGTAGGAAGGGTACACCACGTGAACGGTTGTCTCAGATAAGGGAAACCGGTGTTGTTTTTATTACTGCATTCATTATGTATAACGGCTATATTTACGAAAAACAGCTGTTCATCTCGCACTATAGAAAGGATCTGCCCTATACAGTAAGTGTGTGGGGCACATGAATGTAATCGGAATTCACCAGAAGATGTGATAATAGCGTTCAGTTTCTTGCACAGATCAATTGATTCGCTTTATAAGACGCTAATTTAACGCCACAAGGGGGCAGGGATTACTTTTGTATTGAATGTATTTGAGTTTTTTACTTTTATTGATTTAACTTTAATTAATTCAACCAAATATCTTCAGAAATATCTTCTTGAAAAAACAATGCCACCCACATCTTGGATGTACTGGAGAACTGTGGGTGAGTAAATTAGTAGCAATTTTTGGGAAAAGTAATGCATTAAGGAATATAAAATACAGTTAAAAAGACAATATCCCTTTTAATTTAATATCATGAAAAGGCACAAATACTGGATGCAATATTTGTGTGCATGTTTTAATATATGGCCTATAAGTAACAGCAATAAAAACAGTATAAAAGGAACAAAACGCAATAAATAACAGAAATACAAAATAACAGAAAAAATGAGGATATGGTAAAAAACTGGCCAGCATCCTATTTATACTTTTGGAGTCTGGCCCTCAAAGAAAAGTAGTTGAAGACCCCTGCTCTACACGATGGTGTTCGGCAACTCGACATTGCATCACGGCGAGACCCAATGTTGAGGATAATCAGCAGCCCTCAGCACTCTCAATCGACAGTGCGTTGTGCTGCATCATCGCCAGGCAGGTAAGCAGCAGAGCCGATCTCCTCCCCGGGGGCCTCCCAACGGCAAGGGATCCGCACTGCTCACCATTGAACCACCTCATGGGAGGTCAATGAAGCAGGTCATACCCCTAGCCCCTGTCTCGGTCCCTGGGCGCCTGACTAGAGCCCCAAACCGTCACGGGGCTACGGGATACGATCCGTCTCGACTACACGATACAACTTACCAGACGACCACTCAAGTTCGGGACATCCTCTTACCTCAGTCAGAGGCGAGGATGCTCCCGTGCTTCGGGCCAGGGTCACCACCCCTCTGGCAAGCGATCGTGCTCGTCTCTCTGGCCGAGATGTTCAACGGGTTCTGCAGCCCGTACTTCATCATCCCCAAAAAGGGGGGTTGCTAGATCTGCGTACCCTGAACAGGCACCTACTCAAGCTGCAGTTCAGGATGCTCACGCAGAAGCGCATCCTGGCGTCTACCAGATGTCAAGATTGGTTCATGGCAATCGACCTGAAGGACGCTTACTTTCATGTCTCGCTTTCGAGGGTCGGGCATATCAGTACAGAGCCCTCCCTTTCGTTCTGTCCCTGTCCCCACGAGATCGTGTAAGCTGCCCTCTCTCCCCTCGGGGAGAGAGGTGTGCGGGTACTAACTATCTCGACGACTGGCTCGTCTGGGCACACTCGCGAGATCTGTTGTGTACACACAGGGACCTAGTGCTCCGGCACCTAGATCGGTTGGCACCGCAGGTCAACCGAGAAAAGAGCAAGCTCTTCCCTGTGCAGAGCATCCTCTTTCTCTGTATGGAACTCGACTCTGTCTCCATGACAGCGGGGGAGTGTATGTAGCCGCTACGGCCGCTCATCACGACCCAGTTGCTGGGTAGCCTCTGGGACAGCACGACCTGATCATTAGGTTCCTAAGGGGCACGAGAAGGCTACCGCCTCATCCGCGCTCCGTACCCTCTTGTGACCTAGGTGGCGGGCCTCAAGAGGCCCCCCCTTCGAGCCCACAGAGCTGCCGCTCTTTCTCACCTCACGATAAAGACGGCTCTCCTGATGGCGCTTACCTCCAAGAGGGTAGGGGACCTACAAGCACCCTTCGTGTCCACAGATTGCCTAGAACTCGGGACCAGTGATTCTCACATTATCCTGAGACCCCGGCCCGGCTACGTGCCCAAAGTTCCCACCACTCCCCCTAGAGACCAGGTGGTGAAACTGAAGGCACTCCCCACCAGGGAGGAAGACCCAACCCATCCGTGTTGTGTCCAGTAAGTGCACTGCGCCTCTACTTGGACCGCACGCAGAGCTTCAGATGCTCTGAGCAGCTCTTTGTCTGTTTTGGAGGTCAGCAGAAGGGGAGGGCTATCTCCAAACAGACGCTGGCGCACTGGATCGTGGATGTCGTCGCTACGGCATACCGATCTCAAGATCGCCCCTGCCCGTTAGGAGTGAGGCACACTCCTCATGGGCACTGGCTCAGGGCGCCTCTCTGGCAGACATCTGCAGAGCTGCGGGTTGAGCTACGCCCAACACCTTCGCGAGGTTCTAATATCTACGTGTGGAACTGGTGTCAGCCAGTGACGGCCGGTGGCAGGGGCTTCCCACCTTTTTCCAAAAAGCTCTGGGACCCCCTACTTCTCCACTGGACGGTTACAATTTCACGCTAGCGCTCACGCCTGACTCGCCAAGGCCAGTCAGTATCGCTCTGCTAGAGATTGTGACGCGTTTTCCATAGGAACCATCTGTCGGCTCGACACAACATTGAGAGACCGACAGAAAGGGAACGTCTTGGTTACGAATGTAACCTCAGTTCCCTGATGGAGGGAACGAGACGTTGTGTCCTTCTTGCCACAACACTGGCCGCCCGCCGCAGCGGTCGAGGGATGCTCAGGCTCCTCAGACAAAAGGTGAATGAATGCAGCACGCCGTCTCCCTTTTATACACGGATATCCGGGGGCGGAGTCCGGCATGCAAATTTCATTCGCCAATTTCATTGGCCTTTTCTAAATTAGTCAGAAGTTGATAGGTTCTCAAGAACGAACCCCATCTGTCGGCTCGACACAACGTCTCGTTCCCTCCATCAGGGAACTGAGGCTACATCCGTAACCAAGACGTTGCATTTACCCAACTATGACGACTTCCACCTCGCAACTGCAGAAGCTTGAAAATGTCCATTGTGTAGTGCTTCTAGAGATGGTAACATCTTGAGTTTGGTTCAAGTATGATTCTTGTTTATGGGCATTTGTTAACCCCCTTTAATCCATATTAATTCACTTGATGTTCATTTTTCTTTTAGTTTCAAAGTTTTATTTGTATTGAGTGCCATTTTATTTTAATGTATATGTAAACTTATTTAAATAAGATTTATATTAATGTGTCTGTCTTTTATATTGTTCTGGCCATTTCTGATACTTTTTGTTTTTATCTCTTTTTTATCAATATAAATAATTTATTCCCATTATTTTCTTGCTGTATTTTTATTAATTACATCTCTGTCACATTCTCATCTGGATGCTGTCTACTGTTTTATGTTATTGCACATTCTGCCTATTTCCACTTTGTCTTTTTCTATTTATTAACACCACAATTTTTCTCACTTTGCCCTCCACATCTGTCTCATTACCCCCTGCTTTCAATTCACCCCCACATTCACCACTCACTCCCGGATGCTACTCTCTCCTCTCCTGCCTCCCATCTGCTCTCCACCTTAGCCGGATGTTGTGGATGTGAAGAGTGGGGGTGCTCAAATAGTGAAATGTGCCAGTCTGCGGAGAGTAAAGCAGTGAGTCTAACTCACTTTTCCTTTCAGGTACAGGACATTGCTTCACTATATATAAATTACATCACTAAAAAATCATGGGACAAACAGTTCCAAAAATTCTTTGCTGTTAACTATACATTTGTTAAGTCGTGATGTCATGATTGCCTGAGAATTCTGTTCTGGGTCTGAGCTACTTCTGCATCTAAATAGTTCTTAGTCACAAAACAATACTGAGGTGTCATTCTACTGCTTTCCTTGTGAGTAGAAGGATAAAAAATGGCTACAGCTACTAAGGTAAATCATATTTATTAAATAAATTATAATGAAAACAAAGTTTGCCAGTCATTCTACTCTAGTTAAAAGGATTTGCTTCACTAAGGAAAGAAGTGATCGTAAAACATTCACAGGTTCCACTACAGTTAACAAATGAGGTTTTTGTATGAACAAGGAGTTCTACAGACAGTAAGGCCTACACAGGGTCTAATATCACCATCACAGTCAGCCTGGGACAGCCTAAAAAAGACAGTCTAAATCTACAAAACTGTGGCAACATTTCCAAATGCTTTGAAGATCAAAAATACAATGAAAAATATGTCTGAGATTTTTAAGAAAAATAATGCCAATTGAATATTTTATTTATACATTATATTGTCCATATTTTTGCACTCAAAATAGTGCACTTCAAAAAGTGTCACCACAAAAAAGTTTTTCATTGTAATTTTACATATGACAAAAAAGACTTTTGGCCCTCTTTTAACGATCTAAGCGCATGGCGCAGAACGCAGGTAAGCATTTCCAAATCCACTTTTGCTAATTTAACAGCGTACCAGGCGCATAGTCCAAAAGGGTTGTACCATATTCTCGTAATGAGTCATGGGTGTGTTTTGGACGTAACGTGAAATAAACCAATAAGAGTCTCCCATTCCCTTTAAAACCCAAATGAGCTTGCACCATGGCGCATTTGCTATTTTCATGACGGAGTTTGAAAGAGCTAAGAAGCTCTTCGAGAGCTAAGACGCTTCTCCAGAGGGAAACGGATCTCGCTCATGAGCAGACTATATACGGGACAAGCCGGATATTTATGTACACAATAATGATCCTTTACATTTTAATCCTTTAATTGTTCATATTTAAAAATGTTTGTGTGCTCTTGCACCTGCACGTCCTGTGTGTATAATAAGCAGAATGTTCGCGCGTTGTGCACCTGCCTATAGGCGCATATTACTAATGCGCTGTTTAAATAACAAAAAAGTATATTGCGCCACTGACTTTAGACTTTAGACCAGGTTTGAGTTGGTCTATGGCGCATTCTAGTTCCTCAAAATAGCAACGCGCCAACAATGCGCCTGAACACATCTCTTTTTTTATACCAGCACGCCCATAAGCGCAAGTGCATTTGCTATTTAAACAACGTGGCGCAGGACGAGAAAATCAGATTTTCGTGGAGCTGAAAATAGCAAAAGCACTTGCGCCGCATTGCGCCGGGTGTACGATAGGGCCCTTTGACTTTGGTGTTTCTGTATTTGGTTGTGTTGTGAGTGTTTCCAATATGTTTCTGTGTGTTGTGGGTATGCAGTGCATGTCGAACTGATAAAGATGTTATCTGAAGATGTCATTTGCTGGTGTTTTTCTTTTTGGATGGGTTTCTTCTGTTTCTTGTCAGCCACCATATTTTACATAGTATTGTGTCAGTTCTAAGAAATCTAATTTTGTTTTGTTGTATAATGATCAAAATCACTGTTAGTTACATTCTTTAGCAATAATTATAGTAGAACTTCCAGTCTGATTATGCACATATTCTTTTAGGATAAGAAATCTGACTAAAGGTGTGGTTGTGTCACTCTAATGTCATACCTTTTAGAAAAGCATTTGGCAATTTGGCAATTAAATGTGACAAATATGACAGTCCATTTTTCAGAGTGCAAGATCAACATAAATAATCTTATAACAATAGTTTATCTCATTAAAGGTATAATAACAGAGCACTGCACAGAAAGTCATCCTTAGGATTTAGTTCTAATGGTTAGGCTTTAGCTCTGTCTGCCCGCCTTATTTAACATGTTTATGTCATTCTTTCCGGCATCCTCTATCCTCTGTTTATTTTTGTTAGTTGTTCGTATTTTATTTTAGTAATTATGCCAATGTCAAGAAGCTCTGTGATGAAAGATGCCACAAAACGATTCAGGCAGGTACTTTTTCTATGGTTCCTTCTCCCAGATGTCCAGCTGATTTTTGATAAGCATTTGGTGTCAGCTGGGTTGACTCTCAGAATGAACCAACATTATTTATTGAATTAGATTTTCTCCAATGTGTTAACAAAAGCAAAATGTATATACCTATTGTAAAGGACTCAGATTGGAACCAGAGGTTAAATGTGAATACTGAACGTTTATTAAACTCAGCAAACAAATCCACAAGGCAGATACATAGTTGAAAGGTTAAGCAATCCAACCAAACAAATAAGCAAGAAAGCAATGAAACAGGCAATGGAAAATGCTCTCTAGGCAGTGAATAAACAACTTGTTTATATTATACAACTTACTTCACAAAAAATAAGTGTACCAAAGAGAAAATAACAACAGAAGTGAATAGTTGGTAATTGGTAGAGGGCTCCCACTGGCAGTGGGCTGAATGGATATAGCCTAATTCCGTACAGAACCTCTTCATTTATCAGTTGATGGCACACATGATAAACACTTAACAAGTAAATGCATTTGAAAATGTCTAATTTTTTTACACAAAATAATTATAGAAATATTACTAACCATTTTTTCATTGAGCCTTTTCTCTGTTGTCCTTTAACCACCACTTCAACCAAATGTTAAAAAATAGGCCAGAAATCTCCCTTTTTGCTGGCAGTTATACTACTGTAAATGGATTTATAGTGGGGAATATGCCCCCAAAAATCTGACCAGTAGCGAGGGGGATTTCTCTTTTTTTTCAGTACTATAAATCGATTTAGAAAGAAGAATTGCAGTTGTGAGCATATTTCGCCTTAATCATATATGTCAGCTAGTGATGCTGTATTTCGTCCCTTTTCAGAGATTCGTGTTTAGTTTTTTTTTACCTGATTTGAGTTGGTAAACCAAAACCCAGTCTAATCACCCCAAGCTGATATAATTCAGTTTTAAATGTAAATGTATGATGACACTGTGCTGTATCGTAACCTTTATTTTCTTTTCTCTAACCTAGGTCACCTACACCCAAACCATCCCTCACTGACAAATGATGGATATCATATAAAGAAAACAGATCTACAGTGCTGGAAATAAGCAATGGATATCAACTATTAAAAAGTATCCATGTTACTTTACCAAGCAAAACACTAGAGATTAGAGGCATGATTTATTATTAACTGAACCCAAACAGAGAATAAAGCATTTGAGAGGTGCTTCCTGTAATCTCAATATCAGCATAAGAAAGTGCTGTCGCATGGCCTGCCTTTATATATTGCACTAAATGCAAAAAAATGATGAGACGCATACTGCACGGACTGTAACAGAAGACCAGAAGTATATCTTTAAAATCTGGAGTTATTGGAAGTTATGTGGAATCACAAAAGCAAGTTTCTGTGAAATCCAGGAACAATTTCCCGTCTAACTCTCATTGTAATTGAACCCTAGTGATTCCAAACCACTACATTACTGAAATGATTTCACTGGTAGAGATATCCCTCTTGTCCTGCTTCTACTGTATATGTGTAATATGCACTCAGATGTGAAACATGATGCTAATATTGGAACAGTATCCAATAATTCTGCCGCTGTTCCGATACTTTCTCCTAAATTCTTGTTAATTTCTACATTAAGGTAAAGGTATAATTGTGTAGCAATTCTTATTTTTAAAGCAGCTCTTTTAAAAAAATGAGCTCCAGTGTTGCCTAAGATGTGCAAGGCTCAAGATTTACAATTTGCCTTATTACAGTGTACATACATGTGTGTCAAATTAACAACCCAGTCTCAAGGAAGTTTGTGGCGTAGGCACGAAATTTGGAATCTATAACTGGTGTCAAGGACAAGAATTTCTATATTTTTTCACGTCACTCAGCACAAACTTTTTGTGTGTCACTCAGCATGACTTTTTTTCGTGTCACCAGCACGTCTTTCAATACACAGACCGCATGTGTATGTACATGTGTGTGTGTATATATATATATATATATACAACCTGATATCAAAATAAGTCGTAAATATCTTGGCTAACCAACATCTCACCCCAAACCGTAAAATCAGCTGCAAAGGTAGCTAAAAGCGTGAGTTTCACGAGGTGGCAAAGCAACGATATATGGCTACCCTAACCCTGCCCATAAACCTAACGTCACAGGTGCAAAGTCAAATCATAACAAAACAGCCGAATGAGATCGTAGGAAACTGGAATTCACACAAAATGGGTATGTGTTTTTGGATAATGTTTGATGTCACGATATCCCTTGAGACTGTGTTGCAAATGTTTAATGGTTCACTTAATGATCATACAATGGTTGCAGGTATGCAAGTACAAAAGAGACTCTAGTGTAGGACAAAAAATATGCCAGAGTCTAATCTTTGAGTAAATATACAGGCTATATACTGTATATTCTACAGGAGTCATTCTACAGAAGTGGTGCAAAATGCTGTCCAACCAAATTCATTATATGTTTCTTTATTATTTGGTCATAGTAATCCATAATTGTTTTTATTTTATAAACTATTACTTTTATTTAATTATTCACTGACTGTGACTACTGAAGGTGTGTAGCCCCTGTAGCATATGCTAGCCTACTTCTTGTTAGTTATTAATATTACAGGGACAATCAATAAAAGTGATTAGGTAACTGACTGTGTTTGACAGTTTGACCATATACAGTATATTCTACAGGAGTCATTCTGCAGAAGTGGTGCAAAATGCTGTCCCCCATACATGTTTTAAAAAAGACATATAGTCACACCTAAACTTCACAAAGTTAATTTGCTGTAAGAGGCAAAATAAATAAAAAATTTAATAACTTTACACTTTGTTAAATATAGTTCTTTATGTGTTCTTCTCTATTGAATGGAATGTGTCCCCCAGTCTAACCCTCTAAATTTGACCTAAAAATAATCCACTAAATGATTTTTAAAAATTTCAGTTAATTTAAGGAAATAAATTAATTCAATTAATTATTATGGGATTTAACTGACATTTTTACTGCTCTCTTATTTTTTTAGTAATTTGTTTAGATACCCAAATTGCTGTTTTTTGTCGATGGGCTCTATGCACGGTGGTGCATGACGTATTTCTGGTGAAAATAATCAGTACCCTCGATTACTTCTGCCGATCGTAGAGTTCTGTGCTACTACAGGAACTATCGTCACTTAAACAGCCAAAATAGCCACGGCTAATTTAGGCTAATATAGATACAGTACATATAGATATGTATTTATGTTTATTTAATGTTATAATGACATCTAAACTTATGACAGTATCATTTCAAATACAATAGAACAGCACTTCTACCACTGCTATGTCTCGCAGTGTATAGCATCTGTTATATTTAACTATTTTCTCAGTTTCCCATTTCTCTCTGCTTTAAGTCTCCCCAACCGGAAACTGAAGAGGGTTTTTGCATTAAATGCGGAAGTCTCTCTGAATTGATGAAATACTTGGCCACACCCCAAACCGTATGACCAGTAAAACAGATCAAGGATTTTTCCCACACAGGATCACATGGTAAATAGATAACCTTTAACATTTTTTTGGGGGGGGGGTGCTATTAAGTCAGACTGACCAGTGTTACATTTTTCAAAAGTTGTGAAAAAAATTTCAGTGTAGCCATAGCAAATGTAAACATTTAAGATACTAAGCAATGCAAATATATAATAAATAAAGAAAGACAATGTAAAAAAAATGTCAACCTCTTGGATTTATATAAATTCTGTAGAATGACCAATATATAAACTGCCATTTAAAAGATTAGGGTCACTTACACTAGCTTTATTTAAATATATTTATTTTTTAAATAATAGTAAACTCCTGGAACAAATTTAATGACTTGATGTATGTTATGACAAAAAAAATCTAAATAAATGAAAGCTCTGTTATATTCTATCAATGGACATAAAAACTAAAAGTCCTAAGGTATTATCCTGTGATAAGTTTTAAAGAGCATTAAATAGGTTTCCAGCTATTGTGAGCTCTTTTCTGTATATTTGTCTTTGTTATTTGGTCATAATATCCATAATTGTTTTTATTTTATAAACTTCACTATTACTTTTATTTAATAATTAACTGACTGTGACTACTAAAGGTGTGTAACCCCTGAAGCATATGCTAGCCTACTTCTTGTTAGTTGTCTTATCAATATTAAAGGGACAATCAATAAAAGTCCCATGACCAAGTCCCATGATGTAAGGACCCTATTGAAGCTGCTCTGCTTATTAGAAGGAAAACGCCTTTGTTGCCATACAGTGTCATTAATCCCTTTGAGAAGCACATCATATCATTTGAATTCAGTCAACTTTTATAGCACCACTTTTAACTCTTGGTATCATGCAAACAACAGAATGTTTTAATATTAAATTGCAAAAAAAATCCAAAATTTATTGGGAAAACTATTTCCTAAATATGCAATAGAATGGTTAAACTAAAAGATGCCAGCAAGATACAAAATGCAAGCAATTTTTTAAATATGACATGAGGATAAAGAATATATGTGCATGCACATGCAGTTTTTTTAAGTGTTAAAATTACAATTAAATGTTCTGCTTGAATGTACTGTTTGTATTTGTTTATGCGTGATGTATTCACTTTGTTTTGCTTTTATGTGTTTTTTAAAACACTTTGGAATGTTTGGCAACTTGTAGCAAGAAATATAGCAACAATGTATCCATTATCTGTTTGCATTTGATCTAGTCCATCTCTGTACTTCATGGATACTATAACAGTATCCCATTACTTGTATACCAGCAGGAATTTGAAATACAGTTTATTGATCTTCAAGCTATGGTTTGAACTGCAAAGGGAAACTATTTATACTCCTGTTTACTACATAATGATTTAAATACAGTATTAAGGCAATAGCATAATGCCTATAGGAATGCAAACTGCACACTTGCACAGAAAGTTTTTATTACATCTTTTAACATAATTATATTAGAATGCTTTGGACTTAATATAAATGTATGACCTGCTGTTTGGGTATATGGTAAAACATTACTGTTATTGATATACTTACAGCATCTTAAAGGCTATATGGTGAAAATATAGGAGCTTTCAAAATGTATTTATTTTAATTTATTTTTATGGCTAGGTCTTTTAGATTTTAAACCTCTATAAAGAAGCATTGTACAATGTACACCAGCTCAAGATACATGTACATAATAATAAATAAAAACTCAAAATGCCTTAGCGTGGTCATTTCCTGATCTTATACTAGCCTATACACTCTCTAGTACAAAACTGTTTTGGGTTTACGTAACAAAATGTTAAAGGTGCTGTGTGTAATCTTTTGTGCCATCTAGCGGTGAGGTAGCGAATGCAACCAACCACTCACGCCACTCCTCCCGTTCGGAGCACTACAGAGGCTGAGAGAAGATTATACAGTATTTACAAAACATGTTCTGTAGAGCAGTTCGACTGTTTAGGGCTATTGTAGAACAACATGGCGACGTGGCAACATCCCATGCAAGGGAACCTGCGGTGTATGTAAATAGAAACAGATCATTCTAAGGTAAGAAAAACAGAACACTTTATTGTGTAAGGTCTTTATACACCTCTGAACACATATTTATGTATATTGTATTGCATTTTTGTCAATAGATCCTCCAAAAAAACTACACAATGGTCCTTTAAGGTATAATAGCTGTCACTGGGGTTGTGGGGTTATTTTTTGTACTGCTACAAGTACAGAACAAAATGCTGCATTTTTGGGTACATAATTTTACCCTTAGGACAAATTGTGTATCTTATTGCTATTGCTAAATTATAATCTACTGTATCTAGAAGGCTTTTCTCAAAGCAGGTGTACAGGAAATAAATTCATAAAATAACATAAAAAGTACTGTGTGACGAGGGAGGCGGGACGAGAGCCGTGAGGGAACGACGCGAGGCCGGTGGCGCGAGTAATGAGATAATGAGTGTCAGCTGTGCATTACACCGGTCTCGCATCTCTCACGGATGAGTTCCGGAAGCATAAGAGGAGGAGCGACAGGAAGGTACAACGAGAGAGGACCAGGCCTGGACATTGTATGTGTTTTAGTTATGTTTGTGTAGCCGGCAGTCGACCGTGAGTAGGCTGCCGGCAATTTACTTTGGTTTATGCTTTGTTTATTTTATTACAAGTTTATTTAATGTTCGCTGGTTCCCGCCTCCTTCCTCCCTTACTTTGAACATTGTTACATACTGAAAGTTGCCGAAATCCTCGCACAGGAACACATGTGGCCAATATCGTCCAGTGACATACCAAAACTTTAGATCCTGTACCACAAGGTATGCATTCTTGTTTTGAAAGCTTTTGGTGTTGCTTTGCTCATCCATACACTGAGGGTTGATATTTTTTAGACTCAGTTGTAGGGGTGGGAGAAAAAATCAATATACGTAGATTCAACGTGCTAGCGATTTGAATCGAATCACAAATTTCAAAAATCTTTTTTTAACGTTACAATCACAGCAGAGCATACGAGCAGGAGAGAAAACCAAATACATTCTAAAGGACTAAAGGACTAAACTGCAAGATAAACGGAATACATTTTTGGATGGTCTTTCTCTGCATCTGATCTGTGCAGTGAGTGAGCGGCTGGGAGAAACAGCGCATTCAATATACTATACCGCAGCTGACTTGTCAGTAAGTGCAAAATAGCGGTTCCCAAAACCTGTCACTATTTAAGGTGCAGGTATGGTCCGTCCGCGTGTTGCCCGTATGACATAATTTTCGTCATCAGGAGGGTCCGTGGTCGTCCGCACACCCCGTCTGCGAGCAGCCCATTTTTTGAGACCGCGCACACGTGACACGTACAACAGAGCATGCGCGAGAATAGTGCACTAGTCCACTAAGAGGCAATACACACACAGAAAGTGTGCCGTTGTCGAAGAAGAACAATACAAAACCAACAGGGCACGCTGAAACCCAAGAACAGTAAGGACGTTTTCACACATAAGGGTTTGTTTCGGAACCTGCTGCGTTTTCTCTCTTGGTTCCGTTCGTTTAGGCATATGTGAACAAAGCAATCGCGCTAGGATCCGCCCCAAAACAATCGCTCCGAGACTCGGCCCGATTGCAAACGAATTCTGGAGCGATTCGCTAGACGTGTGAAAGCCATCCGACCCAACGGACCAACGAACCAGACTGTATCATAATGTATGATGGGTAATTACGTAAAGTTGCGTGACGCAAAAGGGATTGTTTTGCTAATGGCTCACTGTAACAATGTTCAAAGTAAGGAATTAAGGAAGGAAGGAGGCGGGAACCGGCGAACATTAAACCAAACTTTTAATAAAATAAACAAACAACAAAATGAAAGTAAAGTGCCGACAGCTCCCTCACGGTCGACTGCC
The DNA here is from genome assembly GCF_024868665.1 of Triplophysa rosa. NCBI lineage: Eukaryota > Metazoa > Chordata > Actinopteri > Cypriniformes > Nemacheilidae > Triplophysa > Triplophysa rosa. The sequence continues at coordinate 9,584,432 of NC_079891.1, forward strand.
GGCCACACAAACATAATAAAAAATAACATAAAATCCAGGCCTGGTTCTCTCTCGTCCTTCACTGCTGTCGCGCCTCCTTTTATGCTTCCCGAGCTCCGCCGTGAGAGATGCGAGACCGGTGCAATACGCAGCTGCCTCACACCTTTCCCTCACAACCCTCGGACCGCTCTGCTTGTCGCACTCCCAAAATGAACCATGGGCTCACTTGGAGCAGGGAAGAAGTGAAGTGTTTGCTTGAAATTTGGTCAGAAGAAACACATCGCCGAACAGCTCTCCAGAACACACAAAAACACTGAAATGTATCAAGTGTTTAGCGAGCGCTTAAAACAAATGCGATTTAATCGGTCGGTTGAACAGTGCCGCACGAAGGCAAAGAAACTCCGTAACAGCAGTAACCAAACAAGCCAAAAAATGCCGCGTAGCTGCTGTCTGTCCATCCTGACGGATGACATCTTTGAGCGGAATCCCGGAAAATAAACAGAAGCACTCTGACCAATCAAGAGTTTACTCGCACGTGACTTTTATTAACAAAGTTTGGAAATATTGCCTTGTGAATGCGAACCGAACTAAAATAAATTGCAATATTGTAGCGATTTAACCCCTGGTTTCGGAAACAAAGCAATCGATCCATATGTGTGAAAACGCCCTAAGATAAGAAGCATATCCTTCTCCATACGGTTTGGTTGTTGTTCTTGTCTTGCTGTTTGCTCGGATTGTTTGCAATTGCGAATGACTTCCTCTATCATTTATTTGCAGTGGGTCTGTGAATGATGTAGCTGTTCTGTAAAAACATTACCAAACAAAATTGTTGAAACGTATGTACTCCCATACAATTCAGTGCAAGTAGCCTAATTATTAGCTCTAATTCGAGGATGTCAGTTGTCCACGGAAGAGTGTAATTATTTACACATATTCTAAATATGCACCTAAAAACAGCAATAAAAACAGAACATTGTGCTTTTTCAAAATAAAGAAAACTTACAGGATGCACTCTGTCATCTTTCCTTGAACTTAATTGTGGAGATGCGCTTCAATCAATCAATCAATTTCAGCAGCATATTGTCACCATTTTTCTTTTTCATTTTCGTTTTGTAAATCTGTCGATTTTTATTAAATGCTGCGAAAAGATGCAGAAGAACTGATGAAATAAGGTTAACAAATGATTAAATGCTAACTGTTGGAGCCATTTTATTGAATTGTAATTTTTGTTTGTAACACTAGAGGGAATATGAGCATTTTGAGTATATTTAAGCCAAGTGCTTATGAGTTACAGCTGGCGCAAAGGAAGGTCAAACAAACTTTTTGACGTGCGGTGTCGAGCATGCAACGTATTGTGCCGGCACGATACCGGTTAAAAGTATGTTTTGAATGTAATATATGTTCATCAATGAAATCGAATTTAAGTTTGAAGTTTTTATTTTATTTTATTTATTTGCAATGCCAAAGGACAATAAATGGATTGACATATCTGACTTTATTCCAATGGTATGGACAATGACTTTATTTATTCGAGGCAAAGCACGTGTCAGAAACAGACTTCTAAACCCAAACTGCGTACCTACAATAAGTCAAAAAGTTTGACCGAGGGAGCCTGGGTGAGCTTTCACACCGACATCGACAGCAGAAGCGGATCAAACGGAAAAGTAAACGGATCTGAAGTTGGTTGATGCTCATTCATGACCGTTTCGTTTGATGGATTTACTGTGGATCATTGCTTTGATTCATTGCGGATTTCAAAGGACTTACAAACCCGCACGTGGAAAGATGATACAGCGCACTCGAACGCCAACGTTTTTTTTTAGCCTTCAGCGTTTCTGGAACGGAGGTATGAAAAGCGCTTTCACTTGAACTTGAGTTAAATGGCCATATACAAACAGTATGCACACAAAACAAACAAACAAAATCCAAGGCATTGGTGGTTAAAACAGCGTGTTTGTGAAACTAAGACGGTTTTATCTTTTTTTTAATGATTTTTTACACTGCGGTCAGGCCAGCCTCCACTTTGAAAATGACGGTCAAGCCAGCCCTCACGCACGGTGGTTTTCTGTGCGCGCATATATGAAAGATTGCGGTAGGAGTGCGGGGACAAATTTCAAAATAAAAGCAGTTTCGCACTCAATGAGAGACGATGTTAAGCCTGGCTAAGACTACAGGAGTTTTAAAATCCTGACAGATTTTAAATTCTGGTTGCAGCACACACATAAGGAGAATCTTGACAGATTATTTTATTTAAAATCTTAAACCTGGCTCAGACTACAGGAGTTTTAAAATCCGGAAAGATTAAAAATCTGGTTGCAGTACACACATAAAAAGAATCTTGACAGATTATTTTATTTAAATCCTTAAACAAGCTCACACTCATCAGTGTACAACTAAATTACACATATGTTACATATCCATAGGATATGCAGTTTTGTAAAAGGAGCTAATAGTAACCGTTTTAATGGGTTTACTATTTTTAGACGTTTACATCACATCTACATTTGAATCTCTTTTTCAAGCACTACAAAAATAGGTTTGCCCTTTGTAAACTTGCATTTATAAATGTGAAATTTCCAGATAAGAAAACGTTGGGGGGTAAAGTTGTGTTTATAAATAAGACTAAAGGTAGCAAGTGCAAAAATAAAAATTTAGAAAGTTTGATTGGAAGTTTTTTTATTTCATAATTGCACATCAAAAGACATCCTAAAACACCCAAACTACAGGATAATATTAAGATTATCATACCAGAGGACGCCTTTTACGTCATCTCACCGGGAAACAGAAGTAAACAAAGGGACATCGCAAAGTTAATTTCACGTGATCTCACCTGGCAACGGTTGTGTACGTCTCTGTCGCTCTCTGAATGATTCTCTGTCTGTCTGTCCAAAGCCGCGGGAACGTATTTTGAGCAGGGGGTGCTATAATGCTTTTTGCTAGGGCTAGTTATGACTGTGCTTTTGGCAAGCCGCTTAAGTTTAATGTTAATAAATAACGGAAGAAAAAAATTGCTTTCTCGCTGCCGAGCATAAAGATGAATGCCAATGTGATTATAAGACAGCATAAAAACAAACACATAAACGCATGTTATATGTATGCCTATAGCCAAATAACAATCTGTTGAACGAAACTACAGTACAAGCTGCGCGTTAGCAGTTAATTTACCCGGTACATTTAAAACCGACACGACTTCTCCCCAGCTCTTTTCCTTATCTGTGCGGTTGTGGTATGTTTTGGAGGATACATTATATAGACAATCATGTTGTTGCCACAAGTTGTTCCTCCATCTCCGCTGTCCAACATTCCCTTGCAGGAGCTTTCGCGGTCGACATTTTTAAAGGTCTGTCAGTCACCTCCGTCACCTTGCAGATGTGCCTCTCATTGGCTGTTGCGAAAGTACCAACGTCATCACCCCGATTTAAAATCCTAAATATCAAACATGTTTGATATGATCGGGGCGGCCCCGATTTCTCTCGGAGCAGATCGGGAGGTGTAAGATTCGATCTGTGAACGCCTCACATTACGTGATAATCTGGGCCGAACCTCGGACCCGATCGAGGTTCTGGACCCGATTTTTTCAAAGATTCTCGGGAGGGGAAATCGGGGTAAATTCTGGCCGAGAATCCTGTAATCTGAGCCAGGTTTAAAGGGTTTGCTGATTTCACACGATGGGTTAAAAATGCAGAGGTCAAATTTCAGTTATGGGTGACCATAACTGACTATGAAATAACTAAAAATAACTGACAAATAGGTAACTTTTAATACACAATATCAGGACTGTCTGATGTGATGTTTTAAATACCCCCTCAAAAGTCCCATATAAGCTGTTTTTTATATATGTTCAGAGTTCAGACACATGTTTAAAGGAAACTACCTGTTTTGTGAAAATAATTACACCTCAGAATCATAGTACACAATCTCAGATTGTCCATCATACAATATCAGGACTGTCTGATGTGGTGTTTTTAAATAAAAGTCCCCTGAATATCCTATATACACTGTTTTTTCAATATGTTCAGATAGGTGTTAAAAGGAAATTACCTGTTTTGTGAAAATGATTTCACATCAGAATCATAGTATACCATCTCAGATTGTCCATCATACAATATCAGGACTGTCTGATGTGGTGTTTTTAAATAAAAGTCCCCTGAATATCCTAAATACAGCTGTTTTTTCATATGTTCAGATAGGTGTTAAAAGGAAACTACCTGTTTTGTGAAAGTGATTTCACCTCAGAATCATAGTACACCATCTCAGATTGTCCATCATACAATATCAGGACTGTCTGATGTGGTGTTTTTAAATAAAAGTCCCCTGAATATCCTAAATACACTGTTTTTTCTATATGTTCAGATAGGTGTTAAAAGGAAACTACCTGTTTTGTGAAAGTGATTTCACCTCAGAATCATAGTACACCATCTCAGATTGTCCATCTACAATATCAGGACTGTCTGATGTGGTGTTTTTAATAAAAGTCCCCTGAATATCCTATATACACTGTTTTTTCTATATGTTCAGATAGGTGTTAAAAGGAAACTACCTGTTTTGTGAAAGTGATTTCACCTCAGAATCATAGTACACCATCTCAGATTGTCCATCGTACAATATCAGGACAGTCTGATGTGGTGTTTTTAAATAAAAGTCCCCTGAATATCCTAATACATGTTTTTTTATATGTTCAGATAGGTTTTAAAAAACTAAACTACCTGTTTTGTGAAAGTGATATTACACCTCAGAATCATAGTACACCATCTCAGATTGTCCATCTACAATATCAGGACGTCTGATGTGGTGTTTTTAAATAAAAGTCCCCTGAATATCCTATATACACTGTTTTTTCCTATATGTTCAGATAGGTTTAAAAAAGGAAACTACCTGTTTTGTGAAAGTGATTTCACCTCAGAATCATAGTACACCATCTCAGATTGTCCATCATACAATATCAGGACTGTCTGATGTGGTGTTTTTAAATAAAAGTCCCCTGAATATCCTATATACACTGTTTTTTTATATGTTCAGATAGGTGTTAAAAAAGGAAACTACCTGTTTTGTGAAAGTGATTTCACCTCAGAATCATAGTACACCATCTCAGATTGTCCATCATACAATATCAGGACAGTCTGATGTGGTGTTTTTAAATAAAAGTCCCCTGAATATCCTATATACACTGTTTTTTCTATATGTTCAGATAGGTTTAAAAGGAAACTACCTGTTTTGTGAAAGTGATTTCACCTCAGAATCATAGTATACCATCTCAGATTGTCCATCCTACAATATCAGGACTGTCTGATGTGGTGTTTTTTAATAAAAGTCCCCTGAATACCCTATATACACTGTTTTTTCTACGTATATGTTCAGATAGGTGTTAAAAGGAAACTACCTGTTTTGTGAAAATGATTTCACCTCAGAATCATAGTACACCATATTAGATTGTCCTTCATACAATATCAGGACTGTCTGATGTGGTGTTTTTAAATAAAAGTCCCCTGAATATCCTAAATACACTTTTCTTTCTATTTGTTCAGATAGGTGTTAAAAGGAAACTACCTGTTTTGTGAAAGTGATTTCACTCCAGTATCATAGTACACCATCTCAGATTGTCCATCATTCAATATCAGGACTGTCTGATGTGGTGTTTTTAATAAAAGTCCCCTGAATAACCTATATACACTTTTCTTTCTATATGTTCAGATAGTTGTTAAAAGGAAACTACCCAGTACTGAATGCCCTCTTAGAGGGTGAACTTGTGGCATGAATACATAAGTACTTTTTTGCCAGACAACTTACATGTGGGAAATGACATCCATGAAATCGCCACCACTCCAAAGGATCAGTCTCACCGTCTGGTGTCATTGCCAGAATGTAGCTGTTTAGCTCTTGCTCAATGATCTGCTTCTGTGAACATGAGGCAGATGCACTGCTGGTCTTAAAGAAGCTTCCAAGGCTCTTCTTGGGCTTCTTGGCTGATGGTAGTGGAGCACTGGCTGTTTCGCCCTCCCTTTCAGGTTGATCCTCTACAAGAGATGATTCTACCAGTACCAGGGCAGGGTTCTCCTCCAGGAGGGCTTCATTCTCTGAGGTTGCTCCCACTTTAATTTCCTCCAGTTTCTTAGGGGACAAGTACATGGTTTTAAATCTCGGGTCCAGAAAGGTTGCCATGGTGAGTAGCTCATCTGTTGCAGGGTCAGTATACTTGCTATTCAAGTAATCAAGAACCTTAGTTTTGATCTTTTGGGTCAGTTCGGTATCACCCTCTTTTGGATTCAGAATCTCTGTATTTAACAGATGGATGACAGGCTTCAAATAGGACACACTGACATATGCTTCTCCTGACAGGGCATCTGTAAAATCTTGGAGTGGCTTCAGTGCTGCTGTGACCGACTCCAAGGCCATGATGTCTTGCCACGTAGGTACAAGGTGCCGTGTCTTTTTGTCTGCTGCCTGGACTTGTGTAATTGCTTTCTCCTGTTCCAGGACTCTTTCAATCATCTGCAGACGAGATCCCCACCTTGTTGCAGATTCTGTGATGAGCTTGTGTGAGGGCAGGCTTCTTTCAATCTGTGCACTCATCAGGGCCTTCTGTTTTGTCCAGCTGCAAGAAAATGTGCTTTACTATCTTCTTGCACACCTCTGTGGCTCGAGAAATCCGGGTTTCGTTTTGAACACTCCTCTCTGGAAATTGCAAATAAGAAATCAAAGTAATAGGGTGAAAAATATTTTAAATAGAATGACAATACAAAAGTAACTACAAACATGAAATTTACAACATGGACATTGAAAATTTAGACTGTACTGCATACATAGATTCACATTCAACTATTAATTGTAGAGACTTCATCATTGTTAGAGACTGGATCGTAGTTAGCACATTTGAAAACTAGGGCTGTCAAGTGATTAATTTCCATATAATTTCTGGATCAAAAATTTTAATCACAAATTATTCACACATTAAGTTTGGCTAAGAAATTACCCTCAAAAAGAAAAATGTAAAGTCATTATCATGTAAAGACACATTACAAAAATTAGCTTCAAAAATAAATATAAAATAAAACATTTATTACACTAACTTTTGAACCATGATGAGAATAAATAAATGATGAGTGATTTTGTATATACTATGCTTAAAGTTTTTAATAAAAAATATGAAATTGTTATTTTATTAAATTATTAAATAAGAAACTAAAACTTCCAGTAGGTGGCGGTAAATGTTGTTATGACTCAATTTTATGAGTCAATTATTTGTTTGTTCGATTTGTTCAAACAGCGGATTCATTCAGAAGTTCAGATTCATTAAAAGCGAACTTACCAATGGCATTGTGCAGCCTGTGTCCGAAACACCCAAGGTTTTTCTAGTTGTTCAGCTGCAGTGCTTTGATCATGTTTGATCCACTGTCGGTCGTCATACATACTTGACGTGACTCTTTTAAACCCCAACACAAAAGTGCATCCCTCAGACCCGATGCGATTATTTCCCCGCTGTGGTCATCGGGAAAATATGAAGTTTGTAAGCATTTGCTTTGTAGTTTCCACTCACTGTCAATGTAGTGGATTGTAAGGCTTCTCTGGTACGGCTTGACGACAGATCGGCAGCGGTGGAGAAAAATTCATTGTTATTAATTTTGTTGTAAACTTTTTCCTGACATTCGGTGAAAAGCTGTGGCAGGCGTGTTTGACTAAAATATTTACGGCTGGGGATCTCGTATCTTGGCTCCAGAGTTTGAATCAACTTTCTGAAACCTTCTTTCTCCACAGTTCGAATGGGTGCCATGTCCTTCGTTATGTGATGTGTTATTGCACTTATGTCTTTCCATCTTTTACTCGTCTTGTCGTACGGAGTACCGGCAGCGAATGAAGACTTTATTGATTGCTGAATGGGAGCCATCCTCGTCTTAGGGCGTGCGCTGCCGCCACCTTCGGGACGATCTGTTGTACGCATTTGGGTGCATATCTCATATTCGCAGACATGCATGGTTTTCAAGTGGTGAAAGAGATTGCTAGTGTTTCCACCTTTGGCTGCAACAAGACGGCGACACAACTTGCAGAGTATGGTTTGTTGGTCGATGTCAGAGATTTTGAACCCAAACCAGTTCCATACGACAGAGGAGCCCCCCCTTTTTTTTTAACTAATTCCTCCTCGTGCTGTTCAACAACCTCACTTTCTGTGCGTTCGCTCATCTTTTTCACTCAAATCTCACGTTCAATCTCATGAATTCGCAAACGCAAACTGCAGTTGCTTGTGCACGCTTGATTGTTGCTGTGGCGTGTTTGAGTAACGTTCGGCGGTTTGTGCTCTATTAATTTAGGACTGTTAAGGCGCTCTCTGTTTGATTACTAATGCCTGTCTAGCGCGAAGTTGAGAGGACAAAAGATTAAAACGTTCACCCTCGACTCTGTGTCTTCATTAGCAGTGTTAACGGTTGACAAATTGAACAAAACAATATAAATGCAAAATTAGAGTTCATGAATATATAACGGTATGCATGATATAGCAAAATTCATATCATGGCACAAAACAATACCGGTAGTCACGTACATACCGGTATATTGTCCAGCCCTAGTACACAAGAGGGTTCCCAAGAGAAATGGTTTGAAGCTGCATGAATATGGCACCTGAAAGAGGTTATGATACAGCTAAAGCTTAAACAGCAGTTTGGAGAAGATTATTTTGTCTCTGCTGCATATATGGAGAAGGTGCTTGGATGGCCCATGATCAGGTTTGAAGATATCACAGCTCTTCAAGAATATGCACTATTTTTACGTGGGTGTTGCAATGCCATGGCAGATCTACAGTACACGCAGGAGTTAGACATGCCAACAAACATGAGAGCAGTAATTCTAAAGCTTCCATTTATACTCAGAGAAAAATGGAGAACAACAGCATGTGATATCATGGAAAGACAGAAACGAAAAGCCAAATTTTCTGATGTTTTCAACTTCATTGAATACCAAGTTCAAATCATTTCAGATCCAATATTTGGGTCTATTCAAAATGTTGAGATGAGAACAACTGGTAAACCAAAAGATGTCTACAAATGGAAATCACAATCCCAGTCAAAGCCTAGGCTGAAAGGGGATAGTTTTGCTACCAGTGTCACCAACGTTGACAAACCCCTTGTTGGTGAAATCCAAAAAGCAACCATCCGATTCAAGAGTAACTCCACCACCTGTTTGTTGTTCACAAAGTCATTGTTTGGAGCAATGTAAAGAGTTTGAAAGGAAGAAACATAGGGAAAAGGTCAACTTTATAAAGGAAAAAGCTGTCTGCTTTGGTTGTTTACATGTTGGACACATGAGCAAAGAGTGTAAAAGGCGCTTGACTTGCAAAGTGTGCAACCAAAAACATCCCAGTGTTCTTCACATTCATTTCAAAGAATTCAAAGTTTATAAAGCTGTCAACACAAACTATGAACCATATGTAGGACCAACTATCAACAACACGCTTGTATCTGCCCAAACATGTGGTCATATAGGGGCCGGGGTAGCAATGGTATATTACCTATACTTCCAGTCCAAGTAAAGTCTGCCATAGGCAACAAAATTGTTCAGACCTATGCATTTTTGGACACAGGCAGTACCTCTACTTTTTTGTTCAGAAAGTTTGATGATGAAGCTTCAACTGAATGGACGAAAGACAAAAATTTGTTTGCTTAAAATGAGTCAAAACAACAGTCTCAAGCTATGTGGTAAACAACTTGGAGATTTCAAGTCTTTCTGGTAAGGATTTTTATGGGTTACCAGAAGTTTACACACAGAAGCAAATGCCTATAAACCAAGCTAATATGGTCAATCATGAAGACCTAGCTAAATGGCCATATCTTGATGGTATTCGCATTCCGCGTATTCAAGCTGAAGTGGAGCTGTTGATAGGTACCCAATGTCTTCAAATTACTTGAACCGTGGGAAGTAGTAAATAGTCAGGGAGATGGTCCCTATGCCATACGTACCCTATTGGGGTGGGTCATAAATGGTTCTCTAGGTAGCTATCAAAATAACCAACATGCGCTTAACGTAAACAGGATCTCTGTTGAAACCTTTAAGTTGCTATTGGAAAAGCAATACTTGCATGATTTCAATGAGATGATGTCAGAGGACAAAGAGGAAATGTCCAGAGAGGATGCAAAGTTCATGGAAACATGGAGAAATCTGTGACCTTCAAAGATGGACATTATAGTTTGAAGCTGCCTTTCAAAAACAAAGATGTTGTTGTGTCCAACAATCTTAAAATTGCAAAACAGCGTCTTGTTAGGATAAAGAGAAGGTTTAAAAAGAATGTAAATTTTCAAAAAGAATATACAGACTTTCTTAATGGTATGGTTATCCAAGGCTATGCTGAGAAAGTGCCAGAGCATCAATTGAATCGGAGTTACGGAAATGTTTGGTACATTCCACATCATGGTGTGTACCACCCTCGTAAAGGCAAGTTACGAGTGGTATTTGACTGTGGAGCAGAATGCCAAGGCACATCTTTAAACAGTCAACTTCTACAAGGCCCAAACCTCACAAGCTCTTTAATTGGTGTTCTTCTGAGGTTCAGACAAGAACATGTTGCTTTCATGACTGACATCAGAGTAATGTTTTACCAGGTCAGAGTGGCAGAGGAAGACAAAGACTTTCTTCGTTTCTTATGGTGGCCAGGCGGAGATGTTACACAAGATGTGGCTGTCTTTCAAATGACTGTTCATGTATTTGGAACAGTTTCATCCCCGAGTTGTGCATGTTTCGCTCTGAGGAGATCTGCAAAAGATAATCAGCACTGCTTTAATGAAGAGGTAATTGACACGGTGCATAAGAACTTCTACATGGATGATTGCCTAAAAAGCTTACCTACAGAGTATGAGGCGATTCAGATGGTCAAAGATCTGACCACTCTTTGTCACAAAGGAGGCTTCCATCTACGGCAGTGGGTCAGTAACAGCCGTGGGGTCTTACAGTCTATTGCAGAACAAGATGGATCGAAGAATCTTGATGAACTCAACCTGGATCGAGACCAACTACCAGTGGAAAGGGCCTTAGGACTTCAATGGAGTTGACTGCTGCGGTCCTAGCCATTCTCATTGACAAAATGCTCAGAGAACAACTTCAGCTTCAACTGGAAAATTCTTGCTTTTGGACTGATAGCACATCTGCCCTGAAGTACATAAGGAATGTAAACAAGAGATTCCGTATCTTTGTGGCAAATAGGATTTCTGCAATCAGAGAAGCTTCAGATGTGATGAACTCAACCTGGATCGAGACCAACTACCAGTGGAAAGGGCCTTAGGACTTCAATGGAGTTGACTGCTGCGGTCCTAGCCATTCTCATTGACAAAATGCTCAGAGAACAACTTCAGCTTCAACTGGAAAATTCTTGCTTTTGGACTGATAGCACATCTGTCCTGAAGTACATAAGGAATGAAAACAAGAGATTCTGTACCTTTGTGGCAAATAGGATTTCTGCAATCAGAGAAGCTTCAGATGTGACACAGTGGAGGTATATTCATACCTCACAAAACCCTGCAGATGATGCATCCAGAGGAATGACTGCACAGCAGCTCATAACCAACAAAAGATGGTTAAATGGACCAGAGTTTTTAAAAGAACCAGTTTCGAAGTGGGCAAATGAAAACATTGAGTCAAACATTGTTGATGATGATCCAGAACTCAAGAAAGAGCTCTGAACAAATAGTGTAAGTGTTGAGGACACCAATAATGCAACCCATAAGATGATTTGTCACTTTTCTGATTGGGAAAGACTCAAGACAGCAGTTTCATGGATCTTGAAAGTAAAGAAAGTTCTATTTGAAGTACGTCGCCAAATAAAACAATTGATGACTTTAAATGATTCCAATGACTTGGAGCAGAGGTTGCAACAAACCAAAACTTCATGTGGTGGACAGTGCCTGTCTCCAGATGACCTTTCGGAGGCGGAAAAAGCTATTATCCAATTTTGTCAATGGGAAAAGTTCAGCATGGAAATTTCATCACTAACATCTGGAAGATCTGAAATTAAAAAAGACAGTTCTATTCACAAGTTAAGTCCCATTCTACAAGATGGATTACTGAGAATCGGTGGGAGGTTATGCAAAGCTGCTATGCCTGCAGAAAGAAAGCATCCTGTTATTCTATCTAAAGATCATCATATTTCCAAACTGATTCTTATGCATATTCATGTACAGAGTGGCCATAGTGAAAGAAACAATATGCTCTCTATACTTAGAGAAACATATTGGATTACCCACGCCAATGCAACGGCCAGAAATTTTTTTTCAAACTGTACCTTCTGCAAATGACACAGAGGTAAATTAGGTGAGCAAAGGATGGCCGACTTGTCTGCAAAAAGAGTAACTGCAGATCTAACTCCATTTCCTAATGTAGGAGTAGATTACTTCAGCCCAATTGACATAAAAAGAGGTCGCACTTGTGTGAATCGCTATGGCGTAATATTTACATACATGGCCAGTAGGGCAGTTCATTTGGAGGTGGCATACTCGTTAGACACAGATTCTTGCATAAATGCTTTGACGATTCATATGCAGACGAGGACAAGTATGTCATTTGAGGTCCGATAATGGAACAAATTTCACTAGCACAGAAAGGGAATTGAAAAGAGCACTTGCAAAGTTGAATCAAAATAAAATCACAAAGGTTTTAGCTCACAAAGGAATTAAATGGACTTTTAATCCACCTGCAGCTTCACATCATGGTGGCGCATCATCAGAATTGTCAGAAAGGTGTTGTCCTCCTTTCTGAATCAACAAACACTGGATGACCAAGGACTACACACTGTTCTGTGTAAAGCTGAGGCAATTCTCAATGACCGACCCATCACCAAAGTGTCTGAAGATCCAAATGATCTTGAAGCACTTACCCTCAATCATCTTCTTACAATGAAGAGAAAACCAATCTATCCTCCTGGTCTGTTTGAGAAATCAGATCAGTATGTAAGAATAAGGTTGGGAAACAAGCTCAATACCTCGCAGATCTTTTTTTGGAAAAGATGGATAAAAGAGTACTTATCTTTGTTACAGGAAAGGCAAAAATGGACTAAAGCGAGACGTAATCTTATGCCTGGTGATGGTGTACTCCTTGCAGATTCTACAGCCCCTCGCAATTCTTGGACTCTTGGAAGAGTACTAGAGACTTTCCCAGATAAAAAGAGTTTGGTTAGAGCAGTATGAGTTCAAACCAAAACAAACACAATAGTAAGACCAGTAACAAAGTTTTGTCTTTTACTGGAAATTTTAAACGAGATGTATTGACGTATGAGCTGTTTGATGGCTCCTTATGTAAATATATGGATTGAATTGTTTATGCCCTATGTCATTAACAAATAGGGGCCGGTATGTTGGAGCCATTTTATTGAATTGTAATTTTTGTTTGTAACACTAGAGGGCAATTTAAGTTTGAAGTTTTTATTTTATTTTAGTTATTTGCAATGCCAAAGGACAATAAATGGATTGTCCATGCCATTGGAATAAATTTGGATATGCCAATGACTTTATTTATTCAAGGCAAAGCACGCGTCATGAACAGACTTCTAAACCCAAACTGCGTCCCTACACTAACTTTATATATGGAAGCCTCCACCTGCACCCGCAACTATTGACGGATGTTCCATAAAAAACCCTCATTGTCAGCAAAGAATCTTGGCGTTCTATTCAGTTTAAATCTAGACTAAAGATGCATCTTTTTAAACTTGCATACACTACACTTCCATAATATAAATCCTCTGAGGGTTTAGGCTGCATTAGTTAGATCAACAGGAACCAAAAACACCACTGATGTACTTGTTGCATCAAAGAGTGCAGAACAGTACTCTACTCTCAGCCATTCTTGTCTCATTGTTCCAAGGTTACCACAGCGAGCAGGATGCAGTTCATGGCCTGACCTGATGGTAGAGCGGAGAATGGGAAACAGCGACCTGACAAGAGCTGAGATGATAGAACTAGATAAAGACATGTCTTCACCACAAAATTTCAAATGCTATTAGATTATTAATGATAATCTTAAAACTATAGTTTACCTTATTAGTAAGTTTATTTATTTTTGTTTAGCCTTGTTGTGCAAGCTCTGTGGAGCTTGTGCAGAGGCGGCAGCTTTTGCCAGAGGATAACTGGAATCCCCAGGTTGGACCTGGGTTCTCCTGAGGTTTTTTTCTCAGTTAGAGTTTTGGGTTCCTCGCCACCGTTTGCATACTGTTCTTTTGCACTATTTGCCTGGCCGGGGGGGGCTGCTTTAGAATTAGGATTTTAACGTTTTACTTAATTAATATTGCATATAGGAATTTATAGTCTGTTATATTTGACCTGTGCTTCTCTCTCCTTTATCCTAAATGTGTGCTCTCACTGAGCGTGTGTGTGTGTGCGTACTTGTCTGTGTACGTACGTGTGTGTGTGTGTGTGTTGTGTGTGTGTGTGCGTGCGTGCGCATCCGTGTGTGTGTGTGTTTGTGTGTGTGCGTCTATGTCTATGTGTGTTAGTACGTGTGCATATTGTGCGTGTGGAGTGTTTTGTATGTGGGTATGTCTGTCTTCTGTGTTTTCACCTTTTTCTTGTTTTAACAGGTACAACTTTAATTGTTTTGCTTATAGTCAGTATGTCTTATGTACAGCTGCTTTGTAACAATGAAAATTGTAAAAAGCGCTATATAAATAAAGTTGAGTTGAGGTGAGGTGTAATTTAAGTTTAACGTTAAAGCGGAGGTAACAATGCAGTTTCTCATATTAATATTGAGTACTTATAGATTAGTACTCAGCAGCATATTGTCACCGTTTTTGTTTAGTTAATTGATATTAAATTCTGCGAATAGACGCAGAAGAACTGATGAAATACGGTTAACAAATTATGAAATGCTAACTTTACACATGCAAGCCTCCACCTGCACCCACAGGTGTAATTTAAGTTTAACATTAAAGCAGAGGTAGCAACACAGTTTTTCATATTAATCTCGAGTACCTATACTGCCCTACAAAGGCAAAGCGCATTAACTACACATTTACAAAATTGAGTTAAGGCTTGAAATGGGCTTTGTGACACATGCTTTGTGTTGTGACAAAGTCTCCTGGTTCAATCTTGTACAATTTCAGAGAAACAAGTGCGTCAAAACTGCAGTAACTACTAAATTAATTACTCGAGTGAAACTTTAAAGGGATTTTTTTTTCAGTTCCAGTGTTTGCATAGTTACTGCACTTTGTCTTTGGAGGGCAGTATAGATTAGTAATAGATTATGGTGGCGAAACTACAGCATGAGCACACATTACATCATCGCATTATCCCTGCATAACTGTTGATTCACTATAAGTTCCTGTTGTTTACATAATGCATGTACAGGTACATCTAAAAAAATTTGAATATCGTGAAAAAGTTCAATATTTTTTCACTCATTTCAGAAAGTGAATCCCATATATTATATAGATTCATTACACATAGAGTGAAATATTTCAAGCCTTTATTTCTTGAAATGTTGATGATTATGGCTTACAGATAATGAAAACCCAAAATTCAGTGTCTCAGAAAATTAGAATATTACATAAGATCAATAAAAAATGGATATTTTAAACAGAAATGTCAGGCTTCTGAAAAGTATGTTCATTTCTATGCACTCAATATTTGGTTGGGCCTCCTTTTGCATGAATTACTGCATCAATGTGGCGTGGCATGGAGGCAATCAGCCTGTGGCACTGCTCAGGTGTAATGGAAGCCCAGGTTGCTTTGATAGCGGCCTTCAGGTCGTCTGCATTGTTGGGTCTGTCATCTTCCTCTTGACAAGACCCCATAGATTCTCTATGGGGTTCAGGTCAGGCAGGTTTGCTGGCCAATCAAGCCCAGTACCACCATGGTCATTGAACCAGCTTTTGGTACCTTTGGCAGTGTGGGCAGGTGCCAAGTCCTGCTGGAAAATGAAATAAGCATCTTCATAAAGTTTGTCAGCAGAAGGAAGCATGAAGTGCTCTAAAATTTCCTGTTAGATGGCTGCATTGACTGGACTTCAGAAAACACAGTGGACCAACACCAGCAGATGACATGGCAGCCCAAATCTACGGTGGCCCACTAGTGCATGACAACGTAATTTAAAAAGCAAATATAAGTTCACAACACAACGCAATCAAGCTACAACACAACGGAATCGAGTCACAACACAACGGAATCGAGTCACAACACAACGGAATCGAGTCACAACACAACGGAATCGAGTCACAACACAACGGAAATACTCCCGACCACTAGGGGGCACCAAAGTTCTTATTATTGTTCTATATTTTTAGGGGCACATTCGGCACTTCCGTGCTTGGTTCAGTGCAGACAGCAGCGGGAGAGAGATCCGGCAGAGCATTAAGGATTTTCACGCTGATTATTAAAGCTGAGGACAAACATTCTAAGACTTTTTCTTTCAACTGGAGTGGATTCTAGTCTTTGACAGTCAGAAAAGAGCACACGGCTGCTTCAGACCACTATACACATTAACACATTAAATTACTGATGACGACTGGACTTTCTGCTAAACCAATCTATTGATCTATTTACGGATATAGATGAGCAAGCTTTGCATTAAATTCCCGTTTCGTCATAAAAGCGCAATGCTTAATGCTCACGTTTTTTTACACTTGGTTATGTTTTAGAGGTTATGCATGCATAATAAAGGTTAAATAAATTGGTAATGAAAACAATATTTAATAGAGTAATCAATTATTCGTAACAGTAAAAAAAACGAATGCAGACTAAGTCCAGAGCTTGCACACTGAAACTGAGATAGGAGACTGTGGCATTGTGAAAGTGAAAAAGTGAAAGTGTTAGTCAGATATGGTGACCCATACCCGAAATGTGACCTCTGCATTTAACCCATCCAGAGAGTAGTGAACACACGCACAGCAAGTCGTGAACACACGTACACCCGGAGCAGTGGGCAGCTATCACTGCAGCGCCCGGGTAGCAAGTAGGGATAAGGTGCCTTGCTCAAGGGCACCTCAGTCGTTACCCGCCGGCCCTGGGAATCGAACCGGCAACCTTCTGGTCATGAGTCCGACTCGTCTGGATCCACATGCAGACTTAAAGTTGAAAAGTACTTTAATCAAAATAATAATAAAAAATACAACGTGTTTTGATCGCTGGATCGAAATTTGGTTGCTAAGCCATGTTTAAAACAAGACTGTATGTTCTTCTGTACCCTTACACACGCACACAGCGTAAANCAGAATCATAGTATACCATCTCAGATTGTCCATCCTACAATATCAGGACTGTCTGATGTGGTGTTTTTTAATAAAAGTCCCCTGAATACCCTATATACACTGTTTTTTCTACGTATATGTTCAGATAGGTGTTAAAAGGAAACTACCTGTTTTGTGAAAATGATTTCACCTCAGAATCATAGTACACCATATTAGATTGTCCTTCATACAATATCAGGACTGTCTGATGTGGTGTTTTTAAATAAAAGTCCCCTGAATATCCTAAATACACTAAGACTTCTAAACCCAAACTGCGTACCTACAATAAGTCAAAAAGTTTGACCGAGGAAGCCTGGGTGAGCTTTCACACCGACATCGACAGCAGAAGCGGATCAAACGGAAAAGTAAACGGATCTGAAGTTGGTTGATGCTCATTCATGACCGTTTCGTTTGATGGATTTACTGTGGATTATTGCTTTGATTCATTGCGGATTTCAAAGGATTTACAAACCCGCACGTGGAAAGATGATACAGCGCACTCGAACGCCAACGTTTTTTTTTTAGCCTTCAGCGTTTCTGGAACGGAGGTATGAAAAGCGCTTTCACTTGAACTTGAGTTAAATGGCCATATACAAACAGTATGCACACAAAACAAAACAAACAAACAAAATCCAAGGCATTGGTGGTTAAAACAGCGTGTTTGTGAAACTAAGACGGTTTTATCTTTTTTTTAATGATTTTTTTACACTGCGGTCAGGCCAGCCTCCACTTTGAAAATGACGATCAAGCCAGCCCTCACGCACGGTGGTTTTCTGTGCGCGCATATATGAAAGATTGCGGTAGGAGTGCGGGAGGACAAATTTCAAAATAAAAGCAGTTTCGCACTCAATGAGAGACGATGTTAAGCCTGGCTCAGACTACAGGAGTTTTAAAATCCTGACAGATTTTAAATTCTGGTTGCAGCACACACATAAGGGGAATCTTGACAGATTATTTTATTTAAAATCTTAAACCTGGCTCAGACTACAGGAGTTTTAAAATCCGGAAAGATTAAAAATCTGGTTGCAGTACACACATAAAAAGAATATTGACAGATTATTTTATTTAAATCCTTAAACAAGCTCACACTCATCAGTGTACAACTAAATTACACATATGTTACATATCCATAGGATATGCAGTTTTGTAAAAGGAGCTAATAGTAACCGTTTTAATGGGTTTACTATTTTTAGACGTTTACATCACATCTACATTTGAATCTCTTTTTCAAGCACTACAAAAATAGGTTTGCCCTTTGTAAACTTGCATTTATAAATGTGAAATTTCCAGATAAGAAAACGTTGGGGGGTAAAGTTGTGTTTATAAATAAGACTAAAGGTAGCAAGTGCAAAAATAAAAATTTAGAAAGTTTGATTGGAAGTTTTTTTATTTCATAATTGCACATCAAAAGACATCATAAAACACCCAAACTACAGGATAATATTAAGATTATCATACCAGAGGACGCCTATTACGTCATCTCACCGGGAAACAGAAGTAAACAAAGGGACATCGCAAAGTTAATTTCACGTGATCTCACCTGGCAACGGTTGTGTACGTCTCTGTCGCTCTCTGAATGATTCTCTGTCTGTCTGTCCAAAGCCGCGGGAACGTATTTTGAGCAGGGGGTGCTATAATGCTTTTTGCTAGGGCTAGTTATGACTGTGCTTTTGGCAAGCCGCTTAAGTTTAATGTTAATAAATAACGGAAGAAAAAAATGGCTTTCTCGCTGCCGAGCATAAAGATGAATGCCAATGTGATTATAAGACAGCATAAAAACAAACACATAAACGCATGTTATATGTATGCCTATAGCCAAATAACAATCTGTTGAACGAAACTACAGTACAAGCTGCGCGTTAGCAGTTAAATTACCCGGTACATTTAAAACCGACACGACTTCTCCCCAGCTCTTTTCCTTATCTGTGCGGTTGTGGTATGTTTTGGAGGATACATTATATAGACAATCATGTTGTTGCCACAAGTTGTTCCTCCATCTCCGCTGTCCAACATTCCCTTGCAGGAGCTTTCGCGGTCGACATTTCTAAAGGTCTGTCAGTCATCTCCGTCACCTTGCAGATGTGCCTCTCATTGGCTGTTGCGAAAGTACCAACGTCATCACCCCGATTTAAAATCCTAAATATCAAACATGTTTGATATGATCGGGGCGGCCCCGATTTCTCTCGGAGCAGATCGGGAGGTGTAAAATTCGATCTGTGAACGCCTCACATTACGTGATAATCTGGGCCGAACCTCGGACCCGATCGAGGTTCTGGACCCGATTTTTTCAAAGATTCTCGGGAGGGGAAATCGGGGTAAAATCTGGCCGAGAATCCTGTAATCTGAGCCAGGCTTTAAAGGGTTGCTATCTCACACGATGGGTTAAATGCAGAGGTCACATTTCGGTTATGGGTGACCATAACTGACTATAGAATAACTGACAAATAGGTAACTTTTAATACACAATATCAGGACTGTCTGATGTGATGTTTTAAATACCCCCACAAAAGTCCCATACAAGCTGTTTTTTAGATATGTTCAGAGTTCAAACACATGTTTAAAGGAAACTACCTGTTTCAAGAAAATAATTACACCTCAGAATCATAGTACACAATCTCAGATTGGCACTCAGACAATATCAGGACTGTCTGATGTGGTGTTTTTAAATAAAAGTCCCCTGAATATCCTATATACACTGTTTTTTCTATATGTTCAGATAGGTGTTAAAAGGAAACTACCTGTTTTGTGAGAATGATTTCACCTCATAATCATAGTACACCATCTCAGATTGTCCATCATACAATATCAGGACTGTCTGATGTGGTGTTTTTTTAATAAAAGTCCCCTTAATATCCTAAATACAGTGTTTTTTCTATATGTTCAGATAGGTGTTAAAAGGAAACTAACTGTTTTGTGAAAATGATTTCACCTCAGAATCATAGTACAACATCTTGGATAGTCCATCATACAATATCAGGACTGTCTGATGTGGTATTTTTAAATAAAAGTCCCCTGAATATCCTAAATACGGTGTTTTTTTATGTGATCAGATAGGTGTTAAAAGGAAACTACCTGTTTTGTGAAAGTGATTTCACTCCAGAATCATAATACACCATCTCAGATTGTCCATCATACAATATCGGGACTGTCTGATGTGGTGTTTTTTTAATAAAAGTCCCCTGAATATCCTATATACACTGTTTTTTCTATATGTTCATATAGGTGTTAAAGGGAAACTACCTGTTTTGTGAAAATGATTTCACCTCAGAATCATAGTATACCATCTCAGATATTCCATCATACAATATCAGGACTGTCTGATGTGGTGTTTTTAAATAAAAGTCCCCTGAATATCCTAAATTCAGTGATTTTTATATGTTGAGATAGGTGTTAAAAGGAAACAACCTGTTTTGTGAAAGTGATTAGACCCCAGAATCATAGTACACCATCTCAAATTTTTCATCATACAATATCAGGACTGTCTGATGTGGTGTTTTTTTAATAGAAGTCCCCTGAATATCCTAAATACAGTGTTTTTTTATATGTTCAGATAGGTGTTAAAAGGAAACTACCTGTTTTGTGAAATGTGATTTCACCTCAGAATCATAGTATACCATCTCAGATTGTCCATCATACAATATCAGGACTGTCTGATGTGGTGTTTTTAATAAAAGTCCCCTGAATATCCTATATACACTGTTTTTTTTACTATATGTTCAGATAGGTGTTAAAAGGAAACTACCTGTTTTGTGAAAGTGATTTCACCTCAGAATCATAGTACACCATCTCAATTGTCCATCTACAATATCAGACAGTCTGATGTGGTGTTTTTAAATAAAAGCCCCTGAATATCCTAAATACATGTTTTTTCTATATGTTCAGATAGGTGTTAAAAGGAAACTACCTGTTTTGTGAAAGTGATTTCACTCAGAATCATAGTACACCATCTCAGATTGTCCATCATACAATATCAGGACAGTCTGATGTGGTGTTTTTAATAAAAGTCCCCTGAATATCCTATATACACTGTTTTTTTTCTATATGTTCAGATAGGTGTTAAAAGGAAACTACCTGTTTTGTGAAAGTGATTTCACCTCAGAATCATAGTATACCATCTCATATTGTCCATCATACAATATCAGGACAGTCTGATGTGGTGTTTTTAATAAAAGTCCCCTGAATATCCTATATACACTGTTTTTTCTATATGTTCAGATAGGTGTTAAAAGGAAACTACCTGTTTTGTGAAAGTAATTTCACCTCAGAATCATAGTATACCATCTCAATTGTCCATCATACAATATCAGGACTGTCTGATGTGGTGTTTTTAAGTAAAAGTCCCCTGAATATCCTATAACACTGTTTTTTTCTATATGTTCAGATAGGTGTTAAAAGGAAACTACCTGTTTTGTGAAAGTGATTTCACCTCATATCCATAGTACACCATCTCAGATTGTCCATCATACAATATCAGGACAGTCTGATGTGGTGTTTTTAATAAAAGTCCCCTGAATATCCTAAATACAGCTGTTTTTTATATGTTCAGATAGGTGTTAAAAGGAAACTACCTGTTTTGTGAAAGTGATTTCACCTCAGAATCATAGTATACCATCTCAGATTGTCCATCCTACAATATCAGGACTGTCTGATGTGGTGTTTTTTAATAAAAGTCCCCTGAATACCCTATATACACTGTTTTTTCTACGTATATGTTCAGATAGGTGTTAAAAGGAAACTACCTGTTTTGTGAAAATGATTTCACCTCAGAATCATAGTACACCATATTAGATTGTCCTTCATACAATATCAGGACTGTCTGATGTGGTGTTTTTAAATAAAAGTCCCCTGAATATCCTAAATACACTTTTCTTTCTATTTGTTCAGATAGGTGTTAAAAGGAAACTACCTGTTTTGTGAAAGTGATTTCACTCCAGAATCATAGTACACCATCTCAGATTGTCCATCATTCAATATCAGGACTGTCTGATGTGGTGTTTTTAATAAAAGTCCCCTGAATAACCTATATACACTTTTCTTTCTATATGTTCAGATAGATGTTAAAAGGAAACTACCCAGTACTGAATGCCCTCTTAGAGGGTGAACTTGTGGCATGAATACATAAGTACTTTTTTGCCAGACAACTTACATGTGGGAAATGAAATCCATGAAATCGCCACCACTCCAAAGGATCAGTCTCACCGTCTGGTGTCATTGCCAGAATGTAGCTGTTTAGCTCTTGCTCAATGATCTGCTTCTGTGAACATGAGGCAGATGCACTGCTGGTCTTAAAGAAGCTTCCAAGGCTCTTCTTGGGCTTCTTGGCTGATGGTAGTGGAGCAGTGGCTGTTTCTCCCTCCCTTTCAGGTTGATCCTCTACAAGAGATGATTCTACCAGTACCAGGGCAGGGTTCTCCTCCAGGAGGGCTTCAATCTCTGAGGTTGCTCCCACTTTAATTTCCTCCAGTTTCTTAGGGGACAAGTACATGGTTTTAAATCTCGGGTCCAGAAAGGTTGCCATGGTGAGTAGCTCATCTGTTGCAGGGTCAGTATACTTGCTATTCAAGTAATCAAGAACCTTAGTTTTGATCTTTTGGGTCAGTTCGGTATCACCCTCTTTTGGATTCAGAATCTCTGTATTTAACAGATGGATGACAGGCTTCAAATAGGACACACTGACATATGCTTCTCCTGACAGGGCATCTGTAAAATCTTGGAGTGGCTTCAGTGCTGCTGTGACCGACTCCAAGGCCATGATGTCTTGCCACGTAGGTACAAGGTGCCGTGTCTTTTTGTCTGCTGCCAGGACTTGTGTAATTGCTTTCTCCTGTTCCAGGACTCTTTCAATCATCTGCAGACGAGATCCCCACCTTGTTGCAGATTCTGTGATGAGCTTGTGTGAGGGCAGGCTTCTTTCAATCTGTGCACTCATCAGGGCCTTCTGTTTTGTCCAGCTGCAAGAAAATGTGCTTTACTATCTTCTTGCACACCTCTGTGGCTCGAGAAATCCGGGTTTCGTTTTGAACACTCCTCTCTGGAAATAGCAAATAAGAAATCAAAGTAATAGGGTGAAAAATATTTTAAATAGAATGACAATACAAAAGTAACTACAAACATGAAATTTACAACATGGACATTGAAAATTTAGACTGTACTGCATACATAGATTCACATTCAACTATTAATTGTAGAGACTTCATCATTGTTAGAGACTGGATCGTAGTTAGCACATTTGAAAACTAGGGCTGTCAAGTGATTAATTTCCATATAATTTCTGGATCAAAAATTTTAATCACAAATTATTCACACATTAAGTTTGGCTAAGAAATTACCCTCAAAAAGAAAAATGTAAAGTCATTATCATGTAAAGACACATTACAAAAATTAGCTTCAAAAATAAATATAAAATAAAACATTTATTACACTAACTTTTGAACCATGATGAGAATAAATAAATGATGAGTGATTTTGTATATACTATGCTTAGTTTTTAATAAAAAATATGAAATTGTTATTTTATTAAATTATTAAATAAGAAACTAAAACTTCCAGTAGGTGGCGGTAAATGTTGTTATGACTCAATTTTATGAGTCAATTATTTGTTTGTTCGATTTGTTCAAACAGCGGATTCATTCAGAAGTTCAGATTCATTAAAAGCGAACTTACCAATGGCATTGTGCAGCCTGTGTCCGAAACACCCAAGGTTTTTCTAGTTGTTCAGCTGCAGTGCTTTGATCATGTTTGATCCACTGTCGGTCGTCATACATACTTGACGTGACTCTTTTAAACCCCAACACAAAAGTGCATCCCTCAGACCCGATGCGATTATTTCCCCGCTGTGGTCGTCGGGAAAATATGAAGTTTGTAAGCATTTGCTTTGTAGTTTCCACTCACTGTCAATGTAGTGGATTGTAAGGCTTCTCTGGTACGGCTTGACGACAGATCGGCAGCGGTGGAGAAAAATTCAATGTTATTAATTTTGTTGTAAACTTTTTCCTGACATTCGGTGAAAAGCTGTGGCAGGCGTGTTTGACTAAAATATTTACGGCTGGGGATCTCGTATCTTGGCTCCAGAGTTTGAATCAACTTTCTGAAACCTTCTTTCTCCACAGTTCGAATGGGTGCCATGTCCTTCGTTATGTGATGTGTTATTGCACTTAAGTCTTTCCATCTTTTACTCGTCTTGTCATACGGAGTACCGGCAGTGAATGAAGACTTTATTGATTGCTGAATGGGAGCCATCCTCGTCTTAGGGCGTGCGCTGCCGCCACCTTCGGGACGATCTGTTGTACGCATTTGGGTGCATATCTCATATTCGCAGACATGCATGGTTTTCAAGTGGTGAAAGAGATTGCTAGTGTTTCCACCTTTGGCTGCAACAAGACGGCGACACAACTTGCAGAGTATGGTTTGTTGGTCGATGTCAGAGATTTTGAACCCAAACCAGTTCCATACGACAGAGGAGCCCCCCCTTTTTTTTTAACTAATTCCTCCTCGTGCTGTTCAACAACCTCACTTTCTGTGCGTTCGCTCATCTTTTTCACTCAAATCTCACGTTCAATCTCATGAATTCGCAAACGCAAACTGCAGTTGCTTGTGCACGCTTGATTGTTGCTGTGGCGTGTTTGAGTAACGTTCGGCGATTTGTGCTTTATTAATTTGGACTGTTAAGGCGTTCTGTTTGATTATTAATGCCTGTCTAGCACGAAGTTGAGAGGACAAAAGATTAAAACGTTCACCCTCGACTCTGTGTCTTCATTAGCAGTGTTAACAGTTGACAAATTGAACAAAACAATATAAATGCCAAATTAGAGTTCGTGAATATATAACTGTATGCATGATATAGCAAAATTCATATCATGGCACAAAACAATACCGGTAGTCACGTACATACCGGTATATTGACCAGCCCTAGTACACAAGAGGGTGCCCAAGAGAAATGGTTTGAAGCTGCATGAATATGGCACCTGAAAGAGGTTATGATACAGCTAAAGCTTAAACAGCAGTTTGGAGAAGATTATTTTGTCTCTGCTGCATATATGGAGAAGGTGCTTGGATGGCCCATGATCAGGTTTGAAGATATCACAGCTCTTCAAGAATATGCACTATTTTTACGTGGGTGTTGCAATGCCATGGCAGATCTACAGTACACGCAGGAGTTAGACATGCCAACAAACATGAGAGCAGTAATTCTAAAGCTTCCATTTATACTCAGAGAAAAATGGAGAACAACAGCATGTGATATCATGGAAAGACAGAAACGAAAAGCCAAATTTTCTGATGTTATCAACTTCATTGAATACCAAGTTCAAATCATTTCAGATCCAATATTTGGGTCTATTCAAAATGTAGAGATGAGAACAACTGGTAAACCAAAAGATGTCTACAAATGGAAATCACAATCCCAGTCAAAGCCTAGGCTGAAAGGGGATAGTTTTGCTACCAGTGTCACCAACGTTGACAAACCCCTTGTTGGTGAAATCCAAAAAGCAACCATCCGATTCAAGAGTAACTCCACCACCTGTTTGTTGTTCACAAAGTCATTGTTTGGAGCAATGTAAAGAGTTTGAAAGGAAGAAACATAGGGAAAAGGTCAACTTTATAAAGGAAAAAGCTGTCTGCTTTGGTTGATTACATGTTGGACACATGAGCAAAGAGTGTAAAAGGCGCTTGACTTGCAAAGTGTGCAACCAAAAACATCCCAGTGTTCTTCACATTCATTTCAAAGAAATCAAAGTTTATAAAGCTGTCAACACAAACTATGAACCATATGTAGGACCAACTATCAACAACACGCTTGTATCTGCCCAAACATGTGGTCATATAGGGGCCGGGGTAGCAATGGTATATTACCTATACTTCCAGTCCAAGTAAAGTCTGCCATAGGCAACAAAATTGTTCAGACCTATGCATTTTTGGACACAGGCAGTACCTCTACTTTTTTGTTCAGAAAGTTTGATGATGAAGCTTCAACTGAATGGACGAAAGACAAAAATTTGTTTGCTTAAAATGAGTCAAAACAACAGTCTCAAGCTATGTGGTAAACAACTTGGAGATTTCAAGTCTTTCTGGTAAGGATTTTTATGGGTTACCAGAAGTTTACACACAGAAGCAAATGCCTATAAACCAAGCTAATATGGTCAATCATGAAGACCTAGCTAAATGGCCATATCTTGATGGTATTCGCATTCCGCGTATTCAAGCTGAAGTGGAGCTGTTGATAGGTACCCAATGTCTTCAAATTACTTGAACCGTGGGAAGTAGTAAATAGTCAGGGAGATGGTCCCTATGCCATACGTACCCTATTGGGGTGGGTCATTAATGGTTCTCTAGGCAGTTATCAAGATGATCAACATACTGCTAGAGTAAATAGGATCTCTGTTGAAACCTTTAAGTTGCTATTGGAAAAGCAATACATGCATGATTTCAATGAGATGATGTCAGAGGACAAAGAGGAAATGTCCAGAGAGGATGCAAAGTTCATGGAAACATGGAGAAATCTGTGACCTTCAAAGATGGACATTATAGTTTGAAGCTGCCTTTCAAAAACAAAGATGTTGTTGTGTCCAACAATCTTAAAATTGCAAAACAGCGTCTTGTTAGGATAAAGAGAAGGTTTAAAAAGAATGTAAATTTTCAAAAAGAATATACAGACTTTCTAAATGGTATGGTTATCCAAGGCTATGCTGAGAAAGTGCCAGAGCATCAATTGAATCGGAGTAACGGAAATGTTTGGTACATTCCACATCATGGTGTGTACCACCCTCGTAAAGGCAAGTTACGAGTGGTATTTGACTGTGGAGCAGAATGCCAAGGCACATCTTTAAACAGTCAACTTCTACAAGGCCCAAACCTCACAAGCACTTTAATTGGTGTTCTTCTGAGGTTCAGACAAGAACATGTTGCTTTCATGACTGACATCAGAGTAATGTTTTACCAGGTCAGAGTGGCAGAGGAAGACAAAGACTTTCTTCGTTTCATATGGTGGCCAGGCGGAGATGTTACACAAGATGTGGCTGTCTTTCAAATGACTGTTCATGTATTTGGAACAGTTTCATCCCCGAGTTGTGCATGTTTCGCTCTGAGGAGATCTGCAAAAGATAATCAGCACTGCTTTAATGAAGAGGTAATTGACACGGTGCATAAGAACTTCTACATGGATGATTGCCTAAAAAGCTTACCTACAGAGTATGAGGCGATTCAGATGGTCAAAGATCTGACCACTCTTTGTCACAAAGGAGGCTTCCATCTACGGCAGTGGGTCAGTAACAGCCGTGGGGTCTTACAGTCTATTGCAGAACAAGATGGATCGAAGAATCTTGATGAACTCAACCTGGATCGAGACCAACTACCAGTGGAAAGGGCCTTAGGACTTCAATGGAGTTGACTGCTGCGGTCCTAGCCATTCTCATTGACAAAATGCTCAGAGAACAACTTCAGCTTCAACTGGAAAATTCTTGCTTTTGGACTGATAGCACATCTGCCCTGAAGTACATAAGGAATGAAAACAAGAGATTCCGTAACTTTGTGGCAAATAGGATTTCTGCAATCAGAGAAGCTTCAGATGTGATGAACTCAACCTGGATCGAGACCAACTACCAGTGGAAAGGGCCTTAGGACTTCAATGGAGTTGACTGCTGCGGTCCTAGCCATTCTCATTGACAAAATGCTCAGAGAACAACTTCAGCTTCAACTGGAAAATTCTTGCTTTTGGACTGATAGCACATCTGTCCTGAAGTACATAAGGAATGAAAACAAGAGATTCTGTACCTTTGTGGCAAATAGGATTTCTGCAATCAGAGAAGCTTCAGATGTGACACAGTGGAGGTATATTCATACCTCACAAAACCCTGCAGATGATGCATCCAGAGGAATGACTGCACAGCAGCTCATAACCAACAAAAGATGGTTAAATGGACCAGAGTTTTTAAAAGAACCAGTTTCGAAGTGGGCAAATGAAAACATTGAGTCAAACATTGTTGATGATGATCCAGAACTCAAGAAAGAGCTCTGAACAAATAGTGTAAGTGTTGAGGACACCAATAATGCAACCCATAAGATGATTTGTCACTTTTCTGATTGGGAAAGACTCAAGACAGCAGTTTCATGGATCTTGAAAGTAAAGAAAGTTCTATTTGAAGTACGTCGCCAAATAAAACAATTGAAGACTTTAAATGATTCCAATGACTTGGAGCAGAGGTTGCAACAAACCAAAACTTCATGTGGTGGACAGTGCCTGTCTCCAGATGACCTTTCGGAGGCGGAAAAAGCTATTATCCAATTTTGTCAATGGGAAAAGTTCAGCATGGAAATTTCATCACTAACATCTGGAAGATCTGAAATAAAAAAAGACAGTTCTATTCACAAGTTAAGTCCCATTCTACAAGATGGATTACTGAGAATCGGTGGGAGGTTATGCAAAGCTGCTATGCCTGAAGAAAGAAAGCATCCTGTTATTCTATCAAAGATCAGCATATTTCCAAACTGATTCTTAGGCATATTCATGTACAGAGTGGCCATAGTGAAAGAAACAATATGCTCTCTATACTTAGAGAAACATATTGGATTACCCACGCCAATGCAACGGCCAGAAATTTTTTTTCAAACTGTACCTTCTGCAAATGACACAGAGGTAAATTAGGTGAGCAAAGGATGGCCGACTTGCCTGCAAAAAGAGTAACTGCAGATCTAACTCCATTTCCTAATGTAGGAGTAGATTACTTCAGCCCAATTGACATAAAAAGAGGTCGCACTTGTGTGAATCGCTATGGCGTAATATTTACATACATGGCCAGTAGGGCAGTTCATTTGGAGGTGGCATACTCGTTAGACACAGATTCTTGCATAAATGCTTTGACGATTCATATGCAGACGAGGACAAGTATGTCATTTGAGGTCCGATAATGGAACAAATTTCACTAGCACAGAAAGGGAATTGAAAAGAGCACTTGCAAAGTTGAATCAAAATAAAATCACAAAGGTTTTAGCTCACAAAGGAATTAAATGGACTTTTAATCCACCTGCAGCTTCACATCATGGTGGCGCATCATCAGAATTGTCAGAAAGGTGTTGTCCTCCATTCTGAATCAACAAACACTGGATGACCAAGGACTACACACTGTTCTGTGTAAAGCTGAGGCAATTCTCAATGACCGACCCATCACCAAAGTGTCTGAAGATCCAAATGATCTTGAAGCACTTACCCTCAATCATCTTCTTACAATGAAGAGAAAACCAATCTATCCTCCTGGTCTGTTTGAGAAATCAGATCAGTATGTAAGAATAAGGTTGGGAAACAAGCTCAATACCTCGCAGATCTTTTTTTGGAAAAGATGGATAAAAGAGTACTTATCTTTGTTACAGGAAAGGCAAAAATGGACTAAAGCGAGACGTAATCTTATGCCTGGTGATGGTGTACTCCTTGCAGATTCTACAGCCCCTCGCAATTCTTGGACTCTTGGAAGAGTACTAGAGACTTTCCCAGATAAAAAGAGTTTGGTTAGAGCAGTATGAGTTCAAACCAAAACAAACACAATAGTAAGACCAGTAACAAAGATTTGTCTTTTACTGGAAATTTAAAACGAGATGTATTGACGTATGAGCTGTTTGATGGCTCCTTATGTAAATATATGGATTGAATTGTTTATGCCCTATGTCATTAACAAATAGGGGCCGGTATGTTGGAGCCATTTTATTGAATTGTAATTTTTGTTTGTAACACTAGAGGGCAATTTAAGTTTGAAGTTTTTATTTTATTTTAGTTATTTGCAATGCCAAAGGACAATAAATGGATTGTCCATGCCATTGGAATAAATTTGGATATGCCAATGACTTTATTTATTCAAGGCAAAGCACGCGTCATGAACAGACTTCTAAACCCAAACTGCGTCCCTACACTAACTTTATATATGGAAGCCTCCACCTGCACCCGCAACTATTGACGGATGTTCCATAAAAAACCCTCATTG
Source organism: Triplophysa rosa (assembly GCF_024868665.1). NCBI lineage: Eukaryota > Metazoa > Chordata > Actinopteri > Cypriniformes > Nemacheilidae > Triplophysa > Triplophysa rosa. The sequence goes on from NC_079891.1 coordinate 9,614,561, forward strand.
TCAGCAAAGAATCTTGGCGTTCTATTCAGTTTAAATCTAGACTAAAGATGCATCTTTTTAAACTTGCATACACTACACTTCCATAATATAAATCCTCTGAGGGTTTAGGCTGCATTAGTTAGATCAACAGGAACCAAAAACACCACTGATGTACTTGTTGCATCAAAGAGTGCAGAACAGTACTCTACTCTCAGCCATTCTTGTCTCATTGTTCCAAGGTTACCACAGCGAGCAGGATGCAGTTCATGGCCAGACCTGATGGTAGAGCGGAGAATGGGAAACAGCGACCTGACAAGAGCTGAGATGATAGAACTAGATAAAGACATGTCTTCACCACAAAATTTCAAATGCTATTAGATTATTAATGATAATCTTAAAACTATAGTTTACCTTATTAGTAAGTTTATTTATTTTTGTTTAGCCTTGTTGTGCAAGCTCTGTGGAGCTTGTGCAGAGGCGGCAGCTTTTGCCAGAGGATAACTGGAATCCCCAGGTTGGACCTGGGTTCTCCTGAGGTTTTTTTCTCAGTTAGAGTTTTGGGTTCCTCGCCACCGTTTGCATACTGTTCTTTTGCACTATTTGCCTGGCCGGGGGGGGCTGCTTTAGAATTAGGATTTTAACGTTTTACTTAATTAATATTGCATATAGGAATTTATAGTCTGTTATATTTGACCTGTGCTTCTCTCTCCTTTATCTTAAATGTGTGCTCTCACTGTGCGTGTGTGTGTGTGTGTGTGTGTGTGTGTGTGCGTGTGCGTGTGCGTGTGCGTGCGCGTGCGCGTGCGCGTGCGCGTGCGTGTGCGTGTGTGTGTGTGCGTACTTGTCTGTGTACATGTTTGTGTGTGTGCGTCTATGTCTATGTGTGTTAGTACGTGTGCATATTGTGCGTGTGGAGTGTTTTGTATGTGGGTATGTCTGTCTTCTGTGTTTTCACCTTTTTCTTGTTTTAACAGGTACAACTTTAATTGTTTTGCTTATAGTCAGTATGTCTTATGTACAGCTGCTTTGTAACAATGAAAATTGTAAAAAGCGCTATATAAATAAAGTTGAGTTGAGGTGAGGTGTAATTTAAGTTTAACGTTAAAGCGGAGGTAACAATGCAGTTTCTCATATTAATATTGAGTACTTATAGATTAGTACTCAGCAGCATATTGTCACCGTTTTTGTTTAGTTAATTGATATTAAATGCTGCGAATAGACGCAGAAGAACTGATGAAATACGGTTAACAAATTATGAAATGCTAACATTACACATGCAAGCCTCCACCTGCACCCACAGGTGTAATTTAAGTTTAACATTAAAGCAGAGGTAGCAACACAGTTTTTCATATTAATCTCGAGTACCTATACTGCCCTACAAAGGCAAAGCGCATTAACTACACATTTACAAAATTGAGTTAAGGCTTGAAATGGGCTTTGTGACACATGCTTTGTGTTGTGACAAAGTCTCCTGGTTCAATCTTGTACAATTTCAGAGAAACAAGTGCGTCAAAACTGCAGTAACTACTAAATTAATTACTCGAGTGAAACTTTAAAGGGATTTTTTTTTCAGTTCCAGTGTTTGCATAGTTACTGCACTTTGTCTTTGGAGGGCAGTATAGATTAGTAATAGATTATGGAGGCGAAACTACAGCATGAGCACACATTACATCATCGCATTATCCCTGCATAACTGTTGATTCACTATAAGTTCCTGTTGTTTACATAATGCATGTACAGGTACATCTAAAAAAATTTGAATATCGTGAAAAAGTTCAATATTTTTTCACTCATTTCAGAAAGTGAATCCCATATATTATATAGATTCATTACACATAGAGTGAAATATTTCAAGCCTTTATTTCTTGAAATGTTGATGATTATGGCTTACAGATAATGAAAACCCAAAATTCAGTGTCTCAGAAAATTAGAATATTACATAAGATCAATAAAAAATGGATATTTTAAACAGAAATGTCAGGCTTCTGAAAAGTATGTTCATTTCTATGCACTCAATATTTGGTTGGGCCTCCTTTTGCATGAATTACTGCATCAATGTGGCGTGGCATGGAGGCAATCAGACTGTGGCACTGCTCAGGTGTAATGGAAGCCCAGGTTGCTTTGATAGCGGCCTTCAGGTCGTCTGCATTGTTGGGTCTGTCATCTTCCTCTTGACAAGACCCCATAGATTCTCTATGGGGTTCAGGTCAGGCAGGTTTGCTGGCCAATCAAGCCCAGTACCACCATGGTCATTGAACCAGCTTTTGGTACCTTTGGCAGTGTGGGCAGGTGCCAAGTCCTGCTGGAAAATGAAATAAGCATCTTCATAAAGTTTGTCAGCAGAAGGAAGCATGAAGTGCTCTAAAATTTCCTGTTAGATGGCTGCATTGACTGGACTTCAGAAAACACAGTGGACCAACACCAGCAGATGACATGGCAGCCCAAATCTACGGTGGCCCACTAGTGCATGACAACGTAATTTAAAAAGCAAATATAAGTTCACAACACAACGCAATCAAGCTACAACACAACGGAATCGAGTCACAACACAACGGAATCGAGTCACAACACAACGGAATCGAGTCACAACACAACGGAATCGAGTCACAACACAACGGAAATACTCCCGACCACTAGGGGGCACCAAAGTTCTTATTATTGTTCTATATTTTTAGGGGCACATTCGGCACTTCCGTGCTTGGTTCAGTGCAGACAGCAGCGGGAGAGAGATCCGGCAGAGCATTAAGGATTTTCACGCTGATTATTAAAGCTGAGGACAAACATTCTAAGACTTTTTCTTTCAACTGGAGTGGATTCTAGTCTTTGACAGTCAGAAAAGAGCACACGGCTGCTTCAGACCACTATACACATTAACACATTAAATTACTGATGACGACTGGACTTTCTGCTAAACCAATCTATTGATCTATTTACGGATATAGATGAGCAAGCTTTGCATTAAATTCCCGTTTCGTCATAAAAGCGCAATGCTTAATGCTCACGTTTTTTTACACTTGGTTATGTTTTAGAGGTTATGCATGCATAATAAAGGTTAAATAAATTGGTAATGAAAACAATATTTAATAGAGTAATCAATTATTCGTAACAGTAAAAAAAACGAATGCAGACTAAGTCCAGAGCTTGCACACTGAAACTGAGATAGGAGACTGTGGCATTGTGAAAGTGAAAAAGTGAAAGTGTTAGTCAGATATGGTGACCCATACCCGAAATGTGACCTCTGCATTTAACCCATCCAGAGAGTAGTGAACACACGCACAGCAAGTCGTGAACACACGTACACCCGGAGCAGTGGGCAGCTATCACTGCAGCGCCCGGGAAGCAAGTAGGGATAAGGTGCCTTGCTCAAGGGCACCTCAGTCGTTACCCGCCGGCCCTGGGAATCGAACCGGCAACCTTCTGGTCATGAGTCCGACTCGTCTGGATCCACATGCAGACTTAAAGTTGAAAAGTACTTTAATCAAAATAATAATAAAAAATACAACGTGTTTTGATCGCTGGATCGAAATTTGGTTGCTAAGCCATGTTTAAAACAAGACTGTATGTTCTTCTGTACCCTTACACACGCACACAGCGTAAACAATAGCTTTTATTTTCGATTGACAATATTTAGCTTAAGATGGCTAACCTTTTTCATGAAGGAAAACGTTTCGTTGTAATTACACCTGCTGCTGTGTGTTTTTCTGCATTTGTAAATAATAAAACGTGTATTTTCCTTGAAAACAGCCGTGTTTGTTATTTAAAAACATCTATATAATAATAACCCAATAATAGCTTATTCATTTGTATTTTTGTCAGATTTTCTCAAAATTATCCTGTCTTGTTCCTCATCCTTTCAAGTGCATTCATAATGTCAGTCGGAGGTGTCCATGGTAAATATAAATTAAGACAAATATAAATGGCATGGTAAATATAAATTATTTAACCAAAGGTTAAATAATGTATACAATTATAAATAAATGTGACACAGCCATTTATTTCCGTATTCCGTTTGACAATATTTAGCTATAGATGGTGCAATCAAGGAAAAAACTTTGTTTTTAATGCATATCATTGCTGTTTGTTGTTCTGCATTTACCAAAGAAAATAATAAAATAAAATAAAAAAACAAAATATTTTCCTTTCAATGCTCATCTTTTAATTTCTGATTAAATAGTTTTTGGCCGTAGTCATTTAAAGTCTTGATTATTTCAATTCATGTACACACAAAAGAAGCAAAGCATGAAAAACATATTTTCATTTAATTCTTTAATTTCAACGTTAAAGAAATAATTTCATTTAAACGCTTAGCCTATTGTAAATACGACCAATGTATAGCTCACAATACAGTTTCTAGCATTTAAAATCATTTAAACACATATGCACAGTTAAAAAAAACTCTACGAGTCTACGATACCCGGGTATGTCAGTGGAGGTTTTGGAATTCATTCTTTCAATCCAAACTATGTAGGCTATATAGAAGCAGCGGAGGTTAACTCATATGCTGGTTGTTAAGGCAGAATGTCAATGCAAATAGGCGACAATGCAATGCAAATATAATCTTATGGTGTATTTACAGTATATATGATGTTTGTGTAAACTCTGCTGGTCAAGGTGATTCGAAGCACCGGGATTATCCTCTGTTATTAGTTTTGAGCGGCAGTTGTGAATGTCTATAGCTCATTTTCAGTGGGAGACATGCGGTAAACTGCAAAACGCGAGGGTTTCGTTGGCGGCACGGAGGTGGTGCGCAAGCGGTGCCCAAAATCCTTCCACTGGCACGACTCTTCGCAAGCGCTCTTTTAATATTTAATAATGGAATTCCCGAAGTTATATGACCTAACAAAAAGAAGACAAAAACAGAGATTTAAATAAAGAATACAGAGTGGGTTGATTTGCAAGTTAAAATACACGATACGTGCAAAATGTCATAGTAAACTGTGCCTAAAATGAGCGCCATTAGTATTAGTCATTACCGCAAAAATTGCCTGCATATTTAAAATATACATCAACTTCAGGCTGGTTAGTGACCTTGAACGTCCGCCCAGAGACATTTTCACTATGAGAGACAGCAGCAGCACAGCAACTCTGTCCAACTGCCAAGTCTGGTGAAAGGGCCATAACATACATTAGAATGTCATGACTAGCCAATCAAAATCAAACATTCAAAAGCGCTGTGTAACAAGTCTCAAATTTGTTCATATGAGATTGTTTGCCATTGACATACAGTTTTTACACAGTAGAGCACACTTTCATTTTAAATGCTTTACACAAGCAAAACAGGCTACCAAAACCACTAAAACAACACCCAGCAAAACGCGCACCTCCTACCCGGCATGACCTAGCTTTGTCATGCCGAAAGTGCCCCCTAGTGGTCGGGAGCATTTCCGTTGTGTTGTGACTCGATTCCTTTGTGTTGTGGCTTTATTCCATTGTGTTGTGACTCGATACTGTTGTGTCGTGGCTTTATTCCGTTGTTTTGTGAACTTATATTTGCTTTTTAAATTTCGTTGTCATGTGCACTAGTGGGCCACTGTACAAATCATCACTGACTGTGGAAACTTCACACTGGACTACAAGCAACATGGATTCTGTGCCTCTCCACTCTTCCTCCAAACTCTGGGACCTTGATTTCCAAAACATGAAATGCAAAACGTACTTTCATCTGAAAAGAGGACTTTGGTCCACTGTGTTTTCTGAAGTCAACGCAGCCATCTACCAGGAAATTTTAGAGAACTCCTTATTTTTATTTCATTACTGATATATTTTTTATCTGATAAAATATTTTTTCTTAACTCATCATTTTTTTCATAAAAAAAATGTTATCTTATGAAACAAGCTTGAAGTGAAACTTTGATTTTGAAAAAAACGGCTTTGATTTTGAAAAATATAAACGGCTGCATATTCCAAGACATGCGCACTAGCTGCGACATCTAGTGACCACATTCAGCGGGCTTTTTTACTCTGGACCTAAAGCGATTGCTGAAGGAATAAAACTGTGTTATTTGCTGAGGAAAGTACTTTTTGATAATCATTTAACATGCTTTTCATAAATAAAATATTGATACTCTGCACATATTACATTAGTGTGAACTTTGTAAGGTAGCCAAGACTGATATAGCGTAGGGATCAAATTCGACATTATGACAAGCTTATATCGACAAATATCTAGCATTAAAATTTTATAATAAATACTGCAGTATGTCTACATAGAATTCTTAATGATTTTTTTGCAATCATAAGATAACATTTACCTTCACAATTATTCTGACAGTGAAAATATGTCATTGAGGTGAATCATGTCATGTAATTTGTAATGCTAATGTGACGTGTATGCATGAAACAGAGCCGTCTTCAGTGTCTTATAATCATTCAGTTGAATAATTAAATTGTTTACCTAAATTCAAGCCATTTGTTATCTAGATTTATTAACCACATTTTCACTATGTGGACTTGACTTAAGTGTGTTTATGTCCTAATAAAATAAAAATATAATTTGCTTTGAATACTTCAAATAATATAGGCTAACGTTACTTAACAATAATATTGAGTTCTTGAGTTCTTTATTTAGCTGGTATATTATCATAAGATATGTTTATGGTACCTGTGATTTTTTTTTGTCACATTTAGATTTCTCAAGATCCTCAGTTTTGTTGACCTTCTGGAAAGAATTAATCTGTGCCATGTAAGTAAAAGTGCAAATTACTTTATATGGTTTCTTTAAGGATTTTGAAATCATATTGGCAGAGGCATATTGTCTTAATGTAAACTAAACTCAATATATTGAAACGCCTGTTTATATTTTTCAAAACCTCTGCTACTCCAGACATCCAAAAAATATCAAGCTATGGGCTTACACGTTGTTTCTACACTGTAAAAAGAATACTGTGAAATTTACAGCAACTTGCTGGCAGCAATTGGCAAGTAAGTTGCTGTAAAACATTCCACAGTATGCTGACGAAGTTTAATCACAGTAACTATTAAATACTGTAATTCTTTATTACAGTTACAGTTCTGTAATTGCAATTAGAGTATTAGAATACTGTGTTCTTTATCACAGCAATTATTACACTAGTGTAACATGCATTACTGCATTACTTTTTGTGTACTGTGAAATAAAGACACCACTTTTACCACAAAAATGACATTTATTGACTTACAACATTTCTCATGTGACAATGCATGAAGGCCTAAAAATAGATTGTAAACATGTAAACATTATTTATTTTGTAAATATATATATTTAAAAATGTATAAAACACAGTCATTTTAAAATTATATAATATACATTACTTGTTTATAATAAAAAACGGCATTTTTAGATATACATAATATATCATTGAAAAAACATTATTCGTAACTGACTCTGGTGCTGTATGTTTTNCGTAAAGAAGAAAGGCATCATGGTAGATGCTGGAGCAACATCTCACATAGTGAACGACATACACAAGTTTAAAAACTTTGACAGCTCTTTTCGACCTGAGACTCAGTGGATTCAGTGGATTCAGTGGAATTAGCCGACGGGACAACGTGTAGCGGAATGGCACAACAAAGAGGAACAGCAGACATTTACTTCCTAGATGACACTGGACGACATCACAGAGCACAACTGCGAGACGCATTGTACATGCCTTCGTACCCGTGCGACATTTTCTCAGTATTGAGAGCAACCAAAGGAGGAGCAACAATCACTTTCAAAAGAGGGAACAGTCGCATGGTTACAAAAGACGGAAGCAGGTTTGACATCCACGAAAGTGGAAATTTGTATTATTTGCCAACTATTGAAGAGAGTGTTGACAAGTGCAAAGTGAGTCATGATTTACAAACCTGGCATGAGATTTTGAGCCATTGTAACTGAAGATGTGCAAAAATTACAAGGTGCAGTGAGAGGTATGGAGATAAAAGGAAGCACAGTCAAACAAAATCAATTTTGTGAAGTTTGTACAAGAGGGAAATTCACTCAGACAAGAAACAGGGAGCCAGACAGAAAGGCAAAGAAACCCTTGGAACTGATTCATACTGATCTGGCTGGTCCCATGCCGACACAAAGCAAAGAAGGACACAGATATGCACAGTCCTTCACAGATGACTATTCTGGTACTATGTTCGTGTATTTTCTTAAGTCTAAAGCTGACACAGTACAAGCCACAGAAAAGTTGTTGGCCGACATAGCACTTTACGGAGAAGTCAAGTGTATCCGTTCGGCTAACGGCACTGAATTTACAAGTCAAAACTTTCAGACAGTATTGACAAAGAACAAGATTAGACATGAAACCTCTGCGCCTTATTCGCCTCACCAGAACGCAAGTACAGCAGAAGAGCTGGAGAACACTCTACGAAATGAGCACAGGGCTCTAGACTAACTTTTTGCACTGGTTGCACTGGTGCGCCTAACTTTTTTTCTTAGGTGCACCAGCACAAAAGTTAGGTGCACCCAAATTTTCGACCGCATCGCATTTAACACCGCAGTTTTACAAGTTCACTTTTTTTAATCGCTGTCCATATAGGCAATATTGACTTGTAAATGATTAACTAACAATCTGGTCAACATAAAGTTCTTTATTTGAAGCACAATTCTACAAGAAAGCAGGGCTCTAGACTAACACTTGAGAGAGGTGGCACTGGTGCTACCAAGTTATTCAGTTGGTGGCACCAGCCCTTAATTTGATAGCACCAGAGTCGTGGGGTGAGGTAAGAAAAAAGAATCACTAAAACTTCATTAAAATGTGTTTAATACATTAATAAATCAATTAGAAATAATACAAATCATTGTTTATGATTGAATTATTTTTATTGTATATGTAAACTCTCTTTCAACACTTTACCATATTTAAAGCACATCTTTCTTAAAGCTACTTTCTTCCTTTATTTGTTGTGAACGACTCCTATAAGAGAACACAATTCCTTTAATATCAGTGAGTGTTTTTGGGCCGTCCGTTGTTGTTTGATGAACATTATAAACAGAATCTTTATTATGCTGCTGCCCCTTTAAGAGCTCGCGCAATATACTGGAACACGTGTTTTGTTTCCCAACTGTTTGGTCACGAAACAAACTGAATACCTTTACAAGGTTTCTTGTTAATATGGGAATTTTTAGGTTATTTTGTGTTAATATGTCCGTTTCAGAGTAAGAAGGCGTGAAAGAGAACTCGTTTAGTATTTTGGCTCGACTGCGCGCATATCTCAAACAACCCGCGAGACCTGAAGGCTTTTAGTGATTATTCTTCATGAAAGCTGCATTGATACACGTTTGGCTTCTATCAATAGCGACTTACAAATAAATAGTATTTAGCGTGATGTATAACGTTTTGTATGCTTTGCAGTATTGTTAGAGATCTTTATACAATAGTTCAGTGCTTAAAGTTTAAACACATGTTTCCTGCATTAGCTTCACATGCATACAATACTTGCAACACATTTCGTTATCTTTGCTGTTTTGTACCTTAGCAGGGGAAATTCTTGTATTCTGCATATTTATTTAAGTTGCAAGATTGAGCCTTCACTCGTCTGCTCTTTCGGTCCTTCGCCTCTTACCCGTAACCCGCGAATTACGTCTTTGGGGGCGGGGCACTGATAGATAAGTGAATGGTTGAAGGAGGGGAGACGAAAATGAGTGACTGAATGCGCAGCTTGCGCAATATAACATTTCTGCGCATTAAATTTATAATACGCAAAAATTATATATTGATCAGTTTGACAGTCGCACCGGTGCGACCATTAAGAAAAACTTGTCGCACTGGCAGGAAAATTTGTCGCAAAATGAGACCATTTCTGACGTCTACCGTCAGAGCATTGGTTATGATTTTTGGACGGATCAGGCCTTAACTTAACATTCTTAACGAAAAAAGTTGTCAATCGTTCTTTTCATCTTCTCTCATCATCCGCGGCTACATCCACTCTCTGTCTGACTGCAGCACAGCATTTTCAAACGTACACACACGTACAGGAATATCTGGACCAAGGCCAATCAGAGAGGGGTCCGCCCTTCACTATCTCTGATTGGTTTAGACAACGATATGGGCCTAATGTGTCTGTTGTTGAATCACAGGGAGACTTTCGCAGAGACTTTTTTTTCCTTCGAACAGATTTTTTTTAGTTGCACCATTGACAAATTAGGTCGCATGTGCGACCAAATTGGTCGCACTCTAGAGCCCTGGAGCAGATGCTTACTGATCGAAAGCAAGTTACCTGAAGAGTTATGGAACTATGCTATGCAAACGGTGGCTTATGTGAGAAACAGGTGCTACAGCAGGCGTACAAAGAAAACGGCATATGAGTTATTCACAGGGACAAAGCCAGATGTTTCCAAAATGAAACCATTTGGAGCAACATGTTTTGCTTACCAACAAGAGAAAGGAAAACTAGCCTCTAGATGTGAGCAGGGCGTTTTCATTGGCTATGACAAAAACAGTCCGGCCTACCTAGTGTACTATCCTAACACCGAGAAAGTCCAAAAGCATAGACTGGTGAAGATCACAAATAAGACAACCAAAGAAAGAGGAACCCAAACAGCAGAGTCATACACAGAATATGATGCTATAGATCCGAAAACCGTTAACAGTGAGGAAAACATTGATGAAAATGTGAAAAATGTATCAAGCCAAGGCATTCAAAATGGTGTTTCCGATAGTTTATCTGAACAGGTTGAACCTACAGAGCCAGGTAAAGATACCGAGACTGTAATCAAAAGGAACCCACCAAGAGTTAGGAGGAAACCAGCTCACTTACATGATTTTGAGACTGAGAATATTGAGGACAAACTGCAAACATGCATAGATTTTTGTTACAGGGCAGTGTGTGACATACCACAAACCTACCAGGACGCCACAGCATCAACAAAATCAGGGCAATGGAAAAATGCCATGGATAAAGAAATGCAATCGATGGAAGAAAACAAGACCTTCACACTCACACAGTTGCCACCAGGAAAACAACTAATCGGCGGAAGATGGGTTCACACACTGAAAAGAAACACTGATGGATCTGAGAAATACAAAGCAAGATTCGTTGCAAAAGGATATAGTCAGAAACAAGGGACTGACTATGATGAAACATTCTCACCCACAGCTGATATGACAAGTGTGAGAGTGATTATGCAAAAGGCAGCGCAAGAGAATCTAATTCTGCACCAGATGGATGTTGAGACTGCTTATCTGCATTCACCAATTGATTACGAAATTTACATGGAACAGCCAGAGGGCTATGAGCACAAATCTAAAAAGGGAGAAAAGCTAGTATGTAAGTTAGAAAAATCGCTTTACGGTCTTAAACAATCTGGCAGAAATTGGAATGCTATGTTACATGTATGTTTGATTGAGAATGGTTTTACACAAAACTCAGCTGATAACTGTGTGTATACAAGGGAAAGACATGATGAGAAAGTAATCCTGATAGTGTGGGTAGATGACCTGATCATAGCAGCTAAAAGCAAAAGTGTTCTGGAAAGTGTAAAGAGAATGCTTACTGAGAGATTCAAAATGCAAGACATGGGGAGATTGAAATACTTCCTGGGCATTGATTTTGAACAAGCAGAGGGTCTAGTCAAAATGTCACAGGAGAGATATGTAATGAAGATTCTAGATCGTTTTGGTATGCAAGAATGTAAAGCTAGAGAAACTCCATGTGAGTCAAAGCTTGATTACTCGGATGATGCTGAAAAAATGAAAGAACCAAGGAAATACAGAGAAGCAGTGGGAAGTTTAATTTACTTGTCCACTTGCACACGACCCGATATAAGTTTTGTGGTCAGTAAACTATCTCAGCATTATGCTGAACCAACAGAACAACACAGGAACACAGTAAAACATGTGTTCAGGTACCTTAAAGGTACAGCAAAACAAGGATTGTGTTTCAGAAAAAATGACAGAGGGAGACTAGGTCTAAGAGTCTATAGTGATGCTGACTGGGCATCAGATACAAAAGACAGATGTAATACTTCAGGATATTGTGTCAATCTAAGTGAAGGAAGTTCTCTAATTTCATGGAAAACCAGAAAACAGCCAACAGTGGCATTGTCGACTTGTGAGTCAGAGTACATGTCTTACATGAGTACATATATATATATATATATTTTGTAACACAATAAGCTAAGAGCAAGTTGGGGTGTTAAAGTATTGCACTCTTATTAATTGTATTACGTTTTTAATGTGACGTCATCACGTTGTTAAGTGAACGTTAGTGTTGCGTATATGTTGAACAAGCAGATGCTGTCATTACGAGACTTGCTTGAATAAAAAGTGGATAAAAGAATAACGTTCCGTTTGTTTCTGTATACGTGAGTGATGGTGAACTGCGCACTCAAAAGTCCAGCAACAATTTATTTTACATTTCAGAAAAAATTAAATAAAGCAATGTTAGTTTCATAAACAGAAACAGACAAGAATAAAGTTGAAATATTTTATTGTTATCTTAGACTTTTGTGAGATGAGTACAAGAATGAAAAAGGTAAGTTAAGTGACATGTTTAGTTATATTTTATTATTTGTACTTCTTTTCAGTCACAGAGATCTTCAATTTAAGAGTTGTTTGGGAAGAGAAGATTCTGTAATTTAATGCAGCTTGGAGAACTGCATTTGGGGAAATTGTAATATTCAATCATTTATGTAATGAAATTGAAAAAAATGTGCATTGAAGAAAAGTTAATATGGTTTTATATACAGTATACTGTCAATTATAGTTTGTGGATAGAAAATCGGAATCGGCAGGTTTCATTTATAATAAAATTGGAAACCGGAATTGGCAAAGAAAATTGCAATCAGTGCTTCTCAAAGTTAAACATTTACATCATTTGTGAAAGAAAAATAGTCCATTCCTTTAAACTGGTGACTTGTTTTGCTGATTTGTTAGCATTGCAACTTGTAACTTGTTTTCTAACAGTATACTCTGTATTCACATTGCCATAATGTATAATGATGGCAGATTTAGTCCTTTATCTAACATTACTACATTGCATATTTGCCACAGACTCATTGACTTTTTTGTGGTATGTTTTTACTTATGGTATGATTTACTTACTCTGACAGTTTGATGTTTGTCCAAATATACTATCAAAACTTCCTCCAATATCTATTTGTGACCCTGTGTAAATGTTTTCAAGACCACTTGAAACTGATTTGTATTTCTCCAGGATTAAAAGTTTGTTTTATACGAATTTGATGAATTTATTGTATGGGGATGTACTTATTATTTACTTTATTATATTCAACCATTTGTTTAAAGCGTATACTGTAATTCTGTACTGTAAGGAAGTTAATCATTGTGTATTTCGAGTGTATTTGTTTACAAATTATGGTGATTGTGTTCATATGATTAATATATTTACCTAAATAAAATGTTATTCTACAATGCTAAACATGTGTTTTTCATTTTATTGACAGTATCTGACTAGTAATTGATGGCCAATATCTGTAAAGTTACAGAACATTAAGTGCATTTACTGTATTAAAAGTATTTGACTGAAAAAATTCAGGAAAGAAACTGTAAAATAACAGTGTTTTTCTGCAGAACATTAGTACTTTCACATAGTTTAAGGAGGTTTATCATTATAATTCAGAAAAAAAACATAAAATAACAGTATTTTTCTGTAAAACCTTATGTGCAGTCACTTTATTGAAGGTGTTTGATCGTAATAATTAAAGAAAAGTCTGAAATAACTGTTTCCCTGTAAAACATTAAAAGAAAAATTACGTAAATGTAATGTTTTTCCCCATTATTTGATTTACCGAGTTTCATCTTAATTTTATGGTTTTTTTTGGCAGCCACTGCTGCCAGTGATTTGACCGGTTTTTACAATATATTTTTTTACAGTGTACTTAAAAACGTACAAGTACACAAAAAACCTACTCCATACAGTAACGCGAGTAAATGTAATTCATTACTTTCCACCTCTGCTTGTTTTGTAACGCCATAGTTGATCTGTTTATCTGTTTATCTGAATATTTTGATGCCTGTGCATGTGGTCAGTGTGTCATAGATTCATTTTTATTTGGACAGTCGTTTATACGTTCCCCCTGTTATCTGATTGCCACAACACTGCTGGACCTCATGATGCAGTGTCTAAAAACATTGGTAAGTTCAGGATTGATTTCAGAACTGTATATAGACTTTTGATTACATCAGGTTATGACTGTGATCATCAATATGCAATCAACCTCACCAGATGTCACACTTTCTTTTAGCTTTTTTGTTATAACAAATAAATAGCCAATTACCATTTAGGGTCAAGAGCCCAACTGAAGCAAACACTGATCACCAGGCATTAACTGGCTATCGGGACTTTCCCGGTGGAGATGTTTATTTATCACTATTCATTTAATCAGTCAAACGTCTGACCTTTGCATCTCTGGCCGCATATAGCTGAAGCGAGCTACGAGACTGACAGGTAAGCAAATGTAATGAGCATGTGACAAGTGTGCATCTATAGCATTTATGTGTTTTTTCTGTGCTGTGTATATCCAGAAATTGCCTTTTGCGTGCATATGATACGCATTTTTTTGTGTATAATAGGCACCTAACTCACACCTGTAATCGTGAGCTAGGAGCATATCCACGTAAAGAGTCCTTTTTGCGTGTAAATAAAAACAAACACCTGCCATAGATATGCACCAGACTAGGAGATCGGGTACATTTATGTGAATTAAATATTTTGCTACTTCATGACCTTCAAACACTTCACACGAATTAAGAAAAAGTATTTTGGGTATAGGCTAATAATTTTTGATGAAAGATCCATCCTGCTTTTTTATTCATACTGTAGCCTGTTGACATTTTACATAATGCAAAACAACAAATGCAGTGAATGTGTAACCCAAACCACTTTTTATGCCTTCAAAACCTTTAAATATCAAATATCAAAACTAAATTACTGCACAATGATATTCAGGTCAGTGGTCCTAATAGGCTACTACTATCAGTTAACAATAAGATGAGCTTGTCAAAGTTATTTTTCATTAGAAAGATAATTACATAAGTGACCTTTCATCATTTACAATAAAGTATGTTAAAACAATTGACATTTTCTTTTTAATTGTTTAATTCTCTTTATATTTTGTGACTAGTTGTGATCTTTTACATGGGGCATATGGAGTTTTTTATCTCTTTATTATCCAATCAAAAATTCTGTGTTTGAGAGTAAAACTAATTATTTTGTCATTAAAAAATAAAAGATCTCAAAAAAACTTTGAAATTGATAACTAAATTATTTGCATTGCTTGCAAATCTTTGAAAATTTTAAATTTTCTTCGTGCAAAAACATTTCATCACGAAACCACAAATGTTGCTCTCTTTTCTGTTTTTTTTTTTACGGGTCTAAAACTTTTGCTTGTGAGTTGAAAAGTTTTGCTTGCAAGTGAAGCTGTATCTAAGTAGGCAGGCTCTACCCACCAGGATGAAAGACCTCTCTCTATTGGCCACGGCCACTACAATCCCCCGTCACAGTCAGACGGAACTAAAGCCGTTCAGACTGTTATTGCTAGAAGGGATACAGCTACGGCCGTAAGTGGTGCAAAATCTCACCATATAATTACAATAAATAACAGCTGGGTTAAAAATAACCCAACATATAACCAATAGATGGGTTACTATAGCACCGATCCCTTGTTGGGTTATTTTAACCCAATATATTGGGTTGCAAGTTTTACCCAATCAGTTGGGTTATGAAATAACTAATTTGTTGGGTTATTTTTGCCAACATGTTATTTATTGTTTTCTTAATGTTGTTATATTTGTTGTTTATTATTTTTGTCCACTCTATTTATTATTATTTGATTGTGGTGTAAACAAATAATGCACAACATAGAAATACCTTTATAATTCTTAATTTCTAATACAATAAGATTGGTTGCAGTTGTTTTATTAATGTACTTCCTTTGATCATAATTTTACTAGCAGTTAAGTATCAATTTACAAGAATCAAATAAATAAACAGAAGAGAGGCTAGTCTAGCTTATACAATTATAAAAAGTTACAGCACCACCAGGCTTGGCATACTCTAAAATGTACATATACAACACATATCAACTGCTTGTAAAAGACGGTCTTCCTCCAGTGTAACGGAGGCCAGCTAGTGAAGAGCTGTGCAGTGTGTAAACCTCACTCCCCGACCAACAGAGACGCTCTAGCGACAGACGCTAGAGACTGCGGTCTTTAGCCTCCTCGTTAGAGCGCCCGTCTCCCATCCGCAGCAACGCCGGTTCGAGGTCCGCGCAGAGCGGTGCGAGTGGAGCCGGTTACACCAGCATCATTCTTCCCACAATAACGAAGACTTAAGAGGAACCGGTTTTATCCCCAAGCTGCAGAACATGAAAGTCTTCCATTGCTCCTGATACTGAATGATGTTTGTTCCAACCTATATATTCTCTTTTGTAAATATACACACATACACGTTATTATTTTTATTATTACAATAATTATTTATAATTAAAACTGTATTGTCAAAAATGATGTACAGTCATGTGGAAAAAAGTACAAGCACATGTTGATACTGATGACCTGTAGGGGTCACACTTTTCCTATTGACTTTAATTGGAAAAATTAGTACACAGTGTTCATTTCATGTGTCATATGATAGATTATATTAATTTATTATTATGCACACGTTTCATTACGTATTTGTTTAAATATAAAAAATGAAACATTGTTGGTCCTTTTTCACACGACTGTAGCTACTAACAGGAAGTTTCAGACATTTATCTCTTACCTGCAAATTTGTCAGTTAAGGCTTCAGGATCCCACTTCTGAAGATTCGTCGACGTCAACAGTCAAGCAGATTATAAAAACAGTCTACAGAGATGTACGTTTGTTTTGCAATGAAAAAAACACGGCATACAAACATGTATATGCACACACATGAACGCACTTTTTATTTAATTAAAGTATTATTAAAATTAACTTACCTCTCGTCTGTTAGCAGTGGTACCGGTCGACCGTTGAAATTTAAAATAACCGCTCACGCAGCTCAATTTTAACCCAGCTGGCTGGGTTGTTACAGAAATGACCCAATGAACGTCAGAAATAACGCAACAAAACGACCAATATCTCTAACCCAACTATTGAGTTACAAAAATAACCCAACGTTTTTTAGAGTGTAGCTAACGCCTACACTTACCCCAACCCTAAACCTAATCTTACAATAATAAAAATATATTAATCAACTGTTTTCAGCGTGACAAAAAAATATGCAGTATTGAAGTGCGCATGCCCAGTGGAGGTAGCTGTATCCCTTCTAGTCAAAACCCAAACTTTTTGCAAAGTTCCTTGTCAGTATGACCACATTTGAGGCAGTCCGTCTCTTCATAAACCAAAGGCTCTTTTCAGAGCCAACTCATAATCACAAAGAGCTAATTATTCGTGTGTGTGTGT
Organism: Triplophysa rosa; assembly: GCF_024868665.1. Classification (NCBI taxonomy): domain Eukaryota; kingdom Metazoa; phylum Chordata; class Actinopteri; order Cypriniformes; family Nemacheilidae; genus Triplophysa; species Triplophysa rosa. The sequence continues at coordinate 9,631,894 of NC_079891.1, forward strand.
GTGTGTGTGTGTGTGTGTGCGTGCGTTATGATCCCAAAGTGTACAAAAAACAGGCGTTGTCAGTGAATGTGTGTGTTATGATCCCAAAGTGTACAAAAAACAGACGTTGTCAGTGAATGTTTTTACAGATGTGATTAGTGCTGTCACGATTATTAAATTTAGCTGACGATTAATTGTCTATAAAATAATTGCGATTATGCGATTAATTGTCTGTTTTAAGGCTTTAAAAAATAACTATTAATGACAATTAATTTATTATTTATTAATGACAAGAAAATATATTTTCTCCATTGAATTAATTAACTAATATTATTTACTATAGAGTGACCTTAACAGATAAGACTTGAGTCTTGAGCACTAAAATATGAGGGTCTTGCCAGTGGTGTAGTCTACGTGATACTCAGGTATACACCGTGTACCCACTAGAAAAGATCAAGAATCTTTTTTTCTTTTTAGATGCAGTGGGGATCTGGGTGCAGGGTGCTTGGGGGCCGGTTGCTTGGGTGCTGGGCGCTCAGGTGCTGGTCATCTGGGTGCTTGGCGCTCAGGTGCTGGTCATCTGGGCACTGGGCGCTGAGGTGCTGGTCATCTGGGTGCTGGTCGCTGAGGTGCTGGTCGCTGAGGTGCTGGTCATCTGGGTGCTGGGCACTTGGGTGCTGGTCATCTGGGTGCTTTGCGCTCGTCATCTGGGTGCTTGGCACTCGGGTGCTGGTCATCTGGGTGCTTGGCGCTCGGGTGCTGGTCATCTGGGTGCTTGGCGCTCGGGTGCTGGTCATCTGGGTGCTAGGCGCTCGGGTGCTGGTCATCTGGGTGCTGGGCGCTCGGGTGCTGGTCGCTGAGGTGCTGGTCATCTGGGTGCTGGGCACTTGGGTGCTGGTCATCTGGGTGCTGGGCGCTCGGGTGCTGGTCATCTGGCTGCTGAGCGCTCGGGTGCTGGTCATCTGGCTGCTGGGCACCAGGCTCTCAGGGACCTGGCACTCAGGGACCTGTCAAGTTGAAGTTTTTTGAAACAGCATTCTAGCAAACCAAACTGTTATTCTATAGAGTGTTGGGTATATACCTGAGCTTTTAACTGTAAAATGTAGGGATATCAAAGTCATATTTCAGACAGAACTGTTATATTGTGATGTCTACCTGACTGCTGTTTATTGGGTTCTGGCTGCTGTTGATCTCACTGTAGCGGTCTGTACCAGGAATCCCCTGACCATGGAAAACCTGTAAATGGGATTTTATAAATTTGCTTTTTTTAGGAAAATTCAAGGAAATCAATACAGTTAATATCCTTTTTTAATTTGAATACTTTATTTTTAAAAGTCACAATTGTGAACCATTCTGGACTTGTTCCTGCACTGAAAAACAGGTTGCTCGAACCCTGCCTGATGGTCTGCTCTTGAATTTTTGGATAATTCCCACTTGTGGGTCTCTCTGCAACAAATACTTCAATAAAGTTTATTATGTCAAAAAATCTCCATTTTCTTTTGTGTCCTCCATATAACCACTTAAAAAAGCGCGAGGATACGTAACAACATCGTTTTGTGTCAGAAAAGTGTGATGCACTGACTTTTGGACCATTGGTGCAACCGGGAGATATGAAACAAAAGGAGATCATGAAAGGCAAGCATTTGAACTAAACTATTTCAGTGTATTTGTAAGCCTGCCCCTGAAGCAACTGGCGCTTCGGGTGACGCTGCAGAAGGTGTTACAGAATATGAGCGCGACGAGGTGCTATACGCTGTACGCAGGGTCACAATCGCATTCATCTGTTCACCAGTGTATTATACTTTCTGCTGATAATTCTTCACCACTTTAAAACCACTGCGTATTCTTTAATAAAATGAACATATATAACTGTAAGGTGATTGTTGGCATATTAAATTGTATCTAACTAGCTGTTAAACTTCAGGTTCCTTTCGAACACTAAATTTCTTTCTGTGTTTTGGATCACCCTTAAAATCAAATCAGAAATAGATTGGATGAGAGAATTATTCTGCAGATCTGGGCACACAAAAACAAGACACAGAGAGGCATCAAGCTTTTGAACTTATTTATTTTAGAAACATCAAGTCTTTTTATATGGCACCAGAAGACATCTGGAAGTTCTCATATGTCCAGGGTTTCACATAATGACCAAATAAGGGATAGAAAACATAACATGTCAGACAAAGAATGTTTAGTTTAGAATAAATCCCCTTCCTCCACATTTAGCCAGCTGTCCACTCAGTGAGCAGTAAAACCACACCTAGGCTACACGTATTCATTCATTTATGTGGGCTTATTAATCTATGGGGAAAATAAATCTAACACTAGCCAACTTCACAAACGTTAGTTTGTGTGGAGAATCAATAAATGATGGAGAAAGTGAGAGAAAACTTATACTACAATGTATATAATTGTTTTAGATGATAAGAGATGGCAACTCCTGGCCAGCCTTGTGACAGTCAGGCTTGAGACACTGCCAGCAATCTATAAGTGCAACGGGTGCTTGATAAAACTGCACAAATGTTCATTGTTGATAATTATAGTTAACTATCAATGTCAATAATAGGTGCAACTTGTACTCATTGTGTAACCCAGTGTGTGAAACCAAGGCTAAGTTATGACGACCATCAGAGTTTGATTTCCCAACCAGGGAAACAGGGGAGGCTCGTACCCGAGTACACACTGAAATGGCGTGAGTCCGGTGGATGCTTGGCAAAGGGAGTTCTGTGCGTACTCTGCCCAGGGTAGGTATAAATGCCAGCTGTGTTGATGAGAATGGCAGTACAAACTCAGGTACCTCCCTACGTCTTGAATCTTCCGCTCAGCCTGGCCGTTGGCCTGTGGGTAATATCCGGAACTAAGACTGACTGTGACGTTCAATAATCCGAAGAAGGCTTTCCAGACGCGGGATATAAATTGAGGCCCCCGACACGATGTCCTCCAGGATTCCATAGTTTCGAATGACATGATTGAACATGGCTTCAGCGGTTTCCATAGCCGTGGGAAGACGTAGTAGGGGTATAAGTTTGCTGTTGATAATTATAGTTAACTATCAATGTCAATAATAGGTGCAACTTGTACTCATTGTGTGACCCAGTGTGTGAAACCAAGGCTACGTTATGATGAGCATCAGAGTTTGATTTTAACCATTTATTTCAATATGATTTACTTTAAATCTTTTCCATGGCCTTAGTCATTCAAAATCAAACTAAATCAAAATCTAAAGATTATACTTTCACAGGATATTCTTTATTTTGTTGGTTGCCCTGCTGAAAAAATGATAGAACTCTGCTCAAAACACAGGAGATGCAGATGTGAATCAATAGAACACCCATTAATGCCAAAGACATTTTTTTTGTAATAGAAAAAATTATGTTTCATAATGGTATTTTAATGGAAACCAGTAGAATTTATGTAATGGTTTCTATTTTCTTAGCAGGGTGGGTTTATGTAGAAATAGGAGGCTATATCACAAATTAAATGACTTTATAATTGGGTTTTCACATGGATCACAAATGTGCATTGAAGATTGCCTGCTGATAAAACCTGTGCTTTATACTTATACCATCTAAGGCTAAATTTAACTCTTAACTGGCTGAGTTAGACATTGATTAACAAAACCAGCAAGTCAACTCAGCTGTCATTGGCTAATGAAATATTCCCTGCAATAAATCTTTCAGAATGTTCTTGATTACATACAGAGGCATACTCTATGCCTCATTTATCTCCCAGTGTGGTGGTGCTCATGGGTTGTCGATCTGTGATGGGTGAGTAGGCTGGGAGATAAAATCAGAGTACACTCACTACAAAAAAAAAGACTACACCACTGGGTCTTGCTGTGTAGATGCAGCAACCTTAGAAACAAAAATTAACAAAAAAATGCAAAGCTAACTCAAATGATGTAGAAATGTTATTTGTGTTACAATGTAAATGTATTTTAATATAACAGTGAGTGCGGATCAAGGACAGTGGATGTAAAATGCAGCAGATACTGCAGATCACTGTCACGCTTTTGGTCCAAGCAGGAGAACACACTCAGGAGTACCAGTGAACAGGGTTTAATGAACAATCCAAGGTGAAAAAAAACTGAAGACAGGTGAACAAAAACAGGCAAAATCCAAAGCACATAAATCCACATAAAAACAGGTAATCCAAACTGGGTATCGAATATCATAAGCGGAACTATCAAACAGGTATGCGAAACAAAGTCAGACTAACAACAACAACACTCGACAACTAACCGAACATAGGGCAGGGGTATATAAAGAGTCCGTGAATGAGGTGCAGGTGCGTATGATCAGTAATCAAGGGAGTGCGAGTGGGACTGTCTGTGAGGGAGTGACGATGTAGATTCCGTGGCTGATGAGGGAGAATCCGGCATCGTTACAGTACCCCCTCCTCCACGGTCTGCTCCAGCGGACCCTACAGGGCGACGAGGACGACCTCTGGGACGAGTAGCCGGGCATTTGGGATGGTTGGCATGGAAGTCCTCGAGGAGAGAAGGATCCAGGATATCCTCACGAGAGACCCACGACTGTTCCTTGGGACCATAACCTTCCCAGTCTACGAGATATTCCAGACGGCCGCCTCTTCTTCTGGAGTTGAGAATAGATTCTACCCTGTAGATCTGCTGGGTTATGAACAATGGAGGCAGAGGAGGGGGCATGTCCGTCACTAGACCGGGTTCTGTGGAGGAAGCAGAGAAGGAAGGGGAGATCCGGTAGTGAGGAGGGAGCTGGAGACGGTAGGTGACGGGGTTTATCTGGCGGGTGATGGTGAATGGTCCGATGTATCTGGGACTCAGTTTACGGCAAGACTGTCGCAGATGCAAATCCTGGGTGGATAGCCATACCCATTGTCCAGGAGTGTACAGAGGTGTCGGGGAACGATAGGTATCAGCGTGAGTCTTTTGTCTGCGAACAGCCTGCTGAAGATGTTGGTGGGCTGAGTCCCAGACCCTCTCGCTCTCCCGGAACCAGTGGTTGACAGCTGGCACCGAAGAGGAATCTCCCAACCAGGGAAACAGGGGAGGCTGGTACCCGAGTACACACTGAAATGGCGTGAGTCCGGTGGATGATTGGCAAAGGGAGTTCTGTGCGTACTCTGCCCAGGGTAGGTATTGATGCCAGCTATGTTGATGAGAATGGCAGTAAAAAACTCAGGTACCTCCCTACGTCTTGAATCTTCCGCTCAGCCTGGCCGTTGGCTTGTGGAGGATATCCGGAAGTAAGACTGACTGTGAAGTTCAATAATCCGAAGAAGGCTTTCCAGACGCAGGATATAAATTGAGGCCCCCGATCCGACACGATGTCCTCCATGATTCCATAGTTCCGAAAGACATGATTGAACATGGCTTCAGTGGTTTCCATAGCCGTGGGAAGACGTAGTAGGGGTATAAGTTTGCAAGCTGTGGAGAATCGATCTATAGCAACGAGGATGCAAGTATAAGTGTCAGACCGGGGAAGATCTGTGATAAAGTCCACAGCCAGATGAGACCAGGGGCGATTGGGAATAGGCAGCGGCATCAACTTGCCTTCCGGAAGACGTCTTGGAGTTTTTGACATAGCACAGACTGAGCAGCTCTTGACGAAGTGGGAGATATCCTGAGACATACCAGGCCACCAGTACCGGGTGGAGAGAAGCGAGAGGGTGAGCTGAATACCTGGGTGTCCTGATCCCGGAACAGAGTGAGCTGAGTCCACGAGGGTATTACTGAGCTCGGGGGGAAAGAAGGTCTTACCCTTGGGACCTCCTGGCGGAGTGGGGTGATGATACGGCTTGACCTTGAGTCCATTGACCACTGAATAGGATTCACAAACACGGCTGAAGGGAGTATGGGTTCCGGATCAGAAGTGCTGAGATCGGAATGGTACTGGTGAGAAAGGGCGTCTGCCTTACCATTTTGGGTACCCGGTTGGTAAGTCACAGTAAACTGGAACTGAGCGAGGAACAATGCCAAACAATCGTGATTGTCTGGAGGAAGCACTTTTAGTGGGTTCATGGAAATTTCCCCATTCAAATAAACTGCCATATGGCGCATAGTGGGGGCGATGGATAGTCTCACCGAAAAAGGATCCCCGGTAGTCGCTGAATAGATCACGCGACACCCATTTACACTTACCCAGGGGTAAGACCACCACACTTATAGCTAACCCCCATATAGTGGGTGAGTGGACACCTCTTGGGGCGCCATGGAGCCATGGAGACCCCGGTGAGACCCCCACCCCCCCACCACGGTCCACGAAACCGTTTGTGGTCCACGCCAGCCTTTTACCATTCAGGTAAGCCTCCCAGACCCACGGGCGCATCAGGGCCGGGTCGGGTGACTCGGGGCGGTTCGCCGGTAAGCCCCCTAGAGTCTCGTGGCGTTCCGCAATCGTTTGGCCATTTTAGCCCACCATGCGGTCAAAAAACGTACCACCTGGAATTTGTTCCGCCCCATTCATTAAACTGTACAGCGGATGTCCAGAAGACGAGGTTCGAGAGGTCGGAAGATTTCGAGACTTCGGTCAAGCCACCCTCACGAGCCACCGAGTCGGGATCTGAAGTTTGGGGGGCCTGGCTTCTTTCTAAGGGTCTTTAACTCGGATGAGTGTACCGCAAAAGTCTTGCTTTTTTGTAAGTGTCTCCCATTGAAATGAATAGGCAAAGAGAGTGACATATGATTGGGAATATAAAAAACTTTTTTGGGCTCCAGGCCTTAGCCCTTTCGGTATGTCTCCTGTGGGGGCATGACGGAAACGCCCGTGCAATGTGGGGTCCATCGGGCCACCAGGGGTCTCGCAGCTTTAGGTCCTCGTGTAGTTTAAACGAGTGGGTTTGCACCCGTGTGCGTTTAATGGAAATCTTGTCGGCCTTCCGTTCGCCCCCGAAGGGTCGCGGGGTCTCGAGATTTTAGATTCCGACTCTCTAGTGCCCCCTCGAACACGTCTCCGAAGAGCTAAGCCCCATGACCTCGTTAGGGGGGTCAAAGGTCAAAAAAGCAACAAAAGCGTGTCTGTGTTTTTCAAGGAATATTTTTGTTTATTTTTTATCAACCACTTCCTGTACGCCTACGGTTTCGGCCCTTTAATATGTCACAGCAGGGGACCCCACGTGTCAGCATTTGACGCCCTGAGTTCGCACCTCCCTCGGGGCCCCCGATACGGGCACCATACGTGGAACCATTTGTTCCGCCCCATTCATTAAACTGTACAGCGGATGTCCAGAAATCGAGGTTCAAGAGGTCAGGGGATCTCGAGGCTTCGGTCACACGACCGTCACGGGCCACCGAGTCGGGACGTGAAGTTTGGGGGTCCTAGCTTCTTTCTCAGGGTATTTGATTTGGATGAGTATACCGCAAAAATCCAGCCTTTTGTCTCAGTGTCTCCCATTGAAACGAATGGGCAGGAAGAGTGACCTGTGATTGGGAATATACAAAACTTTTTTGTGCTCCAGGCCTTAGCCCTTTCGGTATGTCGCCCGTGGGGGCGTGACGCAAACGCACATGCAATGTGGGGTCCCTCGGGCCCCCAGGGGTCTCGCGGCTGTAGGTCCTCGTGTAGTTTAAATGAGTGGGTTTGCAACCGTGTGTGTTTAATGGAAATCTCGTCGGCCTTCCGTTCGCCCCCGAAGGGTCTCGAGATTTTAGATTCCGACTCTCTAGAGCCCCCTAGAACAGCCCCCCGAAGCACAAACCTCTAAAACATTCCCCTGAAAAGTAAAGAACTTTTCATCAGAAATCTATCAAGATCCTCTGAAAAGGCATAAAGTCAAGAGGATTGCCAGGGTGAATATCTTTATCGGGTGTAAAAAAATAATACTAAGCCCTAGGGACACCCGGTCTTGGTATGTCGCCCGGGGCCCCCCGACGTGCCAGAATCAAGAATGTGGGACCCCTGGGACCCTTCTAGAAAAGTCCGTCATACAGTTTAAATGAATGGATGTTTTTAATGGAAATCTCGTCGGCTTTCTGTTCGGCCCAGTAGGGACACACCGTCTCAATATGTCGACCGGGGGCCCCCGACGTGCCAGAATCTAGAATGTGGGACCCCTGGGACCCTTCTAGAAAAGTCCGTCATACAGTTTAAATGAATGGATGTTTTTAATGAATATCTCGTCGGTCTTCCGTTTGGCCCCGAAGGGTCGCGGGGTCTTGAGATATTAGATTCTGCGTCTCTAGTGCCCCCTTAAACAAGTTCCCAAAGAGCTAATCCCCACGACCTCGTTCAGTGGGTCAAAGGTCAAAACCGCAACAAAAGCGTGTCTGTATTTTTCAAGGAATATTTTTGTTTATTTTTTAAACCACTTCCTGTCCACCTACGGTTTCGGCCCTTTAATATGTCGCAGCAGGGGACCCCACGTGTCAGCATTCGATGCCCTAAGTTCGCACCTCCCTCGGGGTCCCCGATACGGGCACCATACCTGGAACCATTTGTTCCGCCCCATTCATTAAACTGTACAGCGGATGTCCAGAAAATGAGGTTCGAGAGGTCAGGGGATCTCGAGGCTTCGGTCACATGACCGTCACGGGTCACCGAGGCGGGATGTTAAGTTTGGGGGTCCTAGCTTCTCTCTAAGGGTATTTCATTCGGATGAGTATACTGCAAAAATCCGGCCTTGTGTCTCAGTGTCTCCCATTGAAACGAATGGGCAGGAAGAGTGATGTGTGATTGGTGATATAAATAAGTTTTTTGGGCTCCAGGCCTTAGCCCTTTTGGTATGTCGCCTGTGGGGGCGTGACGCAAACACTTGTGCAATTTGGGGTCACTCGGGCCCCCAGGGGTCTCGCGGCTTGAGGTCCTCGTGTAGTGTAAATGAGTGAGTCTGCAACCACTGAACAGACTACACAGCAACCAGGAAGTTCCCTCTTACCATTGTAACTGACAGGCCACTTGTATGTGTTATCAAGGAGGCTTATTTTTGTATCAAAACATGCATTTTACATTTAAAGATCATGCTATGTCATGAAACACATTGTGCTTAATCACATACTGGAAGATGAGATGAAACAAAGGTCACTGAGGGTCACAATTAGTCACAATTAGTCATTTTAAACAATGCCGCTGAAACACTTATGAGGCCTCCGCCGAATAATGGATATGATGCACTGAAATGTCCCCGCTACACATTTATTTGCATGCCACGTGTAGTGGATATTTCGGATGTCAACCTTAGGCCCAAATATGCATACTGTGACTAATGCACACAGTATGTCGTGCAACACAGTGTACATAATCACATACTGGAAGATCAATGCAAATAAACAACATTTGGATTCATTTTTAGTCATTTTATGCATTGCCGTTGAAACAGATATTTGGCCTCTGCTGAACAGACTACACAGCAACCAGGAAGTTCCCTCCTTCCATTGTAACTGACAGGCCACATGTATGTGTTATCTCGGAGGCTTATTTTTGTATCAAAACATGCATTTTACGTTTAAAGATCATGCTATGTTGTTCAACACAGTGTGCTTAATCACATACTGGTAGATGAGAT